>NC_134089.1:116191851-116500329 GCF_000715075.1 Nicotiana tabacum
CAAAGTCCGTGGGAGCCCAACTACAAAGTCCATGGTGATTTGCTCCCATTTCCACTTTCGAATATCCATCCGCTGAAGCAAGCCACCCGGTCTCTGATGCTCATATTTCACCTGCTGGCAATTGAGACACTAAGCTACAAATCCCACATTGTCCTTCTTCATTCTCCTCTACTAATAATGCTGTCTCAGATACTGATACATCTTCGCGGAACCCAGATAAATGGAACACCACGAGCTACGGGCCTCCTCAATAATCAACTCCCAAAGCCTATCAACATTGGGTACGCATATCCGGCCCTACATCCTCAACACCCCATCATCACCAATGGTCACATCTCTGACATCATCGTGCTGAACTCTGTCCTTAAGGACAAGCAAATGAGGATCATCATACCGACGCTCTCTGATGCGATCATATAAGGAAGACTGGGAAATCACACAAGCCAATACCAGACTGGGCTCCAAAATATCTAACCTCATGAACCGATGGGCCAAGGCCTGAACATCCACTGCAAAAGGTCTCTCCCCAACTGGAATATATGCCAAACTCCCCATACTCGCCACCTTCCGGCTCAAAGCATCGGCTACCACATTGGCCTTCCCCGGATGGTACAAAATAGTAATGTCATAATCTTTTAGCAACTCCAACCATCTCCGCTGCCTCAAATTGAGATCCTTTTGCTTGAATAAGTGTTGGAGGCTACGATAATAAGTAAACACCTCACAAGACACACCATACAAATAATGCTTCCTAATCTTCAATGCGTGAACAATGGCAGCCAACTCCAAATCATGAACACGTCAGTTATTCTTTTGGGGCTTCAACTGATGAGAAGCATAAGCAATAACTCTACCCTCCTGCATCAATACGCACCCAATACCAACTCTCGATGCATCATAATATATGTTATATGAACCTGAAGCTGATGGCAAAACTAACACTAGAGCTATGGTCAAGGCAGTCTTGAGCTTCTGAAAGCTCTCCTCACACTCATCCGATCACCTGAATAGAGCACCCTTTTGAGTGAACTTAGTCAAGGGCGATGCGATAGATGAGAATCCTTGAACAAACCCGCGGTAATAACCCGCCAAACTAAGAAAGCTGCGAATCGTTGTGGCTGAGGACGGTCTAGGCCAACTCTGAACCACCTCTATCTTCTTTGGATCAACCTGAATACCCTCACTGGACACCACGTGCCCCAAGAAATCCACTGAACTGAGCCAAAACTCACACTTGGAGAACTTTGCATAAAGCTTCTCCTCCCTCAATCTCTGCAACACAACTCTCAAATGCTCCGCGTTCTCCTCCAGACTATGCGAGTATACCAGAATATCATCAATGAAGATTATGACAAACGAGTCGAGGTAAGGCCAGAACACGCTATTCATCAAATGCATGAACACTGCTGGGGCATTGGTCAGTCTAAAAGACATTACCAAAAACTCATAATGACCATATCGGGTCCTGAAAGTCGTCTTAAGAATATCTGAGTCCCTGATCTTCAACTGGTGATAACCTGAACGGAGATCAATCTTGGAGATCACTCTCGCTCAATGAAGTTGGTCGAATAAATCATCAATACGAGGCAAAGGATACTTGTTCTTAACTGTTACTTTGTTCAACTGCCTATAATCAATGCACATCCTCATAGTGCCATCCCTCTTCTTCACAAATAGAACCAGTGCACCCTAAGGCGACACACTAGGCCAAATGAACCCGTTATCAAGGAGTTCCTAAAGCTGCTTCTTTAACTCCTTCAACTCCGCTGGTGCCATACGATACGGAGGAATAGAAATGGGCTGAGTGCCCGACACCAGATCAATACCAAAATTAATATCATTGTCCAGTGGCATGCCCGACAGGTCTGCAAGAAAAACGTCGAGAAAATCCCTCAAAACTAGAATAGAATCAATACCGAGAGTCTCTGCACCGACATCCATCACAAAGGCTAAATATGAAAGAAAACCCTTCCCAACCATATGCTGGGCCTTTAAGTATGAAATTACTCTACTGGGAATATAATCAGTCGAACCTCGCCACTGAATCCGTGTCTCACAGGGCATAGCCAATGTCACTATCTTAGCATGACAATCCAAAATAGCGCGACACAGAGATAGCTAGTCCATGCCCAATATAACATCAAAGTCTACCACACATAACAACAACATGTCCACTCGGGTCTCTAGACCACCAATACCCACCACACATGATCGATACACACGGTCTACAACAATAGTATCGCCCACCGGAGTAGATACATAAACAGGTAAAGCAAGAGACTCACAGGGCGTATCCATATAACGAGTAAAATATGATGGCACATAAGAATAAGTGGAACTAGGATCAAATAATACAGAGGCATCTCTATGGCAGATTGAGACAATACCTGTAATAACAGCATCGGAAGCAATAGCATCGGGTCTAGCTGGAAGTGCATAGAAACGCGCCTGACCGCCACCTGATCGACCTCCCCTTCTAGGGAGACCCCTAGCTGACTGACCTCCACCCCTAGCTGGCTGGGTAGGTGGTGGTGAAGTAACTGGTACTAAAGCTGATGGCTGACTCCTCTACTGAGATGAACCCGCCAGATGACGAGGACACTGCCTCCATATATGACCCATCTCTCCACACTCATAGCAACTCCCGAGTACTAGAGATGAGGACTGAAGGGAACCCCTAACACTGGAATGACTAGCAGATGCATATGGCATAGAAGAGCCCTGAACTAATGGAGCACGTGACGAACTCTGAGTTGGAAGGGCACTAAGTGATGACTGACCCTTATGAGAACTGTGAGAACCATGACCCGATGATGCCCCACAATAACCTGGGCAAGCAAGCTGAGCATGCCTGAATGGACATCCTCTATCGTGTTGAAACTGACCTCTCGAAGGAGCACCACCATAACTACCAGATCTCCGAGGCCTCTTGGCCTCCCTTTCATCTTGCTCCTGGAGACAAACTGACTCAATCTCACGAGCAATGTCTACAACCTCCTCAAAAGTAGCACCAGACACCCTCTCCCCGGTCATGAGAAAACGAAGCTGATATGTATGGCCATCAACAAACCTCCTAATGCTCTTTCTATCTATCTCATACTATGTCATAGTCATCTCTCCCTGATGCAACCACTCAAACTGCATGCGCAGCTCCTCTCTGCGAGACTGCGACACATACTTCTCAAAAAACAGAACGGAGAACTGTTGCTAGGTAAGGAGTCTTGCACCAATAGGCCTACACCTCTAAAAAGCCTCCCACCAAGTGAAGGCAGCTCCAAAAAACCGAAAAGTAGTGAAAGCAACCCCGCTGGTCTCCAGAATACATGTTGTACGAAGAATCCCCTGACACTTGTCCAAGAAACCCTAGGCATCCTTTCTCTTTGCACCACTGAAAGTCGGAGGCTGAAGTCTACCAAACCTCTCCAACCTGCATTGCTCGTCCTCTAGCATGGCAGGATCTATATAGTCCTGAGCAGCTGCAACTTGTTGGGCTGGATGTGCCCCCGGTGTTTGAAGTCCCTGCATGACCTGCTTAGTTGTGTGAGTGGCGGGAGTCTGAGTGCCTCCCCCGACCTGAGAAGTAGATGTGGCTGTAGTAACTGAGACCGCCTGAGCTAGGCCAGTGCATACTGATAGAATCTGAGTCAAGGCCTCCTAAAGACCCGGAATCACAATGGGCACAACTGGTGCTTGAGCTGGTGTTGTTGGAGCGTCTACAATTTGGACCTGATCCTGAACTGGGGTGGATCTGCAGGTGCTGTCCTAGCTGCTGTGCGAGCCACACCCCTGCCCCTATCGTGACCACGACCGCGTCCTCAGCCTCTAGTGGCCACAGCTGGTGGTACTGGTGGTTGTTCATCCTGACCGGTAGCGCGTGTCCTCACCATCTATGAGAGAATAGAATAATAGAGGATAAATACAGACGTCTCTGTACTAATCCGCGAGACTCTACTAAACTTGCTCATGACTCGTGAGACCTATGTAACCTAAGCTCTGATACTAACTTGTCACGACCCTAAACCCAGACCCGGTCGTGATGGCGCCTCTTGTGAAGACAAGTCCAGCCGATACAAACCCCCAATAAAATTAACAAATAACAATTCATAATTTAAGTAATTAATAATGATAAATCCCATAATAGTGAAATATATCAACTGCGGAAAATCAAACACAGCCCGACATCGGGGTATCACCAGTCATGAGCATCTAACATAGTCGAAGAGTATGAAGGAGTTCATATAATCTATTACATAACTAGGACAACGGAAATAAAATAGGAGGGAGAAATACTGGGCTGCGAACGCCGAGCAGCTACTTAGTGGACTCCGAATAGCCTGCTTAGCAATCAACCCTCACTGGCAGGACCTGAAGCTCCTGAATCTGCACACATGGTGTAGGGAGTAAAGCGAGTACTCCAACTCAGTGAGTAACAACAATAAATGAAGACTGAGCTATCAGAAATTACGTAAAAACACAACAACATGCTATAAAGAAGCAGAGTAAAACCAAATAAACGCAATAAAATAGTGAAATCTTATAAAAAACACCTTGGTTCAGAATAAGCTTCTTTAAAACATCTTTTCATCAGTTAAACAAGTAAATCAAAAGTAGCTAGAAAAGATAAACACATAAAATCCACCCCTCGGGCACAATGTCAGCAGAATCAGCCCTTCGGGCAATAACATGGAACAACACTAGACTCCGGGAGGGGCCCCTTACAGCCCAAGTGCAATATCAAGTCATCTCGCGGCATAATCAATAGGCTCTCAGCCTCATATCAAGCCACCATGTGGCGTACAAATCAGGCCCTCAACCTCATAATCATAATCAGTACAACACTGTTGCGGCATGTAGTGCATTCCCATATTAACCTTACAACACAGGCCCTCGGCCCTACTCAGTCAGAAATCTCTAAAAGCCACTCAGGCACAATAAAATATAATGCTCAGCCCAAAATATCATTTAATGTGTTAAAACAAAGTAAACATGGCTGAGTAAGAAATTAGTATAAATTAGCAAGACTGAGTACATATATAAAAATCCTAACAGTGAGAAAATAGCAGTAAAAAACCCCTAAGGGTCCAAATAGTTGGCACGAGGCCCAAATATGGCATGCAGCTAAAAACTGTGTGATAGCAAACAGGTTTCAATCAAATATGCGGTAAAACAGTCATTCGGGATGGACTAAGTCACAATCCCCAACTGTGGACGACCCCACGTTCGTCATCTAGCGTGTGCGTCACCTCAATATAGCACAATGATGTGAAATCCGGGGTTGGATACCCTTAGAACAACATTTACAATCATTACTCACCTAAATCTTGTCCAAACTCTTGCTCGCGATAACTTCGCCCCTCGAATCGGCCTCAACTCGCGTTGAATCTATCCAAAATCAGAATCACGACGTCAAAATATGCTAAGGGAATGAAGCCAACGCGAAAATAATCAATTTACAACATAAATCTCGAAATTAACCAAAACCCGACACCCGGGTCCACGTCTCCGAATTTGATAAAATTTACATAAGTAGATTCCTTATCTCCTCACGAATTCATACATATCAAAGTCCCAAAATCCGACCACAAATGGCCCCTTAAATCCTCAAGTCAAGGTATCCAATACCAAACCCTAATCCCCAGTTTTTAACCCTTATATACCATTAATTTCAAGCTAAATAAGTGAAATAATGCCATAGGATCGATTATTAGGTTCAAAAATCTTACCTCCAGACGTTATCCCTTGAATCCCTCTTCAAAATGGCTTCCCCAAGCTCAAACCTGAATAAATATGGTGAAGTAATAACTCAAAATCGTGAAGGAAGTCTTTTATACCTTCTGCCCCAGGCATTTCGCACCTGTGATCCAAATCCCATTCCTGCAATCCCGCTTCTACAGTCTAGAGGATCGCACCTGTGGGTTTCACTTAAGTCCTATATTTTCGCATCTGCGATGCACAATCCGCACTTGCGCCATCGCAAGTGCGGCTGCTTAACCGCTTCTGCGGTTCCTACCTTATTTGGCTTCTTCCGCTTCTGCGACCGATTTTCCACGTCTGCCTCCTACGGCCTCCCAACGGCAGATATGGTTATGACAGCAGTCCTACAACTTCAGCTGCCATTTCCAAATTCTTATCTTTCCGTTAACCATCCAAAATCACCCCGAGGCCCCCAGGACCTCAACCAAAAGCACCAACAACCCATATACCACTACTCTAACTTATACCAATCCTAAAAACACCTCGAACAACATCAAATCAACCAAAATACATCGTATTCAAGCCTAAGGTTTTAAAATCTTCTAAATTCTGCTTTCGATCAAAAAGTCTATCAAACCATGTCCGAATGACTTGAAATTTTGCACAAACATCTCAAATGATACGATGGACCTACTACAACTTCCGAAATTCTATTCGGACCACTATATCAAAATCTCACCTATCAACCGGAAAATGCCAAAATTCCAATTTCGTCAATTCAAGCCTAAATCTACTCCGTACTTCCAAAACACATTCCGATCATGCTCCTAAGTCCGAAATCACCTCCCAAAGCTATTCGAACCATCGAAACTCACATCCGAGCCTTTAATACATAAGTCAACATCCGGTTGACTTTTCCAACTTAAGTTTCCTCAAAAGAGACTAACTGTCTCAAACCTTGCCAAAACCTCTTCAAACCCGAGCCAACCAACCCGATAACACATAATACAGCTAAACAGGGCAATAATGAGTAGAAATGGGGGAAAACGGAGCGGTAACGCATGAGGCGACTGGCAGGGTCGTTACATATAACATGCATAAAACTGTTAGTCATTTTGATTTAAACAAGTGTTAATCACAAAAAAATAGTAAAGGAACAGAATATAATATGATTGCGATAAAGTAAATGACACCCAAATTTTTATACTGGTTCGGAACCTATATGGTATCCTAATCCAGTCCTCTTGGGTTGCAAGAGTGTTGTCATTTAGAGCTCTTTGTAAATTGAATTGAGTACAGCCTTTGTGGTTTTCAGCGATCACCACCAACATTGACAGGGTTGGTTTTCATTCGCTCATCAACAACGAACAAGAGTTGGTTTTCACTCGCTCACCAAAGAAACGAACAATGACATAACATTTCGGACACACTCACTCCAATATTTTTTTGTCTTTCTTCTCTCTTTTGTGTACACAGTAAATATAAATATGAATTACAATGCTTGTTAAGAGTAGAATAAAGAATTTGTAGTCGGGTAGACAATTGTATAGAAGGTTGTGTGTGTTTGCTGTTGCAGGTGCTATTTCTTTTATAATTGGTCGTTGAATATTCTAGCCGTTGCAGCGGTCTTCTAATTTTGGAAAATGATTTTCTTTGTTGCTTCTCCAACTTTCCTTTACTACGTCTTGCTCTTTTGAATATAATCTCGATCCTTGTCTTGAATAGGTCTGATGTTGAAAGAGTAACTACTCTTTCTTTTGAGCGCAAATGAATATCCATTAAAGAGATCATTACATACTTCAAGCCATTTTGTACAGATTTGTTCTCACATAAATTTGAAATCTTTTCCTTTACAATTCCAAATATCAAGGCCATATTATTTAATACCTTTTGTATAAAAGATTCTTTCCATGTAAGTCATCAAGTCTTCATATGAACTTGGACGTTTCCATGTGTACCGGAGGAATTTGCTTTCTTGCAGTATTGTCCATTTGACTTAGCTTTTTCAAATCTTCCTTCATAATTATTATTTGAAGGTTTCTTAATTGTTCCAGAACAATAAAATCCTTGATTCTTGAATATTAACTACCATGAAGATCTTCTTTCCTTTGGAAGTGCATTTTGAGATTCTTTTCCTTTGCTTTCTCGTAGTTCTTTCTTTTTTTGATAGATCTCAATATATCTTTGACTCCTTTCTTGATCTTGAAAAATAATCTCTTTCCATAATATAGATTATACTATACCTATAATATATTTTCTTTCCATAAAAAATATATTCTTCCTTGGCCTTGTAGTATCTATTCCATATAGTATCTTCCTTCCACAAAATAATAGATCTTCTCCACAATTTTAGCAATTTTCCTTTCAAGATGTTGAAAAACTTTCCATTGATAATTTCCGTAGATTTTTCTTCTGATATTGTAGTAAGCAATTCAATATTTGAAATTTCACTTTCAAATATTATTCCTTCTATGACACTTGGAGATTAAATCTCTGAAAATAATCTTCCTTGATAAATTCTTCACATGATATTCTCTTTCCCATATTTGTTTGGATCTTTACCAACATTTTTTTTCTTGAATAAACTTGTGAAAAAAATAAGATTACTACAAGTAAATGTTCTTTGATTAATAATTATGTTGGCTTATTATCATCAAAATTAATACGTGAAACCTTGAAGCTAATAATCTCCTCCTTTTTTATGATGGCAAACCATTGAGTACAAAATCAGAAAATTTAATCAAAGACTTAATTAAAGGCGGTGATAACCTAGATAAACTTGTTACTTCTCTGAAGTCTTCTTCTTGAAATGGATGTAATACATTAAGTGTGAACTCCCCCTCACTCTATCCATTCCTCAGTTATGCTCCCCCTGTCTCCATACATTCTACCTAAGTTTTTAAACTTTTGTACACATTGTTCCCCTCCCCCCCCCCCCTTGTCATCATCAAAAGGGTGAAGTAACTTGTAGGGAATATGCAAAAACGTATTTGTGACAAGGTATAAATAACATACAGACAATTGCACATACTACCCACATATTCAATTCAAAGTATGACTATAACTTATAATCATCCAAGGAGTTATAAAAAATCATGCAATTAAAAGCATTAACCCAATGCTAAAGAAATTGTACGGTCTAAAAGATAAGTTTTTAAATAGCAGAGGAAAAGTATTTGACTTACAAAACATATTGTAACGACCCGGCCGGTCATTTTGAGAGTGATAACCCCGTTCCCCATATTTTTCTGCTTCATTTGTGTTCTTTAGCTATAGTATGTCTTATCGGGTCAGTTGGTTTGGGTCCAGAGTAGTTTTAGTGTGAATTGAGACACTTAGTCTCATTTATGGTTCCGTTAGCTCCGTTAGGTGATTTTGGACTTAGGAGAGCGATCGAAATGTGTTTTGGAGGTCCGTAGTAGAATTAGGCTTGATATGGCGAAACTTGGAAATTTGGCGATTTCGGTCGGTAGTGGAAAATTTGATATCGGAGTCAGAATGTATTTCTGGAAGTTAGAATAGGTTTGTGGTATCATTTATGACGTATGTGTAAAATTTGAGGTCATTCGGACGTGATTTGGTAAGTTTCGGCGTCGTTTGCGGAATTTGAAAGTTTAGATGTTCTTACGCTTGAATCCGAGGGTAATTTGATGTTTTGATGTTGTTTTGAGTGATTCAAAGGTTCGACTAAGTTTGTATGAGGTTATATGACTTGTCGGTTGTCACGCCCCCTTTTTTTCCCTCCGCGGAGAGAAGTCCCGGTTTCGACATTCATGGGGGGTAATAACTCATTTCCTTTTGGGAATTGGGTATTTTGAGGAGTCGCCACCTAACGGATTATGGTGCGTTAGGGCACCCAGAGCGATTAACTCTCAGATTGGTTTGCATTACCAGAGATTTAGGGTAAGGACTCGAAATAACCTTGAAGGGAATGTGTTAGGCTCCCCTCTCGATCCACAACGATGGGTCTCGGTTAAACTTATACTTATGAATTAGTCCTTTAATAAATAAGTAATTGAAACATATAATTGCAAATAAAGCATGTTGGACATTATATGACTCAAATAATAAGACAAAGAATTTGACCAAGTTATATAAAAAAGCAAAATTTTAGGTAAAGGGAATTTGGGAAAGAGGGGTCCTAGGTTGGTTAGCCTACAGGATCACTCCACGCAATGCCCGATAAACACTCCTCAATGAGGGGCTACACATGATATTGACGTGTAGTCATCATATCCCGTCTACCCATTTCCCACTCCTTAGTGGTTACTAAAGCGAGTCTTTGTTTAACGATCTCTATGCATGTTGTTACCCGCCCTTTTTTAATGGTCCTGGAGGAAATTAGGACCTCTACCTATAGGCAGTTCTAGATAGAACCCTAAGGTTTAAAGGAGAAAATACGAAGGCGACAAGCAAGAACACATAGAACTTCAACAAATAAAAGCATGTAATAGCAGATAAGAGGCTCAGGTTCACTTCCACAAATAATGCATGTAAACAACACGACTCAAACACAAATAAGGGCAATATTGTTAAACAGTATCCTAAGACATGATGCCTAGGCGAATATCAGAACACATGAGATATGCAGTTTTATTTTATAAACTCAAAAGCAGGGGCCCTAATCAGTTCGCCTACTGATTTTAAAGCTTGTTAATCATTACGCAGTTAACATAAGGAGGTAGTTGCCAGTTTTATAGGAGTTGAATACCTAAGGCTTGCCTATGCGTAGGATAATGCACAATAGTTACAGAGTCATTATAACAATGGAGGAGTTATTTTACCTAAAGAGTATACTGTTCTAAGTGTTATAAAATACAGGAATTATTATCAGCTCGTTTTAAACAGGATTATCATATGTGAAGTTGTTTTAATCAATAGTTTATACTAGGTGTGAATGAGGAAGTACGAATGAGATCCCAAAGCATGGTATCGAATATGCATGTATAAATGTAGAATGATTTATATGCAGAATTCCTAAAGCACGATTACTAAATGCACAACAGGGTCACAACATGATTTAAAAATATGCATAAGTAACAATTTATTTTAATGCCGTTTATCCTAGAAATAGGATTTCTAACTGATAATAAGGATGTCAAAATGAGATGCTGAAAACAGTATACATGAAACCTAGGAGCATGGTATCTGATACAGGGTATGCTTTCCATGTGTTGGTCCTAGACATGAATTCTAATGAACATACAAAAATATAAACCTAAAGCATGTTTTCTACCCATTGATATTGATAACATATATAGCTACCCTCCCATTTCACTATCCAAACCCTATATTCGTTTACAAATTATTACAAGCCATTATCCAATGAGTTACATAAGCAGATAAGAAAAATAAGAAGTTACTCTATAGGGAGCCTACAAATAGGCCCAGATTTCCAAAGTTTCCAATGCCAGATTGCCTCATATCCTTTCACATAATCCGGGTGTGTCAGAGTTCCCTAAGGACCTCAAGGGATCCCGGACAGTGCTCACACCCAGATTTCATAGTCATAGTTGAGTAAGTGTAATATAGAAGGGCCAACTCTAATGTATCAGAGTTTAGAGGGATCTCATAGGGGTCCCTAAGTTGTTACACATTAGAGGGGCAGAACTTAAAACCTAAGAGTAGATGTGAAAGTGCTTGAAAAGTTTTAAGTAGGGAAACAGTTTGGAAAAGGACTTGTTTGAAATAGTTTTGCAAAAGACAACAGAGATAGTTTTGAAAAGAGAGAAGAGTAGTAAGCAACAATTCAAACATAGCACCCCAAAACAGGTTCATACATACCCAGAGGACATAACCAAGGCAGGTTCAGCAACCACAAACAGGGGTCAAGGGATTTGGGGACACATAGGACATGTAGGTAAACACATAGTTACAGGAGCACAGCAGTCCTGGTGGGCGTTTATGGGATTGGGGAATAGCTAGTGATACCAACATAGTATGGATTTCAGAAACAATCATAGAATCAGATATTTAAAGTGACAGATCAGTTTGCAAAGTAAATGCATATCAAAACCGGATGACAAGTAGACAACTATTCAAAACAGGGTAGAGTCATATTGAAACAGACTACCAGGGGAGTAGAACATGTTCTAAGATGCCCTAAGAGGGTTAGACTAGCATGCTAGATGAAACAGTAATATAAACATGTCAATCACATGTTGAACGACAGAACCATAGATAGAAACAAATTGGAAACATGATAAACTGAAGCAGTAAAAGAAACATATTGGTTTTCTGACTTGAATTGAAATCAGAACATACCCGTAAAGAGACAGTAAACACAAAGTGAAGAATATGAGAGCACAATAGTTAGCTTTGGCTTGCAGCCGGCTACTCACAGAAAGAGAGCAGAAAGTTTTGAGTGAGAGAGAGAGGGCTTTGAACCAATATGTTCGTGTTAATGAAAGAGCAGCATATTTATAGTTTGAAAACAGGTAGAAAATAAGGCAAGAATCATAGTTCAGCAATAGTTATGGAACTATGTACTAATTAGAATCAAATCAGTGTAAGTACTTCCCTTTAGTTAAGGAGTTAAATAACAAATAATCAAAGAAATCAATGTACGACCAATATGGACAGACTTCAAATACACTAGGTATAGGGTAAACAATTAGGGATAAGTTTATAAGGTTCTAATTAAGGAAATAGCATAAGAATCAATCAATAGCATAGTCAATCACGTAATAAGTCAAGATAATGATTTAAAGGTCGGAAATTAGCAAGGGTATCAATCACAGGAAATCAGTAAAAGGTATTAATCATACGAGATCAGGGATTTAACTAGAAATAGTACTGACTAGAGGAAATTACCATAAATTTCAGTCAACAAACAAAGTAAACATAATATAGGTGGGTGAAGCAAAATTAGAAACCATAATGAGTACAAGGAGGTAGAAAATCATAGAAGCTCAGAACAAATGCATGAGAAATAGGTATACATACAAATTAGATAAGTAAAGACAGTTTCAGAACCCCAAATAAAACCAAAATAATTAAGGTTCTCAGCATGATGAATCAAATAAAAGGAAAAACTTAAATAAACCGCTTAAACATGGTAGAAATCATAGAATAATACTGAAAATCAGAGGGAAAGTCATTTTGAAAAGGGGTTAAGAAACCCTAATTTCGAAGATGAAGAAGCATTTTTGAAAAATCAGAAAGATTATCAGGAAAATAGTGAAGATAACTCAAAATAAACTCATATATGTGGTAGATCTGAAAAGTCAAGAGATGAGTTAGGGTTTCAGAGAGAGATAAACCAGAGATGGAGAGATTCCAACTTAAAAGTCATGAATCTAGCCGGAAAATAGAAAAATCTTACTCAAACGGGCCAAGGGTGGCCTGAGAACGACATAGAAACCATGGGAGGTGAGTAAAACACCTTTCGGTTCCCTTGAAGGCCTCAAGGTAGCAAAAATCCGGCACGTGAGGGAGCCATGGGGGCTAGGGTTGGTGGTGGAACCACTATTGATACCGGCGAGCCACCAGCCGACGAGTAGAAGCTTAGGTTTAGCATAGGGCTTAAGAGAGAATGAGAGAGCGTAACGGTGGAGTGAAAGAGAGGAAATAAGGGTTTGGGGGGTAGTCTATTAGGTTAAATAAGGAAGGAATTAACTTGGACCGTTGATAAAAAATGATCAACTGCTAGGATTTGGGCGGAATTGGGTCGGGTAGGATTTAGGTTTGGGACGGGGTCTTGTGCTAATTTGATTGGGGTTATGGGGCTGGTTTAATTAGGTTATAATTGAAATAAAATGGGGTTATTTGTTAAATACCCAATTAAATTGAGTAAAATAATTTATAATAATAGCTGATAATTGTACCAAATGAATTTCATGCATAGAAAATAGTTAAAAATAATTACTTAGTATTTAAAAATATAAATAACTAATTTTCGGTCAAAAATAGTATAAAATTATATGATTGGGCTATAATTGCAAAGTTATTGCAATTATAGCCAAAAGTGCCAATTTGGCCAATTATGAAATAATTTGGTTCAAATAGGACCATAAATAATAAGTTAAATCAAGAGATGCTTTTAAGTTAAATAGGTCAATTATAAAATGCTGGATAAATTAATAAAAATATAGGAAAATTATAGAAAATACCAATTCCTATTAATGCATGATTTTGAAGGTATATATGAATTTTTTAAAATATTTTAGTGAAAAATTGGGTATCAACAGCTGCCCCTCTTTACCTGGGAAGGATGAAAGAGTTTTCGTGTAAAGACATGATGGCCAATTTTGACCGAGCAAAATAGTTCGAGAGATTAGACTGCACTCTGGCTTCTGAGCTGCCTACATATCCCTGGTTTTACAAAAATCAGGCCATATGTAGTTCCAGATCCATCGGCGAAGTATATTGATGAAGTCATTTCAAGAACGGATGTAACATATAGGGTTGGGTGAGTGAACGGTTTATGAGAATAGTTAGGTATGATATGGCTGAGGGAAGTGGAGTGGGATCTCTCCTACTGGGATAGTCATTGCTCGCCGGGTTACCTGCAAATAGAAGCAATACAAGTGTATGTTGTGCATAAATTTAAACATGATGCAGGTTCCCGTTAGACTATGAAAGTTGTCTTCGGACAATTAGGGATGACGTCCTTAGACCATGATGTCCTGGGACATGAATTGTTTGATAAGAAATTCACAGGTCATGAAATGATGTTCTCGGGCCATGAAGATGGTGCCTCTGAACTATGACGCCTTTGAATAATGATATGCAAATTTGGGGGATCCTCAGGCCATGGCATGGTGTCTTTCAGCTATGAGGATGATGCCTTTTAGACTATGACGCCTTTGGATAGATTGACGATATTTCAGTCCATGATATGCAATAACATGATGTCAACAAGACAGGGCTTAGTCTTTGTAAAATGGAGGGCAGTGCTTAGCCCCATCGAAAAGCAAATAAATAGTGCTAGAAATAGAGCAATATTTGTGCAAAGAGGGACATTGCTTAGTCCCGTGTGAATGCGGAGGTAGGGATTAGCCTCATGCAGATATGAAGGCGAGGATTAGCCTTATTCAAGAATGGAGGCAAGGATTAGCTCCATACAGATATGGAGGCAGGGATTAGCCTCATGCAAATAAGGAGGCAGGGATTAGCCTCATGCAAATAAGGAGGCAGGGATTAGCCTCATGCAAATATGGAGGCAAGGATTAGACTCATGCAAGTATGAAGGCATGGATTAGCCTCATGCAAATAGGGAGGTAGGGATTAGCCTCATGCAAACAGGGAGGCAGGTATTAGCCTCATGCAGATGCAGAGGCAGGGATTAGCCTCATGCAAATATGGAGGCAGGAATTAGCCTCATGCAAGTATGGAGGTAGGGATTATCCTCATGCAAATATGGATGCAGGGATTAGCATCATGCAGATATGGAGGCAGGGATTAGCCTCATGCAAATATGGGAGACAGGGATTAGTCCCATGCAAAGAGCGAGTAGCAGATAAGAGTAATGTATGTCCTAGCTGGAGATATATTCAGTGTCTGATGGCCGGATGGATAGTGAATTTGGTTTGTGTATATATGTTTGTGAGCGCTATCGTTACGTCTAATGTGTCTGCGTTCAAAGAAAAGTTGTAAGTTTTGTGGGGGGGGAGGTTGGTTCGTGCTTCTATCAGCTGGCTTTGCTTTGCTCCGTTCCGGAAGCCTTTCGAGTTCCCCTGGGTGACACTTGACTGTTACAAAAATAGAGTTTTCGAAAGTATGCAATTTGATAAAACTAGAGTTATTTCAGAAATATATTGATACATTTAGACGACTAGTGACTGGGACACATCTCAAAGGCATTGCAGCTCTCTTATATTTGAATTTTGAGGGTCCTCCTCAAAATTCTACCCCAGTTTGGTGGATGATCTTTTGACTATTTGCGGATAGTAAGCCTTGCTGAATCTTCTTCGAAATTTTGAGAATCATTCTCAAAATTTTTCCCCAGTTTCTTAACTGATCACTAACTTTCTAGCATGCGATGGCGTTGGCTGGGCTTACTCCAGAATTTTGAAGGTCCTCCTCAAAATTCTGCCCCAATTTTTGAGCTTGGGGGAAAATAGGAATTTTATTATGATATGACTGAACCCATAAGGCTACCTACGTATCCCCTCTTAAATGGGAATTACGTCAAGCGTAGTTCAATTACATCAGAAGAGAAATGTAAAATAATCTAGGCATAGTATCTCTTGGCTGCGTCCGAAATGATTGGTTTTGGCCAGACTTCCCCATCCATTTCTACAAGTATGAGTGCTCATCCTGTTAGTACCCTGTGAACCATGTACAGATCTTTCCAGTTGGGAGAGAATTTCCCTTTGGCTTCATCTTGATGTGGGAAGATTTTCTTCAATATCAGCTACCCTAGTGCGAACTATCTTGGTTTGACCCTTTTGTTGAAAGTTCTAGACATTCTATTCTGATAAAGTTGGCCGTGACACATTGCGTTCATCCTCTTTCCATCGATGAGGGCCAATTGTTCATAGCGACTCCTTATCCACTCTGCATCGCTGAGTTCAGTTTCCTGTATGACTCTCTAAGAAGGAATCTCTACTTCGGTTGGGATGACAGCCTCGGTACCATAAACCAACATGTATGGAGTTGCCCCGGATGATGTACGAACCTTGGTGCTATATCCCAATAAAGCAAAATGTAACTTCTCATGCCATTATTTGTGGTTCTCTACCATTTTCCTTAGTATCTTTTTGATGTTTTTGTTGGCGGCTTCTACGGCTCCATTCATCTGAGGTCTATAGGCTGTGGAATTCTTGTGTTTGATTTTAAAAGTTTCACACATAGCATTCATCAGATCACTGTTGAGATTGGTGACATTATCAACAATAAAGGATTCAGGAACTCCAAATCGGCAAACAATACGATCTTTGACAAAATCTGCGACGACTTTCTTGGTTATAGCTTTGTAAGATGCAGCCTCTACCTAATTTGTGAATTAATCAATGGCTACTAGAATAAACCTATGTCAATTTGAAGTTGTGGGCTCAATCGGATCAATAACATCCATTCCCCAGGTGGTTAATGGCCAAGGTGAGCTTGTTGCATTGAGCTCATTTGGCGGCACTTTTTATCATATCAGCATGCACTTGACATTGAAAGCATTTGTGGACATGCTGAATGCAATCTGTCTCCATGGTCATCCAAAAGTAACTTGCCTTGAGTATCTTCTTAGCCAAGACGAAGCCATTCATGTGTGGGCCACAGGTCCTAGCATGCACATCCTCAAGTAGCTTAGAAGCTTCCTTTGCATCGACACATCTTAGTAAGCCCAAATCAGGAGTTCTTCTGTACAAGTTCCCTCCGCTGTGGAAGAAGTGATTTGACAATGTCCGGAGTGTGCATTTCTGAGTGTGATTTGCATGCTTTGGGTATTCTCCTTTTGATAAATACTCTTTGATATCATGGAACCAAGGCTTTCCATCTGCTTCCTCCTCGACATAAGCACAATATGTCGGCTGATTATGGATCCTCACCGAAATGGGATCAATGTTATTCTTATTTGGATGTTGTATCATAGATGACAAAGTGTCTAATGCATCGACAAACTCATTCTGAATTCGGGGCACATGTTGGAATTCTATTTTCGTGAATCTCCTTCTCAATTCCTGCACATGGTGCATATATGGAAATATCTTAGAATTCTAGGTGGCCCATTCTCCTTGTACCTGGTGCACAAGTAAATCTGAATCACCAATCACTTGTAGCTCCTGAATGTTCATGTTGACTGCCATATTGAGTCCTAGTATGCAGGCTTCATACTCTGCCATGTTGTTGGTGTAGGGAAATCTGAGTTTAGTAAACACCGGATAATGCTGACCCATTTCTAATACCAAAACTGCTCTAATGCCTACTCCTTTGAAATTTGTAGCTCCATCGAAGAACATCCTTCATCCGTCATATGCTTCGGTAATTTCATCCCCTACGAATGACACTTCTTCATCAGGAAAATATGTTTTCAAAGGCTCGTATGCTCCGCCTACCAAATTTTCAGCAAGATGATCCGCCAATGCCTGTCCCTTGACCGCCTTTTGAGTTACACAGACGATATCGAACTCACTTAATAGTATCTGCCATTTAGCCAACTTCCCAATAGGCATGGTTTTCTGAAATATGTACTTCAGAGGATCCATCTTGGATATGAGGTATGTAGTGTAGGTACAAAAGTAATGCCTCAATTTCTGAGTTGTCCAGGTCAAAGCACAACAAGTGCGTTCAAGCAGAGAATATTGTGCTTCATAAGGTGTGAACTTCTTACTCAAGTAATATATGGCTTTCTCCTTTCTTCCTATCGGGTCATGTTGTCCCAAAACACATCTAAAGGCTCCATCTAATACAGATAGATAGAGTAGTAAATGTTATCCTGGTTCTGGCGAGACCAGAACTGGTGGTGTGGATAGGTACTCCTTGATCTTGTCAAAAGCTTTCTGACATCCTCTGTCTAGCTTGTTTTAGCATCCTTCCTCTGCATCTTGAAGATGGGTTCACATATGACTGTGGATTGTGCTATGAAGTGATTGATATAGTTGAGACGTCCTAGGAATCTCATCACGTCCTTTTTGCTCTTAGGTGGTGGTAACTCCTGAATAGCCTTGACTTTAGATGGATCCATCTCGATCATTCGATGACTAATGATGAATCCCAATAATTTTCCTGCAGAAACCCCGAATGCGCACTTTGCGGGGTTTAATTTCAAATTGTACCTCCTTAGCCTGTCAAAGAACTTTCTCAGGTCAGCTATGTGATTTGCGGCCCTCTTGGATTTGATAATGATGTCATCCACATGCACCTCTATTTCCTTGTGTATCATATCATGGAAGATGGTTATCATGGCTCTTATGTAAGTGGCCTCAGCATTCTTCAGACCGAATGGAATCATCTTATAACAATGTACACCCCACGGTGTGATGAAAGTTGCCTTCTCTGCATCTTTTTCATCCATCCAAATCTGGTGATAAATCGCGAAGCAATATACAAAGGATTGGAGTTCATGCTTGGTGCAATTATCGATCATGATGTGTATATTTGGCAGTGGGAAGTCGTCCTTGGGACTCGCTCTGTTTAAATACTGATAGTCAACACATACTCTAACCTTCCCATCCTTCTTCGGAACTGGCACAATGTTAGCTAACTAGGTTGGGTACTTAACCACCCTATGAGAACTTTAGCTTTGATCTACTTGGTAACTTCCTCCTTGATTTTAGGCTCATGTCTGGTTTGAACTTTCTAAGTTTCTACTTGACTGGTTGACACATGGGATTAATAGGCAGCTTGTGAGCCACTATGGACGTGATCAAGCCAGTCATGTCATCATATGACCATGCGAAAATATCCTCATACTCTTTTAGGAATTTGAATGTACTCTTCCTTCTATGTCAGTGACAAGTAGATGCTGATGCGAGTCTCCTTGACAGTCTCGGCATCTCCCATATTTATCGCCTCGGTCTCGTCCAGATTGAACTTAGGCTTATTCTCAAAATTTTCAACCTTCCTGACAATTTACTCGGGTATCTCATCTTCTTCCTCTGAATCACTATTCTCATGTTGCGTTGCCTCATTACATGTCATAGTCATTGATTCATCAGGAAAAGTAATAATAACGATTTAGAAAGGAAAACTGTAAAGATAGTAGTAAATAATAAAGAGCAAATGCATTTGATTAAACTGAAAAATCGTCTAGACAAAGTATGGCTCGATGAATCGAGCATTTAGTTTGAAACAAGTAAATCTTTAAACAAAAATTACGGGAAATCTTAAACTCCTACAATGGCTATAGAAGTAAATTCTGCTAAGCTACCCAGGGACTCGGCGGGCTCGGGATAGTGTGGCGGTCCAGTTTCTGAGAACAACTCCCTTCTTCATGGTCTGAATAGTGAGGCCTTTTCCTTCTCCTCCTCAATTATGGCACTGCAATCCATGTCTTCATCCTCCAAGAACAAATTCTTCAACCCAGCTAGTGCTTCTTCTTCTACGGTCCCCCATATCATATAAGCCTGGTGAAAAAGCTTGTTCCAAACGTGGCACTGGCTACTCAAGAGGGTAATACGATCCACGCCATGGAGGTGGTCAATCCCTGTACTCTTGCCATGTGTACTGGTATCCGAGTCCAAAGGTGGTACTATGATTTTTCAGTTGTACCGGTTTAGTGATACCTTGAAGGTTCTTTCCCAACCCTCTGACAAGTTTATATCTAGACCATACCAATATGCTTTCTATCTTACCACTCCATTTATCCTTCTCGACGGCGTTGACCCATTTAATATGATGATAGATTTCCCATCCTAACCTTCTTCTATGTCTAATGGTCGGGATAGTTTGACTAGTGTAAATGGGGTTACTCCCATCTCTGTGAATGATTACCTCTTGATGGTTCCATTCAAACTTCACGACTTGATGTAGTGTTTAAGGCACGGCTCCATCGGCATAGATCCATGGTCCGGCCAACAGAAGGTTATATGAGGCTGGTATGTCGAGTAACTAAAATTCGACGTCGAACCAAGTTGCCCCCATCTGTAAGCAAAGGTTGATTTCCCCGATCGTGGCCTTTTGGGACCCATCAAAAGCTTTCACGTTTATGCTTCCTACCCGTATTTCATGAAAACCTTTGTCCAGCCTTTTCAGAGTGTCCAATGGACAAATATTTAGGCTTGAACCTCCATCAACCAAAACCCTGGCAATGAACGCGTCTTCAAATTGCACCGTAATATGCAATGCTCGATTGTGATTCAACCCCTCAGGTGGAAGCTCATCTTTGTGGAAGATGATCTTATGACTCTTTAGTACCTACCCAACCATGTTGGACATTTCTCCGCTAGTGATGTTAGTTGGTACGTAAGGCTCGTTCAGCACTTTCATTAGAGCATTTTTGTGTGCCTCTAAATTCTACAACAATGATAGGATAGATATCTGAGCAGGGATTTTGTTCCGATGGTCAACAACAGAATACTCCTTTGCCTGTACTTTCCTCCACAAGTCATTCGGCCTGATCTCAACGATAGGTTGCCTAGTAGTAGCATCCTTGCTTGATCTTCCCAAATGTTCCGGTGTATAGACTCTTCCAGTTCTAGTCATTCCTTGTGTGGTGTCAGATTCCTCTACCTTGGCTTTCCCTTCTCCCCGAGCCTCAGCAACATAATCCCAGGTTATTGCTTTTGAGTTGAATGGGGGTGTGGTTAATACTGTCACAATGAAAGGTGTGACCACTTCTACTTCAAATGGAGTGGGGTGGCCGCAGGTGGAGCCACCTCTACCTCGAATGGAGCTGATGCAGTTACCTCAACCTCGATCGATGACTGAGTCTGTACCACAATAGGAGTTAGCATGACTGCAACTTTAAAGTCATCGTCTTCCCGAATAAGCCCAATTGACCCCTCAGGGTCCCATTCTTCATTCGTCTCTATCACATGTACACCATCACCTCTATGATCTGGGAGGGGATTGTTGCGGACATTAGGTGCGGATTCTTTCTCCTGTATGACCTTGTGTTCGATTAGTGTCTGGATCTTATCCTTCAATGTTCGGAACTCAGCAGTGGTGTGCCCCTTCATGCCGAAATGGTACGCATAGGTTTTGTTCGGATTGACCCATTGGGATTGATTTTCTAATGCTACAACAGGAATAGGATTGATGTAACCCGCGGCTTTCAACCTCTCATACAACTGGTCGATGGGCTCAGCAATGGCGATGTATTGTCTAGGTGGCTTGCGGTCGAAGTTGGGTCTTGGTCTTAGATAATTTTGGCGAGCTCGTGGTGATTAGAAGTGGGATGGTTGGGATTTATAGGAGTGATGGACAGTGGCTGGTTGGGAATATCTGGGAGGTGAAGGTTGATTTGTAGGCGGTGATGCCTGGTATATGGGTGAATGTGTTTGATATGTGGGTGGAGGTTCTTGATATGTAGGAGGAGGTGTTTGATAGACAAGTGGAGATTTTGGGCCCTGGGCCACCATTACTGCCCCAACATCTCTCTTTTTCAATATGCCACCTGATTGTAATGCTTTATTTATGGCTTGCAGTGCCTCGAAGTTTGTTACCATCCCACTCTTGATTCCTTCTTCGATTCTTTCTCCAAGTTTGATGATGTCAGAGAATTTATAATTTTCGATAACCATAAACCTCTCATAATATTGCGAATCATATGCTCTGACGAAGAATTTATTCATTTTTTCTTTATCCAAAGATGGCCTGACCTTGGCCTCTTCCGACCTCCAACGAGTAGCATATTCACGGAAAGTCTCAGTAGGTTTCTTCTTAAGATTCTGAATGTAGAAAACATCTGGTGCGTTCTCTATGTTGAACCTGAACCGGTCCATGAAATCTGACGCCATACTTACCCAATTGGACCATTTCTTGGGGTCTTGACTGATATACCAAGACAAAACATCCCTAGTAAGACTCCTCATAAAGAGCTTCATCCGTATCTTTTCATCTTTCCCGACCCCGACAAGCTTGTCACAATAGGTCTTTAGATGAGCCCTGAGATCACCTGTGTCGTTGAACATCTCGAACTTGGGAGGTTTGTACCCCTCAGGCAGTTTCACATTTGGTTGAATGCATAAGTCTTCATAGTATAAACCTTCTATTCCTTTGTCGCCTTCAACACCTTGCACTTGGCTTGTTAACTTCTTGAGTTCTTCAGCCATGTTTTTAATGAGCAGGTCCTTCTCGGAGGATTCCAGTGTATAGGAAATTGATTGGGTAGAGTGAGGTACAGTTTCCACATATATAGTGTTGCTTTTATTGGTGCCAGGAACTTGGGTGTAATGATGGTCATTGGTGAAATTTTGGGGATCGGGAATGGGTTGTGGTGTGTTTTGGGGAGTGTGCTAAGTGGTGGTTGGTGGGTACTGAAATGGTTAATGGTGATGTTGTGGCGGAGTTGGTAGTGGATTGAGATTTTAATTGCGTAATGATTTGGTGCGGGTGGATTTTGTGGATGTTGGTTTTGTGTGTTCTGAGAAGGTGTTGGGTTCTTTGTATTTTGTTGGTGGATGTTGGGGACATTTAAGGTGAGTGACAGGTTTGCCAAGTTGTGAACCTACTCGAGTTCTCCTTGTAGTTTCAGTATCTTTTGTTACAGTCTTAGGACTAGATCATTTATTGTCGGAGTACTATGACCATCTGAGGTTTCTGCATTCTCAATATTCTCCTTTCGGATACCACTTAAGTCGTCCATATTTGTTTTTCCTCTGCCCTTGTTGTTGCTTGGAGGAGGAGGAGGTGGAGGGCCTCTAGATTTGGTATGACACGCTGATGAGGTCAGTATGAGTGAACCAACCAAAGGGGATGGGAATAATAAAAATAAGGAAAAACAAAAAAGGTAACAAGTCAGTGAGGATCCTGAAATGTTTGCAGTATTTAAACACATATTGCGGAAATGTAAATCGGTGTCCAACTTTGGGAACCTCGTTGTACCCGAGGTAGGCCTAGCGACAAATAAATTTGGAAAAATTTTAATGCCAATAAATGTTTCATTTCATAATATAAAAATAGAAGAATCCCAAAATGACACTAAGATAAGAAAATAAGTCACTACTAGCACTTGGCCTTATTACATTTTTAGGAAAAAGCAAATAAATCTAGCATATTTGGTCCTAGAAAAACCTTCACCAGATTCGATCTTCCGAACTCCATCATATAGATCCCCCAGCTCGCGCAGCCCCAGCAACAAGTAGGCTCTTGCCAGATGTCCTCCTTTAGCTCCTTCAGCGTTCCAGCAATTTTCGATCCTCTTATGACGTTTCCTTCCAGTTCCACTATTCCTCGCTCCAGATATTCCAGTTTCCTATTGGAAGTGACTGCCATTTCTTTCCATTCCTCGATCAACCTCACATTCCTCTCATGTATTTCCCGGTGCTCATTCTCAGAGTCGTGGACCCTCTTGCACAGCCTGTTGTATTTGACTTGAGCTTCAGCTTCTTCATTTATAATTCTATTCCCTCGACCGGACACTGGTGTCACCATTCCTTTCAGATTGTCCTCTAACCACGCCGAGTAGAGAGGCTCGCACCCTTCATGATACCTGTTTGGCTCAATGGTGTTCTTTTCTACAATGATTTTGTAGTGCCATATGTGCTGAGCTTAGCACTTGTGAGGGACGCCGCCATCTTGAAAGTCTGCCCTGAAATGACTCATCTTGACAACCCTTAGTACAACCTGTTTCCTGCATGCTTGCCTTATAACTCGGATAGGGACATATGGGTATATCCCTCTCAACCCGATCAACACCAAGTGCGGAGCATCCCTGGATCTGATGATGAATTCGTCTGTCGGGAACCATTCAAACATCCATTGCACCTGTTCCTCGGTCATATTGTCGAAGAGCCCTACCAATTCTTTAGCAGTTTCCGGCTGAGCAAACCTGTCTGTAATGTAAGTCATCCGCTTGGGGTGATGGAAGGCAATATGGTCGTTCTAAGCCCTTCGCGGAGATTTCTTGGCGATAGTGACCCTTTTGGAAATGTTCCAGCAACCACAACTGCAGCAACAAGTTGCAACCTTCAAAATGTTTGACCCCTCTTTGATAGCTCTCCAGAGCCCTAAGATCATGGGAACTATGGTATATGTCTGCCCATTAATCCTTTCTATTAAAGTCTTGGAGACCATGGCCAACCTAGTATTGATTTTTCCCTTTTTCATTGGGAACACTATCAGACCTAAGAAGCATACAACGACTACGAACACTCTGCGGTGGATGTGACCCAGAGAAGTTAGAGAGATATCATCATGGTAGGTAAGGAAAGACTTGCTATGGCCATACCTCTCATACAGGTAATCGAAAGGTATGTAAGACTCCTTCAAGCATACTAGGTCGACATTCTTCTTCAACCCCATCATCTTTAAAAATCCCCTACCAGTAGGGTTTTCTGGTACCAATAGCCCGGGACTATCCGAAACTAACCCCGCAAGCCCTCCAATTTCTTCTAGAAGCGGTGTCATTTCTATGTCGCCGAGACGAAATAGAACCCTTTCACTATCCCAGAATAAAGTGGCAGCCTCGATCAACTTGTTGTTTGGCTCAATATCTAGCAAGGAAGGCAAGTTATCTAGGTAATTTCTCACATGTTTCTTGTCACTTGAGGAAAGGTCCTCCCACCAATCTAGCAGCAATAGTGGGATGTTGCTAACCATACCAAATCTGGGGACCTCGTGCCTCATTTTCTGCAAAATAAAAGGGTTATGCCTTACCCCCACCAGACTCGACTATTTATACATTTACGATCAGCATATCGACACTTAGTTCTCCAAATTAATGCACAAAATGTGGTTGTGTCCTTAAGATTATGGAAAACCCGATGTACTTTTAGATAAGGCTTATCTTAAAGCATTATTATGTGGACAACATATTGATCCGACTAGGTTTGACCATGATGCATGCATAATTTGACCAGAGTAATGCTACTATGGGATTTTAGACTGGTACCCTCAAGCGAACAATTTGAGGGCGAAGGCACGGAACTGTCGACTGCACCGCTGATCGACTGGTTTTACCACAAATAAGCTTTTCCAAATTTAAGGGTAGTAAATAGGAAGAGCGCAACCACTCATTTAAGCGTTGCTATAAGATTTGATACGCACGAGTGGAATATGTTGTGGAGCATGATTTATGCAACAATTAATAACATGTAGTCAAGTATTTGCACGTAGGAAAAATAAATGCGATATTTAAATAATTGAAAGACAGTTAAAGGAAAACGAAACAAAAAACAAGTCAGTTTCAGGGATAAAGAATCATAAATGCTTAAAATAAAATGGACAGTTAAATTCAAATAAGGGAAAAGGGTACTGGATAAAGCATTCTTGGACTAATTCATAAGAACAAGTTCGTTATGGTAAGAGCCTAAAGGTATCCCCAGCAGAGTCGACATGCTGTCGCGCCCCCTTTTTTCCCTCCGTGGAGAGAAGTCCGTGTTTCGACATTCACGGGGGGTAATAACTCATTTCCTTTTGGGAATTGGGTATCTTGAAGAGTCACCACCTAAGAATTAAGGTGCGTTAAGGCACCTAGAGCGATTAACTCTCGGATTGGTTTGTATTACCAGACATTTAGGGTAAGGGCTCGAAATAACCTTGAGGGGAAGGTGTTAGGCACCCCTCTCGGTCCACAGCGGTGGGTCCCGACCGAACTTATACTTATGAATTAGTCATTTAACAAATAAGTAATTGAAATAAATAAATGCAAATAAAGCAAATGAGGGGCTACACGTGACATTGACGCGTAGTCATCATATCCCGTCTATCCATTCTCCACCCCTTAGTGGTTACTAAAGCGAGTGCATGTTTAATGGTCCATATGCATGCTGTTACCCGCCCCTTCTTAAGGGTACTAGAGGAAATTAGGACCTCTACCTATATGCAGTTCTAGGCAGACCCCTAAGGTTTAAAGGAGAAAATACTAAGGCGACAAGCAAGAACACATAGGACTTCAACAAATAAAAGCATGAAATAGTAGATAAGAGGCTCAGGTTCACCTCCACAAATAATGCATGTAAACAGCACGACTCAAACACAAATAAGGAAATATTGTTAAACGGTATCCTAAGACATGATGTCTAGGCGAATATCAGAACACATGAGATATGCAGTTTTATTTTATAAACTTAGAAGTAGGGGCCCAAATCAGTTCGCCTACTAATTTTAAAGCCTGTTAATCATTATGTAGTAAACACAATGAGGCAGTTGCCAATTTTATAGGAGTTGAATACCTAAGGATTGCCTAGGCGTAGGATAATGCACAATAGTTACAGAGTCATTAGAACAATGGAGGAGTTATTTTACCTAAAGAGCATACTATTCTAAGTTTTACAAAATACAGGAATTATTACCAGTTCATTTTAAACAGGATAATAATATATGAGGTTGTTTTTACATCTTCCATAATCTGTAGTTTATACTAGGTGTGAATGAGCAAGTACGAATAAGGTCCCAAAGCATGGTATCTAATATGCACGTATAAATGTAGAATGATTTATATGCAAAATTCCTAAAGCAGGATTTCTAAATGCATAGCTGGTCACAGCATGATTTCAAAATATGCATAAGTAACAGTTTATTTTAATGTCGTTTATCCTAGAAATAGGATTTATAAGTGATAATAAGGATGTCAAAATGAGATGCTGAAAACAGTATACATGAAACTTAGGAGCATGGTATCTGATGCAGGATATGCTTTGCATGTATTGGTCCTAGACATGAATTCTAATGCAAGTACAAAAAATATAACCTAAAGTATATTTTCTACCCATTGATATTGATAACATATATAACTACCCTCCCATTTTCACTATCCAAACTCCATATTCGTTTACAAATTATTACAGGCCAATATCGAATGAATTACATAAGTAGATAAGAAAAATAAGAATTTACTCTATAGGGAGACTACAAATAGGCTCATATTTCCAAAGCTTCCAATGCCATATTGCCTCATAGCCTTTCATATAATCCGGGAGTGTCAGAGTTCCCTAAGGACCTCAAGGGATCCTGGGCAGTGCTCACACCCAGATTTTATAGTCATAGTTCAGTAAGTGC
Organism: Nicotiana tabacum; assembly: GCF_000715075.1. NCBI lineage: Eukaryota > Viridiplantae > Streptophyta > Magnoliopsida > Solanales > Solanaceae > Nicotiana > Nicotiana tabacum. The sequence goes on from NC_134089.1 coordinate 116,219,086, forward strand.
GGTGTGGAAGGGCCAGCTCTAATGTATCAGAGTTTAGAGGGATCTCATAGGGATCCTTAAGCAATCACACATTAGAGGGGCAGAACTTAAAACCTAAGAGTAGATGTGAAAGTGCTTGAAAAGATTTAAGCAGGGAAACAGTTTGGAAAAGGACTTGTTTGAAGTAATTTTGCAAAAGACAATAGAGACAGTTTTGAAAAGAGAGTAGAGTGGTAAGCAACAGTTCAAACACAGCACCCCAAAATAGGTTCATACATAGCCAGAGGACATAGAACCAAGGCAGGTTCAGCAACCACAAATAGGGGTCAAGGGATTTGGGGACACATAGGACATGTAGGTAAACACATAGTTACATGAGCACATCAGTCCTGGTGGGGGTTTATGGGATTGGAGAATAGCTAGTGATACCAACACTGTATGGATTTCTGAAACAATCATAGAATCAAACATTTAAAGTGATAGATCAGTTTGCAAAGTAATTTCATATCAAAACTGGATGACAAGTAGACAAGTATTCAAAACAGGGTAGTCATATTGAAATAGACTACCAGGGGAATAGAGCATGTTCTAAGATGACCTAAGAGGGTTAGACTAGCATGCTAGATGAAACAGTAATATGAACATGTCAATCACATGTTGAACGACAGAACCATAGATAGAAACAAATTGGAAACATGATAAACTGAAGCAGTAAAAGAAACATATTGGTTTTGTGACTTGAATTGAAATCAGACATACCAGTAAAGAGACAGTAAACACAAAGTGAAAAATAGGAGAGCACAATAAATAGCCTTGGCTTGCAGAAAGATAGCAGAAAGTTTTGAGTGTGAGAGAGAGTTTTGAACCAATGTGTTCGTCTTAATGAAAGAGTATGGTATTTGTAGTTTGAAAACAGGTAGAAAATAGGGCAAGAATCATAGTTCAGCAATAGTTATGGAACTATATACTAATTAGAATCAAATCAGTGTAAGTACTTTCCTTTAATTAAGGAGTTAAATAACAAATAAGGAAAGAAATCAATGTACGACCAATAAGGACGTACTTCAAATATAGTAGGTACAAGGTAAACAATTAGCGCTAAGTTCATAAGGTTCTAATTAATGAAATAGCATAAGAATCAATCAACAGCATAGTCAATCACGTAATAAGGCAAGCAAATGATTTAAAAGGTCGGAAATCAGCAAGGGTATCAATCATAGGAAATCATTAAAAGGTATTAATCATAGGAGATCAGGTATTTAACTTGAAATATTACTGATTAGAGTAAATTACCACAAATTTCTGTCAACAAACAAAGTAAACATAATATAGGTAGGAGAAGCAAAATCAGAAACCCTAATAAGCACAAGGAGGTAGAAAATCATTGAAGCTTAGAACATATGCATGAGAAACAGGTATACATACAAATCAGATAAGTAAAGACAGTTTCAGTACCCCAAATTAAAACCAAAATAATTAGGATTTTCAACATGATGAATCAGATAAAAGAAAAAACTTAAATAAACCGTTTAAACATGGTAGAAATCATAGAATAATATTGAAAATCAGAGGGAAAGTCATTTTGAAAAGGGGTTAAGAAACCTTAGTTTCAAAGATGAAGAGGTGTTTTTGAAAAATCAAAAACATTATTAGAAAAATAGTGAAGATAACTCAAAATAAACTTAGATCTGTGGTAAATCTGAAAAGTTAAGAGATAAGTTAGGGTTTCAGGGAGAGATAACCCAGAGATGGAGAGATTCTAGCTTAAAAGCCATGGATCTAGCCGGAAAATAGAAAAATCTTACTCAGATGGGCCAAGGGTAGCCTGAGAATAGAAACCATGGGAGGTGAGTGAACTGCTTTCTTGTTCCCTTGAGGGCCTCAAGGTAGCAAAGATCTAACATGTGAGGGAGCCATGGGGGCTAGAGGTGGTGGTGGAACCACTATTGATACCGGCGAGCCACCGACCGGCGAGTAGAAGCTTACGTTTAGCAGAGGACTTAAGAGAGAATGAGAGAGTGTAACGACGGAGTGAAAGAGAGAAAATGAGGGTTTGGGGGTAGTCTATTAGGTTAATTAAGGAAGGAATTAACCTGGACCGTTGATCAAAAATGATCAACGGCCAGGATTTGGGCAGAATTGGGTCGGGTAAGATTTAGGTTTGGGCCGGGGTCTTGGGCTGATTTGATTGAGGTTTTGGGGTTGGTTTAATTAGGCTATAATTGAAATAAAATGGGGCTATTTATTAAATACCCAATTAAATTGAGTAAAATAATTTATAAAAATAGCTGATAATTGTACCAAATGATTTTCAAGCATAGAAAATAGTTAAAATGATCACTTAGTATTTAAAAACATAAATGATTAATTTCCGGTCAAAAATAGTATAAAATCATATGATTGGGCTATAATTGCAAAATTATTGCAATTATAGCCAAAAATGCCAATTTGGCCAATTATGAAATAATTTGGTTCAAATAGGACCATAAATAATAAGTTAAATCAAGAAATGCATTTGAAATCATCTGCAATGCCATTTTGTAATTATTTATTGGGATAAAATGCTGGATAAATTAATAAAAATATAGGAAAATTATAGAAAAATACCAATTCCTATTAATGCATGATTTTGAAGGTATATATATACTATTTTAAAATATTTTGGGGAAAAATTGGGTACCATCATCAGTATGTTCGGTTGAGGTCCCGAGGGCCTCGGGTTGACTTCGGGTGAATAACGAAACAAGTTTGGAAATTGGAGGAATTGCTGAAGTTGAACTCAGCTATCATAACCTCACCTGCGAAGTCGGAACCGCAGAAGCGAGAATATCACCGCAGAAGCGAAAGGAAGAGGGGCTGGCAGAGTCCGCAGGTGGGAGGGGTTTGTCACACCTGCGATGGTCGGAGAAGCAGAAGAGAGGGTGGAGGTGCATGTGTTGGGCCGCAGGGACGATGTCAATTCTTCACATGCGATGGACGCATATGCGGTCTAGAGGAGCAGAAGCGGTCCAGGGAATTCTCCGCAGATGCGGAGGTTTTGCGTAGAAGTGGCATCGCAGGTGCGGAAAACCTGGGCAAAACCTATAAATAGAAGACTTCGCGAATTTTTACTCATTTCCACTATTTTGAACTCGGACTTTGGAGCTGTTGGGAGGATTTTTGAAGGGAATTCAAGGTTATTCACTGAGGTAAGTTGCTTGAGCTCCATTATCATTAGCTATGGTGTTTATCCGTTGTTTTCTCACCTAATTAGTGGAGTTTTAAAGTGAAAATTGGGGTTTAGGGCTTGGAATTTTAGAGAGAGTAATTTGGGGATTTGAGAGACCATATGATGTCGGATTTTGATGAACTTTATATAGGTAGACTTGTGAGTGAATGAGATTTCTAATTCTGTGATTTTTGTTGGATTTCGAGATGTGGGCCCAGGGCCAGGTTTGAGCCAATTTCGGAATTTGAGTCCAATTTAGTAGTTTTCCTTATGGAATTGGTTCCTTGGCATATATTGATTGTGTTATATTGCTTTTGGCTAGATTCGGAACATTTAGAGACCGATTCGAGGGGCAAAGGCATCGTAAAGTAGGATTTTGCTCGGATTGCGGTAAGTAACGGTTATAAATTTGGTCCGGAGGGTATGAAACCTCGGATATCGTGTTGTATGACTATTTTGGAGGTGACGTACATGCTAGGTGATGGGCGTATGAGCGTGCACCATAGGAATTGTGACTTGGTCCGTCCCAAGAGACTGTAGAATCGATTAGCCTACTTTTACCACATGTTCCCATTGTTTTCATGGAAATTACTACACTTCCTGCTAGAAATCCTGTTTAGGCCTTGTGATGTCACTGTTGAGACCCGTGAGGTCGTGTACTCGTTGAATTAGCTGTTATTTGTTGTTTTGTTCCCAGTCATGATATTACTTGTGTATTTTACCTCCATCCCCTCATATGTATCATTGATACATGTTATTATCTTTATTTGGGCTGAATTCTATGTTTTTCTGAGAACCCGAGGGATTGGTGAGGTTGGTGACTGAGATAGGGCCTGAGTGTCGAGCTGTGAGTTGTATGAGTGTATATGGATTGGGTTGCACCCCGCAACAAGTCAGCTATAGAAGTATATACAAGTGTATATATATATATATATATATATTGGATCAGGCTTCACGCCGCAATGAGCCTTCGGGCTGATTATTTACATTGGATTGGGTTGTGCACCGCAACAAGCCTTGTGGAGTTTTATATATTGGATCGAGTTACACGCCGCAACGATATAGCGATTGGGCTGAAGGAGCCCCTCCGTAGTCTGCACACTCCCAGTAAGCGCAGGTACCTATTGAGTATGATTATTGAGGGCTGAGAGCCAAGTGGTTAAGCTATTGAGATAAGCTGAGTGATTGTTGCCTTGAGAGGCTGTACTTGCTTTCAGTTAGTTGTTGAATTTAGTTGTTACTTGTCCGTGTTGTACAAATTTCTAATATACTTGATATCTAGTTATTTGAGCTCGAACTGATGTGACTTAAACTAATGAATTTGAAAGCATGAATGTTCTTATTTGAAAGTTATTGAGGTAACTGTATTCTCTTCATACCTCGTCGCTACTTCTCAGTTCCCTATTTATTTCTATCACTTACTGAGTTGGAAGTAATCATGTTACTCCCTACTCCTTGTGTGCATATCCAGGTGAGACCGGTCATAGGGATCGTCGATCTCTAGCGTGGTTGATTGCTCGGAGATCTGCGAGGTAGCTGCTAGCATCCGCAACCCTTGTCTCTCCTTCCATTGTTGCCTTTCTTTCTATTTTTTTTGGCATGTGACGAATTATTATAGACTGTGATTTTATCCCGATTGTAGATACTCATGACTTAACGACATCCCGATATGGGGCTATCTTTTCCGTATTTTATTAGGAGTTTAACTCTTCTTATGAAACCTTTGTTATGAAAAGGTATTGAATTGTCCTCTTGTTTATCAAATGTGTTTTTGGGAAATATCGGCTTGCCTAGTCCCATGATAGGAGCCATCATGACGGAGTTTAGTTTTGGGTTGTGACAAGTTGGTATCAGAGCCTAGGTTATATAGGTCTCACGAGTCATGAGCAGGTTTAGTAGAGTCTTGCAGATCGGTACTTATCTTCGAGATGCTGCAGAACCCTTAGGAAACTTAACATTCTTGAATCCTTATCACACGAATCTGTTGATTCTGGTAACTAAACTTCTGTTATTTTATTCTCTCACGGATGGTGAGGACACGTGCTACCGGTCAGGACGGACAACCACCAGTACCACCAATTGGGGCCACTAGAGGCCGAGGACGCGGTCGAGACTGTAGTAGGGGCAGGGGTGTAGCCCGCACAGCAGCTAGGGCAGCACTTGTAGATCCACCAGTTGCCCTTATACAGGATCAGGTCCCAGTTGTGGATGCACCAGTGGGACCATCTCAGGCACCAGTTGTGCCCTTCGTGATTCCAGGTCTTCAGGAGACCTTAGCTCAGATTCTGACCATATGCATCGGTCTTGCTCAAGCGGTCTCTATTTCTACTAAAGCAGCCACTTCCCAGGTCAGGGGAGACACTCAAACTCCCGCCACCTGTACACCCGAGCAGGTTGTTTAGGGACACCAGACACTAGGGGCACCACCAGCCTAGCAGGTTGCACCTGCTCAAGACTATGTGGTTCTAGTCATGCCTGATGATCAGCAGCATAGATTGGAGAGATTTGGTAGAATTCAACTTCCAACTTTCAGCGATGCAGAGGGCGACGATGCCTAGGGTTTCTTGGATAAGTGTTAGCGGATTCTCCGTACAACAGGTATTCTAGAGAACAGTGGGGTCTCGTTCACTACCTTTCAGTTCTATGGACCTGTATTCACTTGGTGAGAGGCATATGAGAGGCGTATGCCTATTGGTACAGTGCCCCTTACCTAGAAGTAGTTCTCTGTTCTCTTCCTAGAGAAGTAAGTGTTGCAGTCCCGCATAGAGGAGCTGCGCAGACAGTTTGAGCAGTTACATCAGGATGATATGACTGTGACACAGTACGAGATGAGATTTTCTGAGTTAGCTCATCATGTTGTTTGGTTGGTTCCCACAGATAGGGAGAGGATCGGGAAGTTCGTAGATGGCCTTGCATATCAGCTGCTGATTCTCATGACTAGATAGAGGGTGATCGGTGCTACCTTTGAGGAAGTTGTTGAGATTGCCCAAGAGATAGAGTCTGTTCGTTGCTAGGAGCGGGTTGAGAGGGAGGCCAAGCAGCCTCGGGGATCAGGCAGTTTTGGTGGTATTCCTTTTGGAGGTTAGTTCCACCACGGCAGGGGTCGTCCTTTCAGGAATGCTCAAACGGCTTGCCCAGTTCACTGTGGTGCATCATCTAGCCATGGTTCCCATAGTTCACATTAGGGACACTCATCTCTCAGTGCCCTCCCAGCTTAGAATTCGACACATGAACCATCAGCTCAGGGTTTATCTATGCCAGGTTCTTCTACCAGTTATCCCAGTGCTTGGGGCTCCCTTCAGTCACCACCACCAGCACTGGGGAGTTGTTACGAGTGTGGACAGCTTGGTCATATCAAGAAGCAGTGTCCCTGCCTAGTGGGAGGTCTAGCTCAGCAGTAGAGGGGTCAGCTTTCGACTTCAACACCAGTTACTTTACCACGCACTAGCCAGCTCGAGGTGGAGGTTAGTCGGCTAGGGGTAGCCCTAGAGGGGGAGGCTGATCGGGTGGAAGTCAGGCCCGTTTCTATGCACTTCTTGCAATATCTGATGCTATTGCTTCAGATGTTATGATCACATGTAATATTATTAGTATGCCGCAGGGATGCCTCTATATTATTTGATCCTGGTTCCATTTTTTCCTATGAGTCGTCGTATTTTGCTCATTATTTGGATACGACCTGCGAATCTCTTATATCATTTGCTTATGTATTTATGCCGGTAGACAATATCATTATTATAGACTGTGTATATCTATCGTGTGTAGTGACTATTGGGGGACTAGAGACTAGAGTGGATCTGTTGTTGCTTAATATGGTTGACTTTGATATGATATTGGGAATGGATTAGTTGTCTCCGTGTCATGCTATTTTAGATTTCCACGCTAAGACTTTAACATTGGCGATGCTGGGGTCACCTCGGATTGAGTGGCGAGGTTCGTTGGATTATGTTCCCAATAGGGTGATTTCATTTCTTAAGGCCCAGTGGATGGTTGGGAAGGGTTAGTGCAGAGACTCCTACTATTAATTTTATTCTGGTAGTGCATGATTTTTCGGATGTATTTCTTGCAGACCTGTGGGGCATGCTACCGGATAGGAATATTGACTTCGGTATTGATTTAGTGTCGGACACTCAACCTATATATATTCCACCGTATCGTATGACACCGGCTGAGTTGAAGGAGTTGAAGGAGCAGCTTCAAGAGCTCCTTGAAAAGGGATTTATTAGTCCAGGTGTGTCACCTTAGGGTGCACTTGTTCTATTTGTGAAGAAGAATGATGGCACTATGAGAATGTGCATTGATTATAGGTAGTTGAACAAAGTCACAATCAAGAACAAGTATCCTTTGTCGTGCATTAATGATCTATTTGACCAGCTTCAGGGAGTGAGGGTGTTCTCCAAGATTGATCTCAGGTCAGGGTATCACCGGTTCAAGATTAGGGACTCGGACATTCCTAAGACAGCTTTCAAGACTCGATATGGTCATTATGAGTTTCTTGTGATGTTTTTTGAGCTGACCAATGCCCCAGTAGTATTCATGCATTTGATGAACAGCGTGCTTCAGCCTTATCTCAACTCGTTTGTTATTGTATTCATTGATGATATCCTGGTGTGCTCTCGTATCCAAGAGGAGCATGCCTTGCATTTGAAGATTGTGTTGCAGCGGTTAAGGGAGGAGAAGCTTTATACTAAGTTCTCCAAGTGTGAATTTTGGGTCAGTTCAATGGCATTCTTGGGGCATGTGGTGTCTAGTGAAGGTATTCAGGTTGATCCAAAGAAGATAGAGGCGGTCCAGAGTTGGCCCAGACCATCCTCAGCCACAAAGATTCGTAACCTTCGCGGTTTGGCAGGTTATTACCGTCAGTTTGTGCAATGTTTCTCTTCTACTGAATCGCCCTTGACCAAGTTGACCCAACAGGGTGCTTCTTTAAGGTGGTCGGATGAGTGTGAGGCAAGCTTTTAGAAGATCAAGACTGCCTTGACCACAGCTCCAGTGTTAGTTCTGCCATCATCTTCTGGTTCATATTTCGTATATTGTGATGCTTCTCGGATTGGTATTGGATGTGTGTTGATGCAGGAGGGTAGAATGATTTTTTATGCTTCTCGTCTGTTGAAGCCCCATGAGAATAACTACCCTGTTCATGATTTGGAGTTGGCTACCATTGTTCACGCGTTGAAGATTTTAAGGCATTATCTATATGGTGTCTCTTGTAAGGTGTTTACTATTCATCATGGCCTCCAGCACTTGTTCAAACAGAAGGATCTCAATTTGAGGCAACGGAGATGGTTGGAGCTGCTAGAGGACTATGAAATTACTATTTTGTACCATTCGGGAAAGGCCAATATGATGGTCGACTCCTTGAGTAGAAAGGCAGTGAGTATGGGCAGTGTTGCATTCCTTCTTATTGGTGAGAAGCCCCTTGTAGTTGTTGTTCAGGCCTTGGCTAATCGGTTTGTGAGATTGGATATTTCGGAGCCCAGTTGGGTCCTAGCTTATGTGGTTTCTCGGTCTTCCTTGTTTGATCGTATCAGTGAGCACCAGTATGATGATCCCCATTTGCTTGTCCTCAAGGACAAGGTTCTACATGATGATGCCAGAGATGTGACTATTGGTGATGACGGGGTATTAAGGATGCAAGGCTAAATATGTGTGCCCAATATGGATGGGCTACGGAAGTTGATTCTAGATAAGGCCCATAGTTCGCGATATTCCATCCATCCGGGTGCCGTAAAGATGTATCGGGATTTAATACAAAACTATTGGTGGAGGAGAATGAAGAAAGATATACTCCCTCCGTTTCATATTAGATGAGTTAATTTGACTCGGTACGGAGTTTAAGAAAAAAAAAAGACTTATCAAACTTGTGGTCTTAAAAGCTTAAGGGATAAAAAGTTTGTGGGGTCATGACATTTGTGTGGCTATAAAAGCTTCTCATTAAGGATAAATGGGTAGAATGAAAGAGTTTAAAGTTAAATTATTTCCAAATTTAGAAATGTGTCATTTGTTTTGAAATAGACTAAAAAGGAAAATACCTCATTTAATATGAAACGAAGGGAGTAGTTGGGTTTGTAGCTCGGTGTCTCAACTATCAGCAGGTAAAATATGAGCATCAGAGACCGGGTGGCTTGCTTCAGCAGATAGAGATTCCAGAGTGGAAGTGGGAGTGAATCACCATGGATTTCATAGTTGGACTCCCACGGACTTCAAGAAAATTTGATGCCTTTTGGGTGATTGTGGATCGACTGACTTTATTCCGGTGAGCACTACCTATTATTCAGAGTGGTTGGCTGAGATTTACATCAGAGATATTGTTCACCTTTATGGAGTGCCAGATTCTATCATTTTAGACTGAGGCATGCAGTTTACATTGCAGTTTTGTAAAGGCGTGCAGCGAGAGTTGGGCACTCAGGTTGAGTTGAGCACATCATTCCATCCTCAAACGGATGGACAGTCTGAGCGCACTATTCAGATTTTGGAGGACATGTTATGCACTTGTGTCATTGATTTTGGGGGTTCATGGGACAAGTTTATGTCACTCACAGAGTTTGCTTATAACAACAGTTATTAGTTGAGTATTCAGATGGCTCCGTATGAGGCTTTGTATGGGAGGCATTGTAAATCTCCAGTGGGTTTGTTTGAGCCGGGAAAGGCTAGGTTTTTGGGTACAGACTTGGTTCAGGATGCCTTGGACAAGGTGAAAGTGATTCAAGAGCGGCTTCGCACAGCACAGTCAAGACAAAAGAGTTATGCTGACAGAAAGGTTCGTGAGGTGTCTTATATGGTTGGGGAGAAAGTTCTGCTGAAGGTTTCACACATGAAGGGTGTTATGAGATTTGGGAAGAAGGTCAAGCTGAGCCCTCAGTTCATTGAGCCTTTTAAGGTGCTTTGGAGGATTGGGGAGGTGGCCTATGAACTTGCTTTGCCACCCAGCTTACCGAGTGTCCATCTAGTATTTCATGCTTCTATGCTTTGGAAGTATATCGGTGATCTATCTCATGTTCTGGATTTCAGCACGGTTCAGTTAGATGGTGATTTGACTTATGATGTGGAACTAGTGGCTAGTTTGGAACGGCAGGTCCGAAAGTTGAGATCAAAGGATATATCTTCAGTGAATGTGCAGTGGAGAGGTCAGCCTATGGAGGAGGCTACTTGGGAGACTGAGCGAGAGATGCAAAGCAGATATCCGCACCTATTTGAAACTCCGGGTATGTTTCTAGACTCATTCGAGGATGAATGTTTGTTTAAGAGGGGGAGGATATAATGACCCGGCTGGTCGTTTCGAGAGTGATAGCCCTAATCCCCATATTTCTCTGCTTCATTTGTGTTCTTCAGCTGTATTATGTCTTATAGGGTCAGTTGGTTTGGGTCCGGAATGGTTTTGGAGTGAATTGAGATACTTAGTCTCTTTATGAGAAGCTTAAGTTGGAAACATCAACCGGATGTTGACTTATGTGTAAATGATCTTGGATTTGAATTTTGATGGTTCTGTTAGATCCGTTAGGTAATTTTTGACTTAGGAGCGTGACCAAAATGTGTTTTGGATGTCCGTACTAGAATTAGGGTTGAATTGGCTAAAGTTGAAAATTTAGCGATTTCGGTCGGTAATGGAAAATTTGATATCGGGGTCAGAATGGATTTCTGGAATTTGGAATAGGTTTGTGGTGTCATTTGTTACATGTGTGTAAAATTATAGGTCATTCGGACATAGTAGGTAGGTTTCGGCATCGTTTGCGGAATTTGAAAGTTTAGAAGTTCTTAGGCTTGAATCCGAGGGTAATTTGGTGTTTTTATGTTGTTTTGAGTGATTCGAAGGTTCGACTAAGTTTGTATGGGATTATATGCCTTGTTGGTATGTTCGATTGAGGTCCCAAGGGCCTAGGGTTGATTTCGAGTGATTGACGGAACAAGTTTGGAAATTGGAGGAATTGCTGAAGTTGAACTCAGCTACCATAACCACACATGCGGAGTGGGAGCAGTAGGTACGAGCTGCAGAAACGGGAATGTCACTGCAGAAGTGAAAGGAAGAGGGGCTAGCAGTGTCCACTGGTACGAGGGGTTTGCCGCACCTGCGATGGTCAAAGAAGCGGAAGAGAGGTCGTAGGTACGTGTGTTGGTCCACAGGTGCGATGTCAATTCCGCATCTGCGATGGCCGCAGATGTGGTCTAGAGGGGCAGAAGCGGTCTAGGGATTTTAAGTGAATTTCCGCAGATGTGGAGGTTTTTGCGCAGAAGTGGCACCGCAGGTGCGCTTATTGAGCCGCAGGTGCGGAAAGCTTGGGCAGAACCTATAAATAGAAGACTTCGCGAATTTTTACTCATTTTTAATATTTTGAACTTGGGCTTTGGATCTTTGGGGAGGATTTTTGAAGGGGATTCAAGGTTATTCACTGAGGTAAGTTGCTTGAGTTCTATTATCATTAGCTATGGTGTTTTTTCGTTGTTTTCTCACCTAATATGTGGAGTTTTGAAGTGAAAATTGGGGGTTAGGGCTTGGAACTTTGGAGAGAGTAATTTGGGAATTTGAGAGACCAAATGATGTCGGATTTTGATGAAATTGATATGAGCAGACTCGTGAGTGAATGGCCTTTCTAATTTTGTAATTTTTGTTGGATTTTGAGACGTTGTCCCAGGGGCCGGGTTTGAGCCAATTTCGGGATTTGAGTCCAATTTAGTAGTTTTCCTTGTAGAATTGGTTCCTTGGCATATATCGACTGTATTGTATTACTTTTGGCTAGATTCGGGACGTTTAGAGGCCGATTCGAGGTGCAAAGGCATCACAGAGTAGGATTTTGCTCGGATTGAGGTAAGTAACCGTTATAAATATGGTCCTAAGGGTATGAAACCTCAGATATCATGTCGTATGACTATTTTGTAGGTTACGCACATGCTAGATGACGGGCATGTGGGCGTGTATCGTAGGGATTGTGATTTTGTTTGTCCCGTAAGACTATAGAATCGATTAGCCTACTGTTTACTACGTGTTCCCACTGTTTTTATGGAAATTGACTGCACTTCCTGCTAGAAATCTTGTTAAGTCCTTGTGATATCACTGTTGAGACTCATGAGGTCGTGTACTCACTGAATTATCTGCTATTTGTTGCTTTGTTCCCAGTCATGATATTACTTGCATATTCTACCACCGTCCCCTCATATTTATCATTGATACATGTTATTATCTTTGTTTTGGCTGAATTCTATGGTTTTCTGAGAGCCCGAGGGACTGGTGAAGTTGGTGACTAAGATAGGACCTGAGTGAGCTACGAGTTGTATGAGTGTATATGGATCGGGTTGCACGCCGCAACGAGCCTCGGGGCTATATATGTATTTATATTGGATCGGGTTGCGCGCTGCAACGAGCCTTATGGCATTTTATATATTGGATAGGGTTGCATGTCGCAACGATATAGTGGTTGGGCTGAAGGAGCCCCTTCGGAGTCTGCACACCCTCAGTGAGCGCAAGTATCTATTGAGTATGATTATTGAGGACTGAGAGCCGAGTGGTTGAGCTGTTGAGATGAGCCGAGTGACTGTTGCCTTGAGAGGCTGTACTTGCTTTCAGTTAATTGTTATATTTAGTTGTTACTTGTCCTAGTTGTACAAATTTCTGATATACTTGATATCTGGTTTACTTGAGCACGAATTGATGTGACTTAAACTAATGATTAAAAGCATGACTGTTCTTATTTGAAAGATATTGAGATAACTGTATTTTCTGACTAAGCTCGTCACTACTTCTTGGTTCCATATTTATTTCTCATAATTACTGAGTTGGAAGTACTCACGTTACTCCCTGCTCCTTGTGTGCAGATCCAGGTGAGACCGATCACAGGGAACATTGATCTCTAGCATGGTTGACTGCTCAGAGATCTACGAGGTAGCTGCCAGCGTGTACAGCCCTTTGCTCTCCTTCCATTGTTGCCTTTCTTTATGTTTTTATAGCAATTGACGGATTATTGTAGACTGTGAGTTTAGACCGGTTGTAGATGCTCATGACTTAGTGACATCCCAATGTCGGGCTATCTTTTACGCATTTTATTATAAGTTCAACTCTTCTTATGAAACCTCTATTATGAAAAGGTTTTGAATTATCCTCTTGTAAATTATCAATTGTGTTTTTGGGAAATGTCGGATTGCCTAGTCCCACGATAGGAGCCATTACGACGTGGCTTAATTTTGGGTCGTGACACATACAGAGTAGCAGGAAAAAAAACTTTGATCCATTAAAATGTTTTGTGAATCACTCAAATATTATCAAAGACTTGCAAACTTACTACCACGAAAGGATACAAGATGACATTATTATCATACCAGCTTCTTTCGTAGATTTCCAAAATACTCTCTGTCACAAGTAATCTAATGACAAGTGTTATGCCTTGTGCTCTAGTTTTGTCTTTTTCGTGACATGAGAATTTTTTTAGAAAAAACTCCATCCCAATTTTTTTTATTTCAGTCCACTTTGTTGCCTGCAAGGTTTGCATCTGAAAATATCTTACTAGATGAAAGTAATTAGTTCTTGCATACAATAATTCATAATTTAGAATCAACTAAAGATCTTTTGTGGTACTATAAAGAGATATTATGGGATCAGGTATACTAAAATATTTGTCATAAAAATACAATAGAGAGTTGGTCATACCTTGGTACTTTATTCGATCGTTGGACTTGCTAATTTTCTCCTTGCTTCGCATTATGTGAAGATGAAGGTTAATTTTCCATCATACTCATTTTCAAACCAATCATCTTCTAAAGGCTTAAAAATGTTTGACATATTTTTGGTTAATATTACCAAAAAAAATATGCTCTTGTAGATGCTTCTTTGGAAAGAATAATCGTCAGATGATAAACACGAATTTGTTTCAAATAATAAATAGTCTTGGTCACGAGAATATGATTCAAAAAACCTTCAATTCTAGAGAGAGACTAGAGAAAAATGTTATGCAATTTTCAAACCATTTAAAAAATATTTCAACATCCATACAAAATTAGTTTACAAACTTTGTAATATGTACATGAAAAATGATGTTTTAACTAAACTCTCTAGGACGAAACAAACCTTATTGTTGTGAAACCTTGGGCTACAAGTTTACATATAATTTTCACAACCTTACCAATCTTATCAGGTTTTAGATATCCATGATTGAAGCTCCTTTGCTTGGTACTGGATTTCCATACTTTTGATTCTTTCAGCTTCGTTCAAAAAATCTTGCATTGCTAGAATCCAGTATTCATCGTTTAATGCTTCTTCATGACTGTCTAGTTCAACTAGTATAAATATGTCACTAGCAATTTATGCATTATCCACTGCAAGTTCACCATCCTTATTCACAAATTTTCTTAAAAAAGTTTTAGTATAAAGAAAAATATGCATATTGAGATTTCTCTATAACTAATATTCTGAATTTTATAAAATCATAAGTAGTAATGGATAAGGAATATGTCAAGAGTCTTACCAAGACAGTTGCAACTAAAGAAAATAAGATATCCATAGCTCAGGCAGAATTTCGGTCAAGATAATATCCACTAAAAACTATTAAAGCACATATAAGCCAATGATGACAATTTATGCAAAAATGATGCTTTTTTTCAAGTCTGCTTTCAACTGAGGCGCCAAACTAAAAATGTGAAAGATCATGCTTATTGCAAGAAAATGTCAAATAAATACTATTAAAACACACATTATGATCACTGCAAATTCATTATTTTCTTATTAAAAATATGACATATGCATAAGCAAGGATAATCATCAATATAAACATATATAGATATGTACCTTCCAAGCTTTTGAGTCTTAGGAATAGTCGAGTATCTCCACATGCACAAGTTACCGAGGCATCAAGGTTAAACAACCTTCTCATATTTGAATGAAGTATTGAAACTTTCACCAAGAGAAAAGATATAAGAAGTAATTCTCTTCACAAATTATCTTAAGTTCACAACTACATGAAAGAAATACATGCATGCATGCTTGCTTATCCTAATGCTTATACAAATGGCATGGTTCATGCAAGATATATATTCGTTCTTATTCAAAATCTCTAAGTCAAGGATAAGATTAACACCAAACATAGTAGTACGTTGTAGCTAGTTGACTCAAGCAATATGAAGTTGTACATATCATATTATACTTAACAAAAAAATGTTACTAGATATGTATCACCTTATAAAGCATCCGAAGGAATTTGAATAACCTTTAGTGATACCAATCACTTAAGCTTTACCATCACGTATAATAGTTCCTTCATCATTTATAGAGTATGTATGAACTTTGAAGCACCTTTAAGCATGTGCCTTGACCAGCCATTATGCAAATGTCATTTATCCCTTTTTATGGCAGGACTCAGAATTTATGCAAAACAAATTAATTTATTTTTGGTACCCAAATCTTTTTAAGTCCTTCATGGTTAGTAGATTGTGTAATTCGAGATGCATGTAACTGTTTAGGTTTCTAAACATCTTTTGATATAACATAACTTTTGGCATAATTGCATGCAAATACTTTATGTCCAGCATTACCACAATAGTGGCATGCAATATGAGAAGACGAGTGTTTACATGTAGCTACCTTATTAGTTGACTTGGAACTTTCCTCAGTCAACTTGTTCAAAGTAGGACGTTTACTAGTAGATCCTTTTTCAATCGGCTTATAGCTGTTAAGCCAAGGAGACGACTTTGATCAATCAAACTAGTGGTTGGGGGATTAGTGCAAGCTGCTTATTTGTTTGCTAAGCTTAAAATTTTCTTCGTGAAGTAAGTTTTTCTCCATTAGATATTCTTTAAGCTGAATATCTCAGTCTTTCTTTTTATTTCTCAACTTGTTATATTCTTCAAGTTGGATCTCCCATTCTTTCTTCTCATGTGTCAACTTGTTATATTCTTCAAGTTGGATCTCCCAATTATTATTCTCCTTCCTCAACTTATTATATTCATTTAGAACTTTTTCAAGGTTATTGAGAACAAATTCGATATCATGCTATAATTCATCACAGTTATCGCAATACGTAATAAGAGTGGGATATACCTTGTTAATTTTTTCCATTTCCATGAAACATTTATGTCATCCTCGTCGCTCTAAGATTTGTGATTATTTTTCTTGAGATCACAATCCAAAATAGCATTAAAGCACACCTCGTCAGTTTTGTTTACCGTGAAAATGGTAATAACAATTAAATTTAATTTTGTGGTTCTAAAAATACGTGATCTATTTTTATGCTAGTTGTTAAGGCAATAGATGCTAAGTGAAGTATTTGGAATCAAGATATGAGATTAAAACAAGATATTAACAAAACCGAATGGTTGTTGATCGGGGCCTCGAGCTTGCTTATTCAGGGCCTCTAGGTCGAGTCTAATGCTCCTCCAATTGTAGTCGATGGGGACTAACAGTTATAAATAAATCAATGACGGCTATTTATGGCCAATAATAAGCAATAAATGAAGAACAATGAATAGAACGCAATAAATCCAAGCAACAAATGAAGCAATGAGACCAAGAGAATATGTTAGAGAGCAGAGAGAATGTTCTAGTGTATTTAGTATGGAGCATCAGGCCCCTATGAAATGAAAAGGACCCCCTTTATATATAAGGGAAAATCCCAACATAGTACAAATACATTTATTACAAAGATATGGAGATGGGACAGCTAGTTGATGTCATGATTCGGGTCTGAACCTAGCTCAATAGACTTTATCAGCTCTAGTTATGCACCTTGGGAACTCCCCACTTTTCATCATAGCCGTTGGTCTTCATTGCCCTGAGGTCGAGCGTCGATGACCCTCGAGAGTGAACCTCGACCATAGTCTCGAACCCGTGAAATATGCTTGCGAGGCATCACAACGACGGAAAATTGGACCCTCTGATTTTACCGTATACAGATAGTCCCCGCATTTCTTAGAGTGAAAGTGATAAGAAATGATCTTGAATTCCTACCTATCTGGTACTTCCGTAGCGACGGTAGTTATAAGGTGCCAAAAGATGGCGTACACACAACCTTTGAACCTTCGCATTGATTACAGCAGTTGACTGCCCCTTGGCCTCCTTCAATACGCGTGCGGGGCCTATATAAATACTTCTCCTCTCATTCCTTATAACTCACTGCACCACCAAGTGCCCAAAAAGGTTCCTTCTACCTTTACATTTGTTCTTTCTTCGAAACGCAACTTCCTTGAAATCGTTTAGGAATGGCAAAAACTTTTGCCTCTGCTTCTTAGGAGAACCTGACCTCGTCTTCTTCACTTCCATCTAAGGCAAAGCGGCAGTGCCTCCTCGTGTTGAGGAATACGTTCCAGGATTTTTTGCAACAACTTCTGATTTCAAGGTCGAGAGACCTTTTTCGAAGCTGGGGCGTCGTGAGCCTGTGTCTCAGTATATTATCTCTATAACAAACGTCGAAAGGGTGAGGATTGATTGCCGCTGGGGGTATGTGGTGCTTGTGGAGATCCCTACTCGGGAGGAGGATATAATGACATACAAAGCCGATTTTCTCAGTGTGTATACTTACCCATTTACCCTTGGTCCGGTAGGGCCATCCTTGCCTCCGATAGACCCTGTGATTCTCGACTTCTGCCAACGGTATCAAGTGACCCTCGGCAAAATTCACCCTTCATTCTGGCGCATTGTCTACATAATCAAGTACTATGTGAACATGATTGAGGAGATGCCCTTCACCCTCTATCACCTGATCAGGATATACAACCCTCGTCTCTTCTGTGGGGGTCTGATTAAGCTCCACTGCCGAGCTCCGAGGGCCCTTTTTGCCTACATCGAAGAAGTTGGGAACCGAGGGTGGATGAGACACTTTGTCCGAGTAAGGACTTCAGATCTCATCCCGGTGGAGAGGATGTCGTTCCCCGAAAGGTGGAACACGGAATATAAGTAGATATGTTATCTAGCATTTCCTTGCTTCTTTTTAGGTACATCTTTCTATGCGCTTAATTCCTTCTACTGATGCAACCATAGCAGTTTACCCCAGCGCGGTCACGGACCTGTCGGGTTGAGTCAGATGGCTGGACTCGATTTGCCCATACACTGAGCGAGTGTGGTGTGATCTGTCCCAAGCTTGATGGGAAGCCAAGGACCACGGTGAGCCTTGACTCCTACTACAATCGTTCCTTTAAATCAGAATTGCTACTGATAGCGTCCTTACTCCCTGTACTTACCTCTTGCATTCGTGTAGGTCTGGGGGAGGTCCCTTTGATGAAGGGAACATCGCTTGATGAGGAGGGTACCTCGGGACCCGATGAAGGGAAGAAAAGACAAAGGGAACCGTCGAATAAACCTTGAGAATCCAAGAAGACCAAGGCAGAAAAAACTAAGGCCAACCCGACAGCCCTAACTCCTGAAGCAGCAGGAAGTCCCTGAGTTTAAGGTGAAGGGGAAGATGATTTCTTGATATTGTCCGAGGGAGGGGAAAACCTGCTCGACCCTCATATCGTAGAGATAGTGGCTCCCGAGCCGAAACTTGATGTCATCACGGTCCAACTTCGGGCTGAAGAGGGCACTGAGGGAGTTTCGGGTGACGTCCCTGAGCTAACCAATGGCCAAAACATTCCTTGAGTTGGGACGCATTCGGTCGGTGGTTCCGAGGAGCCTAGTTTTGAAGCACTGCAGGGGTAAGAAGTGGCTCCTATTGACCCTACTGGTGTTGTTGTCATGAGTGATTCTCCTTAGGGAACGACCTTACCTCTTAAGGGAATGCAAGATGCCCCAAACAAAGATCTTCCAATGTGGGGGTGCCTATCGAAGACGGAGATGCATTTGAAAGGCCTTTAACAGCTCCCGAGGGAATTCCTGAGCTCAATGTTTCACTCTTCTTCAGCGAGATGAGTAGTCTTTGTGAGCAAGTAGTGTGAGCACGTGATTTTTGTCTTACGCGACAATCACTCCAAAAGAAATAAAATAATAGCAAATGGTCCTGCTGTACAATTTTTGGAATTTACGTGGCATTTTGGTAGTTATTTGTGATCTTGTCCATTTCTATTTTTATCAAACAAAAACATAAAAAATATATGTCGTGTAAACCATAATTCGGTTATAAAAGAAAAATCACAAAATATGCATCTTTTATTCTATTTTTGTCGTTAAGAGATTTTATTTCAATTGGATGTTCAATGTGAGTGATAATTGTGGTTTGAGTATTAATTAATATTTGTGTGATTTTTAGTTTTTGGTTTTTACATTTTATTAGGAATTTCATTTTTTAAAATCAAATTAAAAAAAATGGGTTTGAATTTAGAATTGGGCCGGCTCAACTAAACCAAATCAAGCCCAAAACCTGTGTTTTGCCCGGTCCAAACCAGCTGACCCCAGGGGCGTCCAAACGACGTAGTTTCGATCTTGCTTGATCTGGGCCGTTTATCTCAGAGTGATCAATGGCCAATATCACATACACCTACCCATGGTTTGGACCTGACCCATTCCACCCGGACCGACCCAACCCCTTTTAAGTTGAAACGACACCGTTCCTCACCAGCTGAAAGATCCTGTCCCTTCATCTCACTCCATCTGACGGCCAGGATTCGATCACTCATTTACTATATAAGCCCATTCCTTTATCCCACGCTCCCTAGCCAGACCCCCCTACCCTTAGGTCGTCTCCTTCACAGACCCCAAACCCCACGAAACCCTAACGCCGCCCCCTCTCCCCTCTCCATTAAACCCGGCGGCATGGACGCCGGTGACCACCACCTTAACACCCTAGGACCACCTCGACACCCTGAACATGGATCTGCAAACCATTGATCTCGAACCTTCGCCCATCGCCTCGAATCTTCATTTGAAGATTCGAGCCAAACCTCAAACTATGCCAAGCCACCCCAGGTTCATACCAGGAACTTCCCTGACCCCCCCTCGTGACCAAACCAGGCTTGGTTTGGTCCGAATCTAACCAGGGAAACATAAATTCCAAATCTGCCTTTAGGAACCCTAGGAGTCCTGATGTCTGATCTGTGTCCGTTTGAGCCAAGTGATTAGGGTCTAATGGACCTTAATCGAAGTGTTATCAGTTGATAACACTTCGATTAAAGTCCGTTCAACCCCAAGAAAGGTCGATTCAAATCCGAGCTAGGGTTTGCTAATTTTTCAAGATTTTAGGTATTTTTGCTTTCTTTCTTTTTTATGAGTTCATGAGTTTTGTTGTAGTTAAATGTCTATTTATTGCCCCAAATGTTTAGTTGATTTTATTTTTGAATTGTTTGTCGATTGTTTCCATCCACCTTACCCGGGCCTCTGTATTTGGTCAAGTCTTTCTTCATTTACTGATAATGTGTGTATGTGTAAACTGTACAATCGACTGAAATTGAAATTGGTTGAGTAATTAGTTCCCAAGGTCATTTTTGCTTTGACAGTGCAATCTGAACCCCTTGTTCAATACTGTTCGATTTCGATCCTTGGTTGTCGATTGTATATGTTATAATTAGTATAGTCGATTCGATACGTGTCGTCGAATAGTTTCAGCTGTTTGAATGGTAACCATTTGATTTGTTTCCTGCTGAAACTTTGTTTGTGTCAAATTAGGAATTGAGTATAACTTATTTATCGTTGATTTATTTGAATTAGAAATTTAAGGGTTGGTTTGTTAGCTGCAGTTGAATTGATGGCATGTGCACTTGTGGACAGCATGTGCATTAGGGCCTTTTTAGAAATTAAAATAACTTGACAGCATATGCTGTCAGGCCATCTTCAGGCTGCCCATACCTTTGTTTTAGTTTAATAAGGTGATAAAAGGGCTGTCAGGGAATCTCATGGGAAGGGTTCTACTTTTAAAAAATGAGTGGAAAAACAGCAGAAAAGTGGGGGGTTCTGATTTGTTTAACAGGCTGTGAATGGCCTGATGCTAGGCTATAAAAAAGGAGAGCATCCATTAGTTAAGGGGGGCATACATAGGGACTGATTTTTGGAGAGACAGAGATAGAGAGGAGATATAGATAGAGAGATACAGACATACACACATAGACACAGATACACACACACATACAAAGAGGGGCTGAAATTAGTCAGAAACAGCTTTGAATAAGAAATAGGGGTTTCAGAAATAAGAGAGGGAGATTAGAAAAAGAAATTTTTGTTTGCCTGGAACTGAAAACACTACTTCTTTCCTCATTCTTTTTGCTTGAAGTTCAGCATCTAGTTTGTTATTGGTTCTGTCAAGATTTAGGATTTTCCCTTGAGTATCTGAAAGAATCAACATTGAGTACTGTATCATCGGGTTACTGTTTTGGTCTATTCTGCCTGGGATTGCCATTTTTGCTGTGTTGCTTTGTCGTTGCTGTTATCTGTTGCTGTTGCTGCTGATTCTCCCTATCTTCTTTTTCTTCTGTTGGTATTCAACATTCAGGTACACATTTGAACCTCACATTGATGTAGAAGTCGAAAGCATGAAATGAAGATGCAAAGGAATTTAATCATTCGTTGCTTTACTTATAGCTTTGTAAATATTGTTCAAATTATGTAACTCTTTAATTTGTAACCCAATAGAGGACACCTTAGTAAGTTTGACTTAATTGAAACTACTTGGGTCTAGAAACTGCAATATGGTTTGTTTAGTAGTATACATGATATAGTTATATAATTTATGGAATGTGCAATCGCTTAGTATAATCGTTGATTCAAATTCTTTCTCCAGTTATGCTGTGAATATATAGGGTGGATGGCTTTTAAATTTCGCCAAGTACGATACAGTTTTTTTTTAAATTCTTGAATTTCAACTTCATTAGGCAGTTTATAGGACGAGTTTCCGAATGCCATGGGTGGCATTCTCTAATAAGTAATTCTATTAATCTTGTTTAAATGGGCTAATTCAAATTCAACTTAAGGTTTTTTGGAGTAAGTGTAGCGTTCCATCAGTTTTGTATGTAATTTCTTTCTCAAATTAAGGGCATGTTCTATGAAGTAAAGCATTCTTCATTTTTTAAAACAATTAATCAGATGATTAACAGGAACCCGGATTTGGCCAAAGCAGGCAATTGAATTAGCATGTATCTTCTTTATTCTATTTTTTAGAGACGAACATAGTAGAAATGTAGTCACTCTAGGATGCCTTTTTAAAAAATAATGAGACGAGCCTCGCCAAATAAAAAATGCAAACGGCGGGGCCCTCAATAGTTGATCATAATAAATATTTAGAATTTGGGATGGACTGTTTAGTGAATTTCATTGTCTTCCCCAAAGATAATAACGCGTTAGACTCTTTAGGCGCGGCTTAATTAAATTACATTCTTAAATTCGGGTGCGCATTTATGTGACCCAAATTCAAATCTCAACGGAGTCGAAATGTGTTAACAACTACGGGTGCATTGATTGTGACGTGGTTCGAGATGCATTTTCACGACATTGCAATTCTAGAAAAAATAAATGATAATAATAAAAGCGGTTTAAATTCAATAAAAGCACATAAGTCACAACATGTATTTAAATCAGATATTTAGCCATTATAACAATTTAAGTGACCGTGCTAGAACCACGGAATTCGAGGGTGCCTAACACCTTCCCTCGGGTCAACATAATTCCTTACTTAGAATTTCTGGTTCGCAGACTTCATTGGAAAAGTCGAAAATTTCCTCGATTTGGGATTCAAGATAAACCGGTGACTTGGGACACCAAAAACCAAACCTTTCCCAAGTGGCGACTCTGAATTAAATAAATAATCCCATTTCGAATATTGTCACTTAAATTGGAAAAACTTCCCTCGCACATCTTACCTTTCGGGGCGGGCGCGCAAAAAGGAGGTGTGACAAGTAGTTTTTGAAAAATCCTACCTATCGTCCTGATCTTTGTCTTTCTAACTTATCTTTTTCATGGCTTCAGGCTAGGGCGCTTTATAATTGGACTTTCACCCGATTTCAGGCTGAGGTGATCCGTCACGAGCGAGAGAAGGCTCATATTGTTGAACATGTTACCTAGTTTCCATTTGCTATTGTCTGAATGTTTTCCAGATCACAGTGCATTGACATCTTTGATCTGATTCGTGCAGTTTGAGAAGGAAGGTGCCCTGCTAAGGGAGGAGCTCCAAGCTAGAGACTCCGAAGTCCTCGAACTCAAATGGCACGTGAGAAAAATAACCTCTGAGAGGGATACCCTCCAGGAAAATATGGCCCTAGTCGGGCACCAGCTTCATGATGCAAGGACAGATAGTGAAAAATATAGAGGTCTCCATTCCGAGTTAGTTGTTGCACTATCCGGGATCAAAACTGAAGTTGAGGTGCTTATATCTTTGCACAAAAAGGGTGTCATTGTAACAAACTCTCGTAACGGGAGAGAGCCTAAGGAGGCCAAATTGAAATTGACTCGAGCCGTGGAGCATGCTCGGTTAGGATCTCGGAGGTGGACTCTCGAGGACATACATGCGGGGGGTATCAATTTGTTTGTTGAGTTTGAGAGGGTGAAAACCCTAGAGGAGAAAGTTGCTGCCCTGTTTGCTTCTGGAGTGCGCCGGGTAGTGGTTTAGAAGATGATGAGAATGGATGCGGGATCCCTCGAGAAGAAGTGGCCGTTGAAGGTCCCGGGACTGTAGCCAGAATCGTTGGGGCACAACCTCCGGCGGAGCCACCAAAGATGTAGGCTCGACGATAGATTAGGATTCTGTTTGGCTTCTTCCTTGTAAGGGGTTTTCAAAAATCCTTTGTAAATGTAATTTTGCAAGCAATATGTATAAAAGGCCTTTCATTTTTTATCACTTCTTTTCTCATTTGCCTTTTGAGAATAATGTGTGATATTATTATTAATCAATTCGGGATCTTAGACCTTGGGTTAGACCCTCGGATTTTTGCTATTGCTAAGCAACTTGTAATGGTCGAAAGTTAGTCCCCGAGCGTTCTCGGGTTAGAACTGGCTTTTATACGTTGGGTCACTGCGACCTTTGATTTAACGCTGGCGACAGTGGCTCTTACGTGTTTGGCCTGTGCAAGCTTCGATTTTAGTGCTGGCGATAGTGGTTCTTACGCTTTCTCTCTTAGGCATATTTAGTTAATTGTTTGGGTTCAGTATTCGAATCGGGTTTCGACTTGAGCTCATTTGACCCTCAAGTTTTTTAATTTAAAGATAGCCCTTAGGCTCTTATGCGTTGGGTCGGCACGACCTTCTTTGTGGACTGGAGACAATGGCTCTTATGCCTTGGGTCGATGTGACCTCTAATATAGGCTTTGTTTTGCCCTCGATAAGGATTTTTTGAAGTAATGTTTGCCTGACTCTTCGACAGGTTGATAAAAACCTTGATTGTGAGTCATTATATGGCGATAATCCAGCACCTCGGTAGGTTTGGCTCGGTGGCTGAGTATCTTGAAACCTGTATTTAGGAGCTGACATGGTCGATGCTTTTTTGCCTATATCGAGGGTAGCCTGTTTAACCAATACTTTTCGAAGTATATTCGAAGTAATTGAAGGCCTGTGTTTTATAACGATGGTCGGGCGTCCCCGAATCGAGTTAGTTTGGCTGGTACAGCCTTGTGACCATAGTCATTTGTGTTTGGCCGGAGCCTTTCAGTCTCGAGTGAAGTAGTTTCGGCGTTTATATCGAGGGTATGCCTTTTTAGGGTTCTAACAAGTTTGATATATAGCCTTTGAGATCGGGTTTATGCCTTTATTATGGTCTTACAAGTTTTACATGCCTTTGAGGTCTTACAGTTTTGGATACTTGGTACAAGTATAGTTCATGCCTTGCTCGAGTTCTTACAGAAGTTGTCACTTGGTACAAGTGTGGTTCATGCATTGCTTGAGTATTACATATTTTGATGTTGCCTTATAAAGGTCTTACAAGATCGAGGTTGCCCGCATGTGGTCTTACGGCCTCGGGTTTTGATAAGTTAAGGGAGATGGCAATTGACGGCAGTCCTTGAGTCGTCGAGGATTTCCTGGCTTATGAGACATTACTTGTAAGCTTGGTATTGCCTCATTGAGGGCTTACGATTTTGGAGTTTTTGACCTTGAGGTCGTGTGGCCTTGAGTTTTCGACGCCAGTCCCTGAGGGTTCGGAACGTTTTTGGCTTTGGAGCTATTTTGTGATCTTGTTGTTGCCTCATTGAGGGCTTTTAAGTTTGAAGCTCCGACCCGGGGGTCGTACTGTTTCGAGTTGTTGACGCCAGTCCTCGAGTATTCGGGAAATTTTTTATAGAGGAGCCATTTTTGCAAAAATATCGAGTTTCCTTTGAGGTGTGAAATGCTTCAATGGAAAGTATTCTTCGATTACTTGGTACAAGTATACATGTTTTTGCTGTCAGGGGCCCGGCTATTCTATACGGACACGGTTTGTTTGACCGTTTGGCCCGCTACATCATTTTCCTATTGAGACCCCATTTGGCGTATCTTGGCTTCTCTGAGTAGGTGACCTTCCGGGGAGATGGCCCCCATTATTCGAGGTTGGTTGCAAATAAAAAAGCCTTGAATACTTTTTGAGTCTTCCTTAGGTAGCATATGGATGTTACCTCATTAAAAAACTTGCCGTTAAAACCCTTTTTGGGATAAAAACCTAGTCAAAGGAAAAGAGTGAAACGCATGCTTTTGAAACCTAAGGCCTTCGAGTTGGAAAGTGCTTTGGCTATTTCGATCGGATACCTGCATTCAGGTTAGCACAGAAGGTAATTGAAAGAAAAAAGGAGACAGCCATACCTTAGTGTAGAATGTGTCGGGGTGTTTCGAGCCCTAATATGTTTTAGTCGTTTGTGATGAGGACATGGTACAGTCCTTTGCTTTGTTTAGTCAGGGCAGCCGAGAATGTAGCTTGTTATCGCTATTTTACTATTGCTTATCCTTTGGCTCCTTCGAAGGTGAAGGTACCGGTGTCGGCGCCACATCGTGCTCCGCGAACATTTCTATTGCATCATGTTGTTCCCTGTAGACGGTTTTAATCCCATCCTTATTCGGGAATTTCATCATTTGATAGAGGGTGGATTGTACTGCTCTCATGCAGTGTATCCATGGCCTTCCAAGCAAGGCGTTGTACCTCATATATCCTTCAATGACATGGAATTTGGAATTTTAGGTTGTGCCGGCCACGTTGACTAGGAGGGTGATTTCACCTTTTGTTGTTTCACTCACCATGTTGAATCCGTTGAGGACTCGAGATGCAGGTACAATTTGGTCAAGCAGTCCGAGCTGCTCTACCACCCTCGACCTAATAATGTTGGCCGAGCTACCTAGATCCACAAGTACACGTTTAATTTGAAATGTATTTACAAGAAAAGAGATTACAAGTATGTCGTTGTGAGGCTGAGATAGGTCTCGATGTCCTCGTCGCTGAATGTGAGGGTGTCCTCGGGTATGTAACTCTGAGTTCGCTTTTATCTAGTGATGGATATTTTTTTTCTTCTTATCGATGCCTCCCAAGATCATGTAGATGACATGTTGTGGCTCATTCGTTTTGCTCTTCTTGGCCGCCTCTCTTTCCTGGAACTGATTTTTGGCCGGGTCGCTGAGGAATTCTCGAAGGTGACCTTTATTGAATAGTAGGGCTACTTCTTCTCGGAGCTGGTGGCAATCCTCGGTCTTGTGGCTGTGCGTGTTATGAAATTCACACACTAAGTTATGATTTCTTTGCGAAGGATCTGATTGCACAGGCTTGGGCCACCTAGCATCTCTGATTTTACTGATGGCGAACATGATGTCTGATACGTCAACGTTGAAGTTGTATTCCGGCAAGCGAGGTGCCTCTGTTGGCCCTATGTGCCTATCGAATCCAACTCTATTAACGAGTCCCCGAGGATTCTAGCCTCGGTCCATCCTTTGATCATTGAGGGGTATATTGTGCCTCGGGGCGTTTCTCTTGTCTTCGGTGTATGGCTGGTACCTTTCTTTGTTTGGCTTTGGCTCAGTTGCCAGAAGTCTGCTTGGGTATACTAAGCCCGAGGGGGCTCCTAGTTGGTCGTCCTTGACCTTGATTTTTGATTGATATCGGTTGTGAATGTCCGACCAGGTCACGGAGGGATATTCAACCAGATTCTGTTTCAGTTGCTTCAAAGCCACCAAGCTTCGTTCATTTAGACCTTGAGTGAAGTCCTGTACTGCCCAGTCATCGGAGACTGGTGGTAGTTCCATTCTTTCCATTTGAAATCGAGATACGAACTCTCGCAGCATCTCATTCTACCTCTGCTTGATCTTGAAAACGTCGGATTTTCTTGTTGCTACTTTGATGACACCGGCAAGTGCCTTTGTGAAAGAATCTACTAGCATGGCAAATGAGTCTATGGAGTTAGGAGCTAGGTTGTGATACCACATCATGGCCACATCAGTTATGAAAGAATCTTACATCAACGTGTTGAGCATCGTGTGAGACCGCGTCCACGGGAATTGGTTCTGGTGTGTTCTCAGGGTTTCGTGGTGGTACACCAACACCTGGAATGACCACACCATTCTCTCCATGGTTCTCAAGATTATTGTTCACTGAGTCAGACATTTTGACACTGAAACCAAAGATGGCAAGAAAAAGTGTGAAAGATAACTTGCTTTACGTAGTAAACCCAGCAAGAAAATAATCACTATTATTTTTAGCCCCACGGTGGGCGCCAAACTGTTTACCGTGAAAATGGTAATAACAATTAAATTTGATTTTTTGGTTCTAAAAATACGTGATCTATTTTTATGCTAGTTGTTAAGACAATAAATGCTAAGTGAAGTATTTGGAATCAAGATATGAGCTTAAAATAAGATATTAACCAAATCGAATGGTTGTCGATCGGGGCCTCGAGCTTGCTTATTTGGGGCCTCAGGGTCCAGTCTAATGCTCCTCCGAGGGTAGTCGATGGGGACTAACAGTTATAAATAAATCAATGACGGCTATTTATGGCCAATAATAAGCAATAAATGAAGAACAATGAATAGAACGCAAAATATCCAAGCAACAAATGAAGCAATGAGACCAAGAGAATATGTTAGAGAGAATGTTCTAGTGTGTTTAGTACTGAGCATCAGGTCCCTATGAAATAAAAAGGGTCCTCTTTATATATGAGGGAAAATCCAATATAGTACAAATATGTTTATTACAAAGATATGGAGATGGGACAACTAGTTGATGTCATGATTCGGGTCTGAACCTAGCTCGCTAGACTTTATCAGCTCTAGTTATGCGCCTTAAGAACTCCCCACTTTTCATCATAGCTATTAGTCTGCATTTACCCAAGGTCAAGCATTGATGACCCTCAAGGGTGAACCTCGACCATAGTCTCGAACCCGTGAAATATGCTTGCGAGACATCACAACGACGGAAAATTGGACCCTCCGATTTTACCGTATACAAGTTTCCCCTCTTTTCTTGAGACATATGTTTGTCATTTGATCATCCTCGTCGCTCCAAGTTGAGATTCTATGATTTTTCTTCTTGAGGTTGTGATATTTTAATTTCATATGTCCAGGTTTACCAAATTTGTAGCAGCATATGTTTTCTTGTTGTTGAACCTTATTCTTCCGATTCTTTTGATGATTCTGGATATATTGAGATTTTCTATTATGCTTTTTTCTACTCTTCCTTATCCTCGTCCTAGGTGTCACACCTCCTTTTTCCGCGCCCGCGAGGGCGCAAGGGAGTTTTTCCAATTAAAGGACAATCGAAACGGGATTTGTTTATTTATTTCAGAGTCGCCACTTGTGAGATTTAGGGTGTCCCAAGTCACCAATTTTAATCCCGAATCGAGGAAAATAATGACTCCATATTACAGTCTGCGTACCAGAAATCTGGATAAGGAATTCTGTTAACCCGGGAGAAGGTGTTAGGCATTCCCGAGTTCCGTGGTTCTACCACGGTCGCTCAACTGTTATATTTGGCTTGACTATCTGATTTTAAATACAATTATGAACCATGTGCAAATTTTATCTTTTAACCGCTTTTGTCATTATTATTATTTTTACGAGAATTGCAACGTCGTGAAAACATATCTCGAACCACGTTACATCAATGTACCCGTGGTTATCGATATATCTCGACTCGGTTGAGATTTGGATTTGGGTCACATAAATGTGCACCCGAATTAAGGAAGGTAAAATTATTAAATACGCGCTTAAAGAGGCTATCGCGTTATTATTCCGGGAGGGTCATGAGATTTGCTAAACGACCCACCTTAGGGACTGAATGCTTCTAAATGACCCACCTTAGGGACTGAATGCTTCAACATATATATATATTTAACAAGGGCCCCGCAATTTGTGCGTTTTTCTTTATTTTTGTCGAGGCTCATCTCGTCCTTATTTTAAAAGGATATCCTATAGCAACTACGTTTCTTGTTGCGTTTGTCTCTACTAATTGAAAACAGTAGATAGCCCTAGTTAATTACATGCTTGCAAGTTATCTATACAGAATTCCGAATGCTTGCACAAAATCAGAAGCACGGCCACGTACACAGTCGGCCGAGCAAAAATCAAGGGCCCAACTCCAGCCCATGCGTGATGGACCAGACCTGGGTCATTGTTTATTCGATGCAGGCCTGCTTGGTCTGTTTCGACCTGGGCTCGACCTTCGTGAGGTTGAGATTGCAGTCTCCGTGTTCTTTGTCTTAAAACATGGTTTACCAGTTATATGAAGCAGTTTATCAGAAAGGGAAGAACTTAACTAGTAGAGTATGATTTTCAGGCCTGGCCTACAATAAAGGACATATTACAAAGTTAAACTAAGTCTAAGATACAACCTATTTCATTGGGGGTATTTTCACCTATCAGCATACATATATAAACTATCATTCAGCTAATCTATATTGATATACACTGGGCATGTAAGCACGTGATTTTTGCCAAAATAAGAATTACTCCCACAAATTCAAAAATAAAATGATTTTTCTTTGGTGTGCAATTTTGTGATATTTTGAATAATTATTTGTAGTTGTCTGTGCGTGTTTATTTGCTAAATTAATAAAAAATACAAAAATATGTCACATTTTGAAAAGTATTCCTCTCGTTATACAGGTGGGTGCTTGGAAATGGAAAAATGAAATGTATGCCCGCATTATACAGGTGGGTGCTTGGAAATGGAAAACTGAAATGTATGACCGCATTATACTGGTGGGCGACCTAGAATATGGAATGAACAGACAAAATGTATTCCCTCATTATACTAGTGGGCGACCTAGAACTGAAATGTATTCCCGCATTATACTGGTGGGCGACCTAGAACTGAAATGTATTCCCGCATTATACTGGTGGGCGACCTAGAACTTAAAGTATTCCCGCATTTTACTGGTGGGCGACCTAGAACATAAAGTATTCCCGCATTATACTGGTGGGCGACCTAGAACTTAAATGTATTCCCGCATTTTACTGGTGGGCGACCTAGAACTTAAATGTATTCCCGCATTTTACTGGTGGGCGACCTAGAACTTAAAAGTATTCCCGCATTATACTGGTGGGCGACCTAGAACTTAAAAGTATTCCCGCATTATACTGGTGGGCGACCTAGAACTTAAATGTATTCCCGCATTTTACTGGTGGGCGACCTAGAACTTAAATGTATTCCCGCATTTTACTGGTGGGCGACCTAGAACTTAAATGTATTCCCGCATTTTACTGGTGGGCGACCTAGAACTTAAATGTATTCCCGCATTTTACTGGTGGGCGACCTAGAACTGAAAAGTATTCCCGCATTATACTGGTGGGCGACCTAGAACTTAAAAGTATTCCCGCATTATACTGGTGGGCGACCTAGAACTTAAATGTATTCCCGCATTTTACTGGTGGGCGACCTAGAACTTAAATGTATTCCCGCATTTTACTGGTGGGCGACCTAGAACTTAAATGTATTCCCGCATTTTACTGGTGGGAGACCTAGAACTTAAATGTATTCCCGCATTTTACTGGTGGGCGACCTAGAACTTAAATGTATTCCCGCATTTTACTGGTGGGCGACCTAGAACTGAAAAGTATTCCCGCATTATACTGGTGGGCGACCTAGAACTTAAAAGTATTCCCGCATTATACTGGTGGGCAACCTAGAACTTAAATGTATTCCCGCATTTTACTGGTGGGCGACCTAGAACTTAAATGTATTCCCGCATTTTACTGGTGGGCGACCTAGAACTTAAATGTATTCCCGCATTTTACTGGTGGGCGACCTAGAACTTAAATGTATTCCCGCATTTTACTGGTGGGTGACCTAGAACTTAAATGTATTCCCGCATTTTACTGGTGGGTGACCTAGAACTTAAATGTATTCCCGCATTTTACTGGTGGGCGACCTAGAACTGAAAAGTATTCCCGCATTATACTGGTGGGCGACCTAGAACTTAAATGTATTCCCGCATTTTACTGGTGGGCGACCTAGAACTTAAATGTATTCCCGCATTTTACTGGTGGGTGACCTAGAACTTAAATGTATTCCCGCATTTTACTGGTGGGTGACCTAGAACTTAAATGTATTCCCGCATTTTACTGGTGGGCGACCTAGAACTGAAAAGTACTCCCGCATTATACTGGTGGGCGACCTAGAACTTAAAAGTATTCCCGCATTATACTGGTGGGCGACCTAGAACTTAAATGTATTCCCGCATTTTACTGGTGGGCGACCTAGAACTTAAATGTATTCCCGCATTATACTGGTGGGCGCCTAATTGGTAAAGAATAATTTGAATTTGTTTCCTTGATTCTCCGAGAAAATTTCCACTTGTGGCAGAAAATTTTCTGCCCCAATTCTGGCGATCTTTCTTATGGCGTATCTTTAGGCCATCATCAACACTTTATTTTCCTGTTCAAATCAAAGAAAATTTAGTTAGTTTTTTTTTTTTTTTTTTTTTGAAATATGGCGAGTGGTCATGTCACTCCTGATGGGGATGATTGTTCCCTTTCCCTTATTCTTGTTCGGCCTGTGGCTTGAAATTGAAGAAAAGGCTCAATTCCCAGCAAGTGAAGACATCAGAAAGTTTGATCGACACAAATAGACTGGGTTGATTAATCCGGAATGCACAACATGATCATTGGACTCGGTTGTATCACCCAGATAAGTTCATTTTTTTGTTCAGAAAGATTTTCTCATTTTTCTATCTTTTCATTTCTTTGTTTAAAAGAATTTTTCTAGAAATTTATGTTTTAAGAAAGGTCTTTCAGAGCTTACTACCAGTTGCCAAAATGGTACAACATAAAATGTGAAAAGGGCAGGCAAGAGACAAGGCAATAAGACAAAAGACGTTGGTTGCTAGGCCGAATAATACTGTCCTAAAATGGCAAGGAAAGTACGGGGAAGAGCCGGAAAAAAAAACATGTTGAGAAAATTGTAAGCCAAGTTCCAAGACGATCCCCAGAGTACTCTGACCGAATATCGACCAAGCTCCGAGGTGGTCGGACAACACAGAAGGGGAAGGGAAGAAAGGAAAATCCCTCTTCGGCAAAATAACCTCCAGAAATTTTTGAGATACAAAATGGTGAAGGGATAAATGGAAAAACCATCCCCAGCAGAATGTTATCCCCAGCAAATAACATCATCCCCAACAAGTTTTGAGAACGCCGAACAGGAATAAGGGAAAGGGAACAATCATCCCCATCAGGAGTGACATGACCACTCGCCATATTTCAAAAAAAAAAAAAAAAGAGACAAAAAAAAAGAGATTGAAAAAAAAAGCTGAACATTTATTCCGAAAAAAAAAAATTGAAACTCTCAAGAAAAGAAAAACATACAAAGAAAAAAAAAGTTGAAAATTAGAAGAGAAAGTAGTACACACTTGATAAATATTCTGGTATACAGGTGTAGAAATTAAGGGTTGAAGATTAACTAGCCTTTCAAAAATCTGAAAATTTCCCTTGGTTTCTGTCCATTATTTTCGGCATTCCTGGATTTTAGTTTGAATTTTTCAAAGCTGTCACTGGGATTTTCGTTGACTGGTTATTGCTGGTTATTGTTGTTGTTGCTGTGTTACGTATTACGTTGCTGACTTTCTTCTTCTTATATTGACAATATCAGGTACACAACTGTAATTTTGGCATTTTGTAAGCTGAAATGAAGAATGGAGTGTTAAATTTTTAATTTAGTTTAATTTAATTTTTTGTATTGTATTTAGGTTATTCATGTATTATTATTCCGTAAATCACTGTCATCGGCATAACTAGGCATATTATAGCGACATATTAAATAACGTCTTTACCAGATTATTAGGAAATATATTTAAACCTGATTATTAATTAAAATTGTTTAAATAAAAAAAAATAGAAGAAATAACGTAAAAATGGCGTTATTGAATCAGTTTGGCAAAAATTAACTAAGTTCCTTATTCATAAGGTTTTTCGTCAACGATAAGTTAATCCGAATCATGTAGTCAATTTCAGTTATAACATGAATTAGTTTGCGAACAAGTATTAGGACATGATGAATTAAAACAAAGTTAGTTAATGTTAAATTGTTTAAATTTTTAGAAATATGATTTAGTACTCAAGTTTTTATTTTTATTTCTTTCAATTTTCAGTATTTGTAAATAATTAGTTTCAATAAGCTTAAGTTTTACTAACAATTTGAATTTTAATCCAACTATGGGATAATTAGTTTTTTTTTATTTTTATTTTTTTACTTTTCGATAATTCCATGTTGTATTTATGATTATAATTTTATTACTTTCTGTTAATATTTGTTTTTCTCTTCTATTTAATATGTCATTTTCAAGAATGTAGATATTGATTTTATATTTATAAAAAAACTTAGTAATAATAAAAAGGTAGTCATTAAAGGATATTCTTAAAGGATTTCGCTAAAAATAAATAGATAGTCTTACTAACAATTTGAATTTTAATCCAACTATGGGATAATTAGTTTTTTTATTTTTATTTTTTTTTACTTTTCGATAATTCCATGTTGTATTTATGATTATAATTTTATTACTTTCTGTTAATATTTGTTTTTCTCTTCTATTTAATATGTCATTTTCAAGAATGTAGATATTGATTTTATATTTATAAAAACTTAGTAATAATAAAAAGGTAGTCATTAAAGGATATTATTAAAGGATTTCGCTAAAAATAAATAGATGTAAATAATACAAAATTTATAGGATTCTCCAATCTCATTTATTTATTTAATTATTTAAAAAAAAAATTACTTAGAATTTGGGATGGATTGTTTAGTGAATTTCACTTCCTTCCCCAAAGATAATGACGCGTTAGACTCTTTAGGCGCGATTTAATTAATTTTACCTTCTTAAACTCGGATGCGCATTTCATGCGACCCAAATCTAAATCCTAAAACATCAAATAAAATATGTTTCGTATTGTGGGTGCATTTCATGTGACACAATCCAAAGATATGTTTTAAGCGATGTTCACATTCCTAAAAAAATAATAATTATAATAATAAAGCGGTAAAAGATAAAATTTGCACATGGTTCATAATTGTATTAAAAATCAGATAAATAAGCCGAATATAACAGTTGAGCGACCGTGCTAGAACCACGGAACTCGGGAATGCCTAACACCTTCTCCCGGGTTAACAGAATTCCTTATCCAGATTTCTGGTACGCAGACTGTAATATAGAGTCATTCTTTTCCTCGATTCGGGATTAAAATTGGTGACTTGGGACACCCTAAATCTCCCAAGTGGCGACTCTGAAATAATTAAACCAATCCCGTTTCGACTGTCCTTTAATTGGAAAAAACTCCCTTGTACCCTCTCGGGTACGGAAAAAGGAGGTGTGACAGGGCATACAGGCTACTTCTATTGTCAACACAGGAATGAAAATTATTATACAGTACATGATATCTAATGTAACAATATATGTATGAAAGTCAACTTCAGGTCTTTTCTTTTTGTATTCATGCTCAATTTTCCAATTACATTTGACAGTGTATTGGTTGTGTACCTGGTATAGAGAACAAAAGAAGAAAAGAATGATCAGCTGGGCAGTATGCAACAAACACAGCAACAGCAGATACACAGCAACAACACAGCAACAAACCAACAACCACAAGTGTTTTCCACAGTCCACAGACAACCAACAACAGTTTCCAGAACAAAGAAAAACCAACAGATGGTGGAGCACCAAACAAGTAATCCCAGAAAAGAGTAGTGAAACAACAGAAATAACAGAGTATTCGATGCAGCAACACCAGCAGTTCAACAATCACAAGCAGCTCAATCAGGGCAAACAACAGAACTTGGCCAAGACAGCTTGACCAATATGAATTCTTCTGTAGTTTTCAGACAGTGTTTGGTTACAGTGTTTCTGGAAATTTCCTTATATTTTTTCAGTTTCCTTTAACTCACAAGACCTCTCTCAAGACTAAGTTTTTTTTCCCAGAAGAACCTCCTCTTTTAAGCTCCAAAAGAATCCCCCCTTCTAATGGAAAGTCTGCCTCTTTTATACCCTAACCTTAACACTTTACAGTCTGTTGTTTTTCCACTCACTTATTTTAAATAACAAGACTCCCATGAAATCCCTGACAGCCCCTCTCTTTTTTTGTTGTTAAAGTGTCCTAATCCCTTATTTATTTAACCAAAGTATGGGCAGCAGGAATATAATCTGACAGCATGTGCTGTCAGACTATTTTAATCCAAAACAACTGACCATACGTATGCTGCCCACCATCTGAACTAAGTGAACATGGCATCCATTTAAGCTCAAAGTCTGAACTGCCATTATAACCTACCCCCTAGATGTTCTTTTAATTCAAATTTGAACAAAACCAATAGGCAATACAATTCAGTTCCTAATGGGATTCAAATACGATCACAGTAGAAATAAACAACACGGATCAAGTTGTTACCATTAATGACTGAAACTAATTGACGACATACATCGACTCGACTATATTAATCGTAACACATAACAATCAATCGTTCATATAAACAACACGTACAAAGTCCCGAATGACTTCAGACAACTTTGTTCAATCACTGGGAACCTATATGAATTAACTCATTTGACGACTAATTTAATTGAAGATCATGTATACCACAGAATACATTCAGAACACACAGAAAATCAACTGACCAAATAAAAGGTCTTTGACATAGATGGAAGAAATCCGAATGGAAAATAACAAAAAAATAACAAACATACACAACGAAACATGCTGACAACTTAACTAGCAGTTGAATAAAACAAAAAAGAAAAGAAAACTTACCGAAAAATGTCCAAACAAAACTGAACCAAATCTGATTCAACTTTGACCCTTTGAGGCCGAACAAACTTTAATCAGGGTGTTCTCACATGAGAACACCTTGATTAAGGTTTATTAGACCTCAAACCCCCGTTAAGGCTAGCCGGATTCCCCAGGTTCATGTGTTCTAAGGTCTGGATTTTTAGATCTTGTTTTTTAGAAGTTGTGGGTAGATTCGGACCAAACTAGGCCTGGTTTGGTCACGAGGGAGGTCAGGGGAGTGTCTGGTATGAAGATGGTGAGGTTTGGCATAGATCGAGTTTTGTCTCGAATCTTCAAATCTAGATTCGAGACGATGGGAGGTGATTTGAGGCTAGGGAGTAACAGATCCATGTTCAGGAGAGTGAGGGGGTCTTAGGGTGTTCAGGAGGTGGTCACCGGCGTTCATGCCGCCGGGTTCTGGTGAAGGGGAAACTAGGGCGGCTGCTAGGGTTTCGGGGGTTTCAGGTCTTGGTGAGGAAGATGAGTGGAGGGGGGGTTCGGATAGGGGGCGTGGGGTGTTAGGTTAGGTTTATATATGGGGAGGGTAATTCAATCCTGGCTGTTGGATTGATTACAATTGATGGTCAGGATAAGGGAAGCTTAACAATACGGTGCCGTTTGGTTAAGTAGGGGGTCGGTTAAAATGGGAATGGGTCGGGTCATGAGGGCCAATAAGGGCCATCGGATCAATGGAGATGAATGGCTCAGATTAACCATCCCTAAAACGACGTTGTTTGGGTCCGTACTTGGGCAGGCCGGACTTGGACTGGACTGGTGTGGCGGTTTTGGGCCTTTTTTGTTACATTTCTTGGGCCCAAACTAATTTTCATTCACTCTTTTTTTTTCTAATTTTAAAACCAAAATGAAATAATAATAAAAAACAATGAAATTAACACAAACAATAATGTAACATTTTAACACAATTATCACAAGAATATTTAAGCAAGTTAAATCACAACCTAGAACGAACGATGCATATATATATATTTTGAATTTTTTTTCAACGACCGAATTACGGTTTGATTACCATGACAGACATACTTTGTATTTTGATTGATAAGATCAAATGCAACATGGACCGAACCACAAATGACTAACAGCACATGCCACGAAAAATCGAAAAATTGTACAGCGGAGTCATTTGTCACTATTTTTGTTTTCTTTTGGAGCGATTGCCCGTGAAGCAAAAATCACGTGCTTACAGCTGCCCCTCTTTGCCCGAAGACACAAAGGGTTTTCGCGCAAAGATAAAGCGGGCGATTTTTGCTCGTCCGAGTACTCCGTGTGAAGCATTTTTTGAAAAAGACTTGACCGAACCTTTGCTTCAGAGGTTTCCTAAATATCCTGGGCTGAACAGGAATCAGGTCAATGTAGTTCGGGAAATTTTGGTAGCTGGGACTACCGTGTGACTGTAGTGCTCACTGCTGTTGTGCGCTGTTGCATGCTGCTGTAGGATGCTACCGCTCACTGATCTCCTTGTTACATTGTTCTGAAAGGAAAAACAAGAAGCTAAGCTAGACTATGGATCATGAGATCTCATCTATCCTCGACTTGTTCTTGTTGCCTTACTTTTTTGTCGGCCAGCGCTTTCCTCTGATGCCTTTATTTTGTGGACTTGGGGGATGATACTGGTCCTTCGCCTTTTCTGAATGCCAGTTTTCATCACCGCGCTTGATCTGCTGGGGACATGGCCCCCTTCTTTAAGCCTTTCAATGGTTTCTTCAGTGGTATGGCTTTCTTCATCAAAATTGTTATATTGGGCCTGCTATAATGCTCCCAACTGCTTCTTCTGAGACGTGTTCCTTCTTCCTTTAGAATCGCGCGCTTTCTTTTGCAGCCTTCCGCTCCTTGGTGCTGGGGATTTTATTGTTTCCTGCTTGGGGGTCTCTGTTGTAACCTTCCGCTTTTAGGTGGGGTTATTGATTCCAAAATCTAGAACTTAAATGTATTCCCGCATTTTACTGGTGGGCGACCTAGAACTTAAATGTATTCCCGCATTTTACTGGTGGGTGACCTAGAACTTAAATGTATTCCCGCATTTTACTGGTGGGCGACCTAGAACTTAAATGTATTCCCGCATTTTACTGGTGGGCGACCTAGAACTTAAATGTATTCCCGCATTATACTGGTGGGCGACCTAGAACTTAAATGTATTCCCGCATTATACTGGTGAGCGACCTAGAACTTAAATGTATTCCCGCATTATACTGGTGGGCGACCTAGAACTTAAATGTATTCCCGCATTATACTGGTGGGCGACCTAGAACTTAAATGTATTCCCGCATTATACTGGTGGGCGACCTAGAACTTAAATGTATTCCCGCATTATACTGGTGGGCGACCTAGAACTTAAATGTATTCCCGCATTATACTGGTGGGCGACCTAGAACTTAAATGTATTCCCGCATTATACTGGTGGACGACCTAGAACTTAAATGTATTCCCGCATTATACTGGTGGGCGACCTAGAACTTAAATGTATTCCCGCATTTTACTGGTGGGCGACCTAGAACTTAAAAGTATTCCCGCATTTTACTGGTGGGCGACCTAGAACTTAAATGTATTCCCGCATTATACTGGTGGGCGACCTAGAACTTAAATGTATTCCCGCATTATACTGGTGGGCGACCTAGAACTTAAAAGTATTCCCGCATTTTACTGGTGGGCGACCTAGAACTTAAATGTATTCCCGCATTATACTGGTGGGCGACCTAGAACTTAAAAGTATTCCCGCATTTTACTGGTGGGCGACCTAGAACTTAAATGTATTCCCGCATTTTACTGGTGGACGACCTAAAACTTAAAAGTATTCCCGCATTTTACTGGTGGGCGACCTAGAACTTAAATGTATTCCCGCATTATACTGGTGGGCGACCTAGAACTTAAATGTATTGAAATTGTTTCCCCGATCTTCCGAGAAAATTTTTGACAATCGGCAGAAAATTTTCTGCCCCAGTTTTTGGTGATTTCCCTGGCGTTGCTTCTTGCTGCCATTATCAATCCTTTGTTTTCCTGCAGCAGACAAAAGGATTTAGTTAGTTTCAATCGTGGTGGTAGAAGGTGCCTTTCCGGCGGATGATTTTTCTCTCTTCCCCTTTTCTTGCTCTATGTCCCTATAATCGGTTGGCGGACAAAATTGCTTGCTGGGGGTTTCTAGCCTGCTGGGGCTGGTTTTCAATTTATCCAAATTCCTGCTTTCTCTTTAAGCACATGCTGTGGGAGTCTGTTTTTACTCCCGAAACCACTCCCTTTAGGAGCTTACTTCCTCCAAAACTGGCAGGCACGATCATTGCATTGCCTGGGGCCGGCCTTTAAGACTGTTTGTGTTATCCTGTATTAGATGAATTCCCCTTCGATCTCTGGTAGTAAGCTTTGAAAAATTCTTTTCAAGACAATTTTTTTTTAGGAAGAGAAATAAAAGATAGAAAAGGGAGAAAATCTTTTTGAACCAATATTTGGTGGGAGAAGAAACTCAAAAGAACTTATCTGGAGGACATGACTGGTCCCCGTGATCATGACGTGCACCATAGATTCCCGACCCAGTCTATTTGTATCAATCGATTTGCCCGATGGTCTGACTTGCTGGGGATGATAAATGAGTGTCCATTGCGAATGTGGTCGCTTTTTGTTGATCTGTCTTGTCGCCTCATAGTGCCCTTCGAGGGGTTTTCACTAATGAGACTCTCTCTTTTCTCTCATCTCCCGGCGCTTTATGGTGCCTGTGAAGGTTTCCACCAATAAGACTCTCTCATTTCATGTCTCTCATCTTACGTCGCCTTTCGGTGCCTGTGAAGGTTTTCACCGATAAGACTCTCTCATTTTATTCTTCATCTTATGTCGCCTTTCGGTGCCTATGAGGGTTTTCACCGATAAGACTCTCTCATTTTATTTTTCATCGAGGAATCGGGGTGTTGTCGATATGACCCTCTCTTCTGGGATTCCTTTGATCATCAATTCCTTCCCAGTCTTATGATCCTCTCCTTCGCTGGGGGTCGGCGTATTATTCCTGGCCCTATTTGCCTGACTTGGTATCTCTTGGATATTGATCGGGAGGTCTTTTGGGCATCGATGTTGGTTTTGGTGTGGGGTTAAAGAAAGGCTATCAAAAAATGAAATAATTTGATGGGTGATCTGCTACAACTTTTGGA
Organism: Nicotiana tabacum; assembly: GCF_000715075.1. NCBI lineage: Eukaryota > Viridiplantae > Streptophyta > Magnoliopsida > Solanales > Solanaceae > Nicotiana > Nicotiana tabacum. The sequence goes on from NC_134089.1 coordinate 116,259,437, forward strand.
ATCAAACCTTTGTTGGAACTTAAACATAACCTCTGCCCCAGTTTTCTTGCTTGGGGAATTTTATTTTTTTACACTTATGTTGAGCTATGTGCGTTACGCACACTGTGCCTCTTATGCACCCTATGTACATTATGCATCCTATATACACTATGATGCACACTATGACCGAGCCGTGAGGCGCCTACGTATCCTCTTTGAGGAATCAGGTCAAACGTAGTTCCCACGGTTTTGTATTTCTTATGATTTTATCTTCTTTTTTCTTTGTTGTTTTTTTTTTCTTTTCTTTATCCTTCTTTTCATTTTCCTTTAAAGATTTTTTTTTCTTTTCTTTTTCTCTCTTTTTTCTTTTCTTCTTTTTTTTTCTTTTTTTTCTTTTTTTTCCATGTCTTTTCCATTAGTGATTCCAAAAGAGGGGTATGAAAGAATAACTTAAGGCTCAAAAGGGGAAGCAAGGGTTAAAAGTGTTTGGATAGAAGAAAGAATTGCCTCCGTCATCTCATTATCCAATAAATGCCAAATACAAACAAACGAACCAATAATTGCCATAATTAAAGAAATTACGCATAATATCTCTTGGCTGCATCAGAATTGATAGCCATGTCGACACATCTCCCCTCGATATCTGTCAAACACAAAGCACCGTTGGACAATACTCTGGTCACGATATAAGGCCCTTGCCAATTTGGGGCGAATTTGCCTTTTGCCTCGACCTGATGCGGGAGGATCTTCTTCAATACCTGCTGCCCTACTTCAAACTTCCTGGGGCGCACCTTCTTATTATATGTTCTCGCCATTCTCTTCTGGTATAGCTGACCATGGCACACTGCTGCCAATCTTTTCTCATCTATCAAGCTCAACTGTTCTAATCGAGCTTTGACCCATTCATCATCATCAATCTCGGCTTCAGCGATAATCCGGAGGGACGGAATTTCGACTTCTGCTGGTATTACGGCTTCAGTTCCGTACACCAACAAATAAGGAGTTGTACCTATGGAAGTCCGGACGGTAGTGCGGTAACCCAACAAAGCAAAGGGTAATCTCTCGTGCCATTGTCTGGATCCTTCCACCATCTTTCGCAGTATCTTCTTGATGTTCTTATTGGCTGCTTCGACTGCTCCATTCGCCTTGGGACGATATGGGGTGGAATTGCGGCGTGTAATCTTGAATTGTTGGCATACCTCTCTCATCAGGCTGCTATTAAGATTCGCACCGTTATCCGTGATGATTACTTTTGGGATCCCAAATCTGCAGATGATATGGGAATGACAAAGTCCACCACTGCCTTTTTGGTTACCGACTTGAAGGTTTTAGCCTCAACCCATTTGGTGAAGTAATCAATGGTCACTAGAATGAACCTATGACCGTTGGATGCTGCCTGCTCAATGGGCCCAATGACATCCATGCCCCATGCCACAAACGGCCAGGGCGCTGACATCGCATGCAACTCTGTTGGTGGAGAATGAATCAGATCTCCATGTATCTGGCACTGATGGCATTTCCTCACGAAAGTGATACAGTCGTGTTCCATAGTGAGCCAATAACACCCTGTTCGAAGGATTTTCCTTGCCAATACATATCCGCTCATGTGTGGCCCACAAACTCCAGCATGTACCTCTGCCATAACCGTCGTGGCTTGACCGGCATCTATACATCTCAACAATCCCAAATCCGGGGTTCTTTTGTACAACACTCCTCCGCTGAGGAAGAAACCATTCGACAAACGCCGAAGGGCTCTTTTTTGGTCTCTAGTGGCCTGTCCTGGATATGTCCCCATTCTGAGGTATTCCTTGATATCATGAAACCAGGGCTCGCCATCCGGTTCCTCTTCTACGGTGTTGCAATAAGCGTGCTGATCACGGACCTGGATGTGCAGAGGATCAACATACATTTTGTCAGGGTGGTGCAGCATTGATGCTAAAGTGGCCAAGGCATCCGCAACCTCATTGTGAACTCTCGGGATATGTTTGAACTTCACCGATCGAAATTACTTGTTCAGATCATGCAGGCATTGTCGGTATGGTATGAGCTTTAGATATCGTGTTTCCCATTCACCCTGAATCTGATGTACCAAGAGGTCTGAGTCTCCCAAGACCAGGACGTCTTGGACATCCATGTCTGCAGCTAAGCGCAGACCCAGAATGCAAGCTTCATACTCGGCCATATTATTGGTGCAATAGAAGCGTAGTTGAGCCGTAACAGGATAATGGCGTCCTGTTTCAGAAATGAGTACTGCTCCTATTCCAACCCCTTTCACGTTTGCAGCTCCATCGAAGAAAATCTTCCAACCCGATTCCTCAGTTAATTCCATCTCATTTGTATGCATTACCTCTTCGTCGGGAAAGTACGTTCTTAAGGGCTCGTATTTTTCATCAACGGGATTCTCTGCCAAATGGTCGGCCAGCGCCTGGGCTTTTATGGCTGTCCTCGTCACATAGACGATATCGAACTCTGTGAGCAGAATTTGCCATTTTGCTAACCTTCCCGTGGGCATAGGTTTCTGAAAGATATACTTCAACGGGTCCAAACGGGATATGAGATAAGTAGTATATGAAGACAGGTAGTGCTTCAACTTCTGAGCTACCCAAGTTAGGGCGCAACATGTTTTCTCGAGTTGAGTGTACTTGACCTCATGTACTATGAATTTCTTGCTAAGATAGTAGATGGCATGCTCCTTCCTTCCTATGTCGTCATGTTGCCCCAGCACACAACCAAATGAATTTTCCAGGACCGTCAGATAAAGAATTAAAGGCTTCCCTGGCTTAGGCGGGACCAATACGGGTGGATTAGATAGATACCCTTTGATTTGGTCGAAGGCCTCCTGACACTCTGCCGTCTAACCTACCGCAGCATCCTTTCTCAACAGCCGAAATATGGGCTCACAAGTTGCGGTGAGTTGAGCGATGAACCTGCTGATGTAATTGAGTCTACCCAGCAAACTCATTACCTCTGTTTTGTTCCTTGGCGGTGGCAAATCTCGGATGGATTCAATTTTGGATGGGTCTAACTCAATCCCCCGTCGACTGATGATGAATCCTAGCAGCTTTCCTGATGGAACCCCGAATGCGCATGTGGCCGGGTTAAGCTTGATATCATACCTTCGGAGTCTTTGGAAAAATCTCCTTAGGTCTGTTACATGGTCCTCCTAACGCCAAGATTTGATGATCACATCATCGACGTACACCTCGATTTCTTTGTGTATCATGTCATGAAACACAGCAATCATTGCACGCATGTATGTTGCCCCGGCGTTCTTCAATCCGAACGGCATTACCCGATAGCAGTAAGTTCCCCATGGCGTAATAAACGCTGTCTTTTCCGCATCCTCCTCGTCCATTAGGATCTGATGATAACCCGCATAGCAATCTACAAAGGATCCGATCTCGCGCCCAGCACAATTATCGATCAAGATATGGATGTTGGGTAACGGAAAATTGTCCTTGGGACTTGCTTTGTTGAGGTTGCGGTAGTCGACGCACACCCTGATTTTTCCATCCTTCTTTGGGACTGGTACCACATTGGCCAACCACTCGGGATATCGAGTGACCCGAATGACCTTCGCCTGCAACTGCTTAATCACCTCTTCTTTGATCTTTACACTCATTTCTGTTTTAAATTTCCTTAGTTTTTGCTTGACCGGAGGGTATGCCGGGTCAGTGGGCAGTTTGTGAACCACTAAATTGGTGCTTAATCCAGGCATATCATCATATGACCATGCAAAAACATCCTTGAATTCCGTGAGGGTTTTGATCCATTCTTCCTTGACATTCAGCTCAATGTGGATGCTAATTTTGGTTTCTTGGATGTTGTCATCGTCTCCTAGATTCACAGCCTCAATGTCATTTAGGTTGGGTTTGGGTTTTTCCTCAAATTGGTACAGTTCTCGGTTTATCCCTTCGAAGGCTCCACCTTCGTCACATTCAGATTCATTGTCACAAACATCCTCTTGCATCATTGAGTCGGATTCAGATTGATTTATTAGACTAGGTTGAAGATCCGCTGTGCATGCCATGTCATTAGAACCAGTAAAAAGAGAACTGTTCAGAAAGAAAAAAAGAACAAAACAAAAATTAAAATAGGACAAAAGAGAGAACTTTATTAAACTTGCGGGATAAAAGGGTTCACACTTTTACAAGACAAACGTAAAATTTGGATTACACCCTGGAATAATCCGGACAAAACAAAACACACAAAACATAAATCAAAGCCTACTACCAAGACTCCCCTCGGACAGGAAGAGGAGTAACTGTCCAATTGTTGGTCTTGGCCTCAGGCCCCACAAACTGTATCTCTGCTCTGCTGGAACCTTCTCCAGCTTCTACCATACTGACATCAGCGAATAGCCTCTCAAAACTCTGATTCAGGTCCCCATCCATACCAATCAACGGTCCCAGGATCTTCGGGACTGGCAACCTCTTGGCATTTGCTTTGACAAAAGACCTTGAGAGACGTGGCACCGGCTTAGGCAGAAACCAAACCCTCTTCTTCATTTCTCGCGCTTGCTTCCTATCTGCTGTGGTTGGTTTGAACCCCAATCCGAAAGTTTCCAGATTTTTAGGCAAGGTGATAGGTTGGACAATCCCCTGAAGCTTGACTCCTAGGCCCTTTCCCGGCACGAATCCATTACCCAGCATTTCTGAGACCATCATGATTGTTGCGGCAGCTACCCTAGGGTGCGGGATGATTTCTCTTTCAGAAATTTTGTCGGCCGACCCTGTATCGAAAATCTGGTAGACCCAAGGACCTTTGTCATCAGCGGTCTCTATGAAAGGTACAATGGCTCCGCCCGTGGTGCATGTTGTATCCTCGCCGTGTAACACGACTTCTTGTCTTTCCCACTCGAACTTCACCATCTGATGTAGGGTGGAGGGCACCGCTTTGGCTGCATGAATCCATGGTCGTCCCAACAGCAGGTTATAAGATACTGTGGCATCTAACACCTGGAATTCAATGGCAAACAGGACTGGACCAATAGTCAGTTCAAGTACAACATCCCCCACAGTGGCTGTTCCGTTTCCGTCGAACCCTCGGACACAGATACTGTTCTTGTGGATCCTTCCGTGGTCGATCTTTAACTGGTTCAGGGTAGATAGTGGACAAATATTGGCGCTTGAGCCGTTATCCACCAATACTCGAGTTACCACCGAGTCTTCACATTTGACAGCTAGGTATAGAGCTTTATTATGCTCCGTACCTTCCACCGGCAGATCATCATCTGAGAATGTTACCCTGTTCACCTCGAAAATCTTGTTGGCAATGGTTTCCAGGTGGTTTACAGAAATCTCGTTGGGTACATGAGCTTCGTTCAATATCTTCATCAAAGCCCGTCGATGCTCCTCAGAATGGATCAGTAATGACAGCAGTGAGATCTGGGCCGGTGTTTTTCTCAGCTGTTCGACCACGAAGTAGTCCTGCACTTTCATCTTCCTCAGGAACTCCTCAGCCTCTTCTTCGGACACAGGTTTCTTGGTTGCAACTGGGTTGGTTCTTTTTAGCTCCACCGGAGCAAAACAACGACATGATCGAGTCAGCCCTTGCGCTTCACAACTGACTTCTTCCACCTGTTTTCCTTTGTACATCACCACCGCCTTTTCATATTTCCAAGGTACAGCCTTGCTATCAATCATCGGCAGCTGGACTACAGGCTTTATGGTGACCAGTTCTCTATGTGCCCCCTTTAACACAACAGCAGGTGTGGGCGGAATCCCTGATATTACCAGCTTGTTTGGCTCGGGTTTGCTTGTTATGGCGGACGGGCTCTTTCCCAATATCACTACCGGCTTGACGCCTTCTCCTTGCGACTGTACACTCGTTCCTCCACTGGTTGAGACTTCTTTCGGGGCGGTCTGGATCATCATCACTGTTTGTGAGGGTTTTCTCAACTCTCCTCCCTCATATACCAACTCAATCATGTGAGTCTCGTGGTGCGCTGGTAGTGGGTTCTGGTTGATGTTAGGAGCCTCCAGTGTCTGGACCTCGATCTTATTGGTGTCAATAAGATCCTGTATGGCATGCCTCAATTTCCAACACTTCTCGGTATCGTGCCCGAGCATCCCTGAGCAGTATTCACAACTTATTGATTGATCCAAATTCTGAGTCTGGACAGGACTAACCAAACCCAATTGCCTCAGCTTGTGGAACAAAGCAGTGTAGGTTTCTCCCAACTCCGTGAAAGTTCTCTGTTTCCGCAACCTGTCATTCCTAGCATCTGGATTTCCCCGAAAGCCTGCCCCTGAAGGGTTTCTATACGCCCTCGGTGGAGGGTAGGTGTTTTGTGGTGGTACATATATGTTCTGGGGAGCCGGCGCGCGCCATTGCGGGCGAACCGGAGGCTGAGTGTATGCTTGGGCCTGGTGTACGGAACAATGTGGTTCTCGAGGTGGATAGAAATTTTGTGGTGGGTTGTATGGGTAGTTTGACCTGTGAGGACTGGGTTGGTTGTAGTGTGGCCGGCCAGCCCTGGACCAACTACCTGCCTCGATCGTGGCAACCTCTTCTTTCTTTCATCTCAGCGCACCTCCCGTGCCGCTTTGAATAGCCTGGGTTGTGGCCTTGAGTGCCGAATAGTTCAAGATTTTGTCAGACCTCAGACCTTCTTCTATCATGACCCCTATCTTGACCACCTCGTTGAAAGATATTCCAACTGTTGTCACCAAGTGGCCAAAGTAGGTTGGATCCAATGTTTGTAAGAAATAGTCCACCATCTCTCCCTCTCTCATGGGAGGATCGACTCTAGCTGCTTGTTCTCTCCAACGGAATCCGAACTCGCGAAAGCTTTCCCCGGGTTTCTTCCCAGTTCTCAATAATGTGAGACGGTCAGGGACTATCTCAAGATTGTACTGGAAATGACCTGCAAAAGCCTGCGCCAGATCATCCCACGTGTACCACCTGCTGGAATCCTGCCTGGTATACCATTCTAGTGCAGATCCGCTCAGACTTTGGCCGAAATAAGCTATCAGCAGCTCATCCTTGCCGCCTGCCCCTCTCATTTTGCTACAGAATCCCCGCAAATGTGCCATGGGATCACCGTGCCCTTCATATAAATCAAACTTAGGCATCTTGAACCCAGCCGGGAGTTGGACGTCTGGGAAAGGGCACAGATCTTTGTATGCTATGCTGACCTGGTTGCCCAAACCGTGCAGGTTCCTGAAGGACTGCTCCAGGCTTTTGAACTTTCTCAATACCTCATCCTGTTCAGGGGCCTTGAACGGCTTCTCAATCTCTGCCGGCACTTCCAAGTGTGGATTGTAAGCCTGTGGCTCGGGAGCGTGAAACGTAGGCTCGGGGGGATAGTATTGTGTATCGTGAGCCTGAAACAATGGCTCACTGGTCGTTCTTTGCAAAGGGGCTGATGTTGGTCCCACAAAAATGGGAATATTGGGTGTTGGGAGAGGTTGATGGGGTGGTGGAGCTTGGGAATCATGAGGGCTTCTTTCTTGATGATAAAGGGGATTTGGGCGGCTTGTGGAAGGGCCGGAGTGAGGGTATTCTGGCATGTGTCCCAGTGTTTCAGGGCTCTTCTGTGTTTTGGCTATGGCTAGCTGCATTGCATTCATCTCTAGTCTCATCCTTTCAATCTTTTCCATCGCTTCTTTTAACAACTGGCTCATCGGCGTCTCTTCCTCATTACTATTCTCTAAAGTAGTCATGCTTGTTGTTATCGGTCCTTTGGATCTGGTTTGATAGGAGTGTGTTGCCAGAGTTCTTTAACAACTAACTTGTCTGGATCAGACAACAACAAACTTTGTTAGCGTTAGAGTTTAACAGATTTGATCATAACACATAAAGGATGCCATGCTCCTAGGCAGTTAACCGTTTCTACATGCTTTGCTTCGAACAACATGCGTCATCCCGGCTTGCTTATTTGTCCTTTTATTTTTATTTTTGTTTTTTGTTTTCTTTATTTATTAAAGCGGTCGAATCTTATGGGGATTGCCTACGTATCACGTCCCCGCGCGAATCAGACCAGGCGTAGTTCTGCCATGAGGCTAACATTTTTATTTATAAAAAGATGAACAAACATTACATTTGAAAACTTTGTAAGAAAATGTCTTGAAATACACACATTTAAATCGAAATAAAAAGATACAATTCTTAACATCTCACAACGTGCCCCACTTTCTACTTGTGTTGTAAATTATTAGATCTTTTGCTCAAGGCGGGGCTTGACCTGGATGACCTCCCAACGTACGATACATCCTTTCCAACTCCACTGCTAGATGACGGGCAAAAGTGGGTGCATGCTCTGTAAACCTTTCATAATCCATTCCTTGGCAGTTTACATAACTTTGAGAGGTGTAGACCGCCAGGTCGTGGATCTGTGCTCTGAAATCTTGGAGATGTTGGCCTTGATTCTGCAATTGCTACTGGCGAGTGGTGGCTATATCTCTAATACGGTCTTCACGATCTAGGGCTGACTCTAGTAGAGCTCGGAGTCTGGCCTACTCTAGTCTCGCCTGCGCTCTTTCTTTGTCAATGTCTGCTTGTTGATGCTCTCTGTACCTTCTTGCCTCTTCTAGCTGTGCACGAAGTTGGTCTTCTGATCGTATCCAATGGTCTTTTTCCTTCTTGAATTGTGCCCTGTCTTTCTCGGATTGCCTATTTTGGCGTTCCTTATCAGATCTGGCTTCTTCGTTTAATTGTTGGATCCTTTCTTTTGCTTTGCTCAACGCTCTTTCATTTGCAGCAAGAACGGAATCATAATCTTGCATTCTTTCAAAAAGATTGGCGATGGTTTTTTTATCCTTCCAATTCCTCATTGGCGTTTCAGAAGCCTTTTTCATTCTCAGAAATCGAGCATGAAGACTTTCATTCTCACAGGCTAGACTTTTCTTCTCGCCTTCAGCTTCTTGTGCTTGCAAATCTTTCTCCAGACTGAGGTTCCTTAGATTTTCCTTTAGGGCATGGATAGTTGCTTTGTACCCCTTTTCTTTTTCTCCCCAGATCAACCGCTCTTGGATTTTATCATTAAAGCTTTGAATATGGGGTCTTTTGGTTGGCCTTCTTAGCTCAGGTTCTGGTACATCATCCACGCGAGATCGTTTCTCGAACCACCTTGCATATCCAGGATTTATCTCACCCTTTGATGTGTCTGGGACTTGAGTATCACTTTTCAAGTATCGACATCCATTCCACATCTGCTGGAGCAGAGCCTCAGGAATAGTGGCTTCTGGGTGCAATTCGATTTCTTGCGTACTCAAATCTTCATCATCAGGAACTACTTGATATCTCCCTAGTTGTCTTAGGACTCTCAATGGCGCATACGGCTGGATGCTTCTCAATCCCAATAGTAGCAGATAACTATTTGAGGTTGACATGTGTATCACTTCCCTCATCGGGAGCCATCCCAAAGTCCATTCAATTTGATTTGCCGTTAAAGTCCTTAGATGAGATACCCATGCTTCTGTCCCTTCTGGAACCTGATAATTTTTTACTCTTTCCTCATAACCCTCGATGCAATTATCGTTGCTTGGCCCATACTGTATGATCTTGGGCTGTTGTTGGAGATGTTCCATCACCCACATTTGCAACAGAATTTTGCATCCTTCGAAGACTTTCGCTCCTGCTTTACATAAAGTTAAAGCCCGATAAATGTCTGAGAGAATGATGGGGACAAGGGTGTGGTTTTCTTTGGTGGTGAGGATTTGCACAACCTTTGCGGTGCGAATATCGATTGTTCGCTCTTTGTTTGGGAAGACCATGATTCCTAGAAAAGCCACCATGAAGGCGAAGCGACGGTGAACCTGCCATGCGTCTTTGTCTTGCTTGTTAGTAAGGCCTTTCTCGTGAATTTCGAACTCATCTGACTTTCCGAACCTTGAATACAAAAAGTTGAAAGAACAACATCCATTGATGACATTGCTTTTCCTGATTTGACTGCTGATGTTCAGAAGACCGAAGAATCGATGTACCGAGGGAGCCTTTGTGAATATCAAGCTTTGATTCCTTAAACTTCCATCAAAACCAACATATCCAGCTATCTCCTCTAATGTAGGAGTGAGCTCGAAGTCAGAGAAACGAAAGACTTTGTGAACAGGGTCCCAAAAAGTTACTAATGCCGCAATCAGATCATCACGGGGTTTAACTTTCATAATATCCGGGAGATTTCCCAAATGCTTGATGACCCACTTTTGACCATCTTCGCCTAATTCACACCACCACATTTGAAGCTGGAATAGAAACTCTTCTGTATTTGTGGATGAGGGGTTTTGTGTGGTGCTCATTTTGTATCTGAAATTTAATTTAATAAAGTCAAGACTCATTTTGAAAATATACTCTAATCATTTTCAGTTAAAACTATTTTCAAGATTTAGAACTATTTTGGGAATTTTTCAAACTATTTTCAAGATTAAATACCTTTCAAGATTAAATACCTTTATTTCAAGATTTGAAACTATATTTTATTTTTATTTTTTATTTTTTATTTTTATTTTTATTTTTAAAAAAAAAACACAACCCATTTTATTCCTCAGTTCTCACTATGATTTCATTTAAGCCGGTCAACAAGAATGTTCGAGGTAAATGAATGCACAGGTAGCAAGTAGGATGCATCAGGATGGTTTTTTTATTTCGGGTTCACCTGTCCTAGACAGACTCAACCCCTGTGTTGAGTCTCCAAGGTCGGATGTACATGATGCAAATAGACGTTCCTACTAGGGATCCGGTACATGGCTGAGTTATTCTAGGTAAAAACCTGAGGCGTATTGTTCTAAACCTGGCTTACTCAAGCGGACAGTTTGAGCCGAAGTGGGGGTAACGTACCGGGAGCACGAAAGTCTACCCGGCCTAGTTACTTGTCCCAACTTCGTCTTATTTGGTATGACTTCTAACAGAAAGGTGGGTCACGCGCACGTGTACACCATAAATTTAGAAGACTCAGAAAGAAGAAGGGTTTCGCAACAGTTTTATATACACAATTCAGATAATATTAAAGCGGTAAAAGCATCATTTAGCACACTAAGCATGTAAAAATCAGATAAAAATAAAGCCAACTATAACAGTTATTTTAAGCTCGAATTCTTGAACCCTGAACCAGTGGTTCTGGGTAAAATCACTCCCCAGTGGAGTCGCCAGAGCTGTCACACCTCCTTTTTCCGCGCCTGCGAGGGCGCAAGGGAGTTTTTCCAATTAAAGGACAATCGAAACGGGATTTGTTTGTTTATTTCAGAGTCGCCACTTGGGAGATTTAGGGTGTCCCAAGTCACCAATTTTAATCCCGAATCGAGGAAAATAATGACTCCATATTACAGTCTGCGTACCAGAAATCTGGATAAGGAATTCTGTTAACCCGGGAGAAGGTGTTAGGCATTCCCGAGTTCCGTGGTTCTACCACGGTCGCTCAACTGTTATATTTGGCTTGACTATCTGATTTTAAATACAATTATGAACCATGTGCAAATTTTATCTTTTAACCGCTTTTGTCATTATTATTATTTTTACGAGAATTGCAACGTCATGAAAACATATCTCGAACCACGTTACATCAATGTACCCGTGGTTATCGATATATCTCGACTCGGTTGAGATTTGGATTTGGGTCACATAAATGTGCACCCGAATTAAGGAAGGTAAAATTATTAAATACGCACTTAAAGAGGCTATCGCGTTATTATTCCGGGAGGGTCGTGAGATTTTCTAAATGACCCACCTTAGGGACTGAATGCTTCAACATATATATATATTTAACAAGGGCCCCACAATTTGTGCCTTTTTCTTTATTTTTGTCGAGGCTCATCTCGTCCTTATTTTAAAAGGATATCCTATAGCAACTACGTTTCTTATTGCGTTTGTCTCTACTAATTGAAAATAGTAGATAGCCCTAGTTAATTACATGCTTGCAAGTTATCTATACAGAATTCTGAATGCTTGCACAAAATCAGAAGCACGGCCACGTACACAGTCGGCCGAGCAAAAATCAAGGGCCCAACTCCAGCCCATGCGTGATGGACCAGACCTGGGCCATTGTTTGTTCGATGTAGGACTGCTTGGTCTGTTTCGACCTGGGCTCGACCTTCGTGAGGTTGAGATTGCAGTCTCCGTGTTCTTTGTCTTAAAACATGGTTTACCAGTTATATGAAGCAGTTTATCAGAAAGGGAAGAACTTAACTAGTAGAGTATGATTTTCAGGCTTGGCCTACATTAAAGGAAATATTACAAAGTTAAACTAAGTCTAAGATACAACCTATTTCATTGGGGGTATTTTCACCTATCAGCATACATATATAAACTATCATTCAGCTAATCTATATTGATATACACTGGGCATACAGGCTACTTCTATTGTCAACACAGGAATGAAAATTATTATACAGTACATGATATCTAATGTAACAATCTATGTATGAAAGTCAACTTCAGGTCTTTTCTTTTTGTATTCATGCTCAATTTTCCAATTACATTTGACAGTGTATTGGTTGTGTACCTGGTATAGAGAACAAAAGAAGAAAGGAATGATCAGCTGGGCAGTATGCAACAAACACAGCAACAGCAGATACACAGCAACAACACAGCAACAAACCAACAACCACAAGTGTTTTCAATAGTCCACAGACAACCAGCAACAGTTTCCAGAACAAAGAAAAACCAACAGATGGTCGAGCACCAAACAAGTAATCCCAGAAAAGAGTAGTGAAACAACAGAAATAACAGAGTATTCGATGCAGCAACACCAGCAGTTCAACAATCACAAGCAGCTCAATCAGGGCAAACAACAGAACTTGGCCAAGACAGCTTGACCAATATGAATTCTTCTGTAGTTTTCAGACAGTGTTTGGTTACAGTGTTTCTGGAAATTTCCTTATATTTTTTCAGTTTCCTTTAACTCACAAGACCTCTCTCAAGACTAAGTTTTTTTTCCCAGAAGAACCTCCTCTTTTAAGCTCCAAAAGAATCCCCCCTTCTAATGGAAAGTCTGCCCCTTCTTATAGCCTGCTGAACAACTCAGAATTCCCCCATCCCTGTTGTTTTTCCACTCACTTATTTTAAATAACAAGACTCCCATGAAATCCCTGACAGCCCCTCTCTTTTTTGTTGTTAAAGTGTCCTAATCCCTTATTTATTTAACCAAAGTATGGGCAGCAGGAATATAATCTGACAGCATGTGCTGTCAGACTATTTTAATCCAAAACAACTGACCATACGTATGCTGCCCACCATCTGAACTAAGTGAACATGGCATCCATTTAAGCTCAAAGTCTGAACTGCCATTATAACCTACCCCCTAGATGTTCTTTTAATTCAAATTTGAACAAAACCAATAGGCAATACAATTCAGTTCCTAATGGGATTCAAATACGATCACAGTAGAAATAAACAACACGGATCAAGTTGTTACCATTAATGACTGAAACTAATTGACGACATACATCGACTCGACTATATTAATCGTAACACATAACAATCAATCGTTCATATAAACAACATGTACAGAGTCCCGAATGACTTCAGACAACTTTGTTCAATCACTGGAAACCTATATGAATTAACTCATTTGACGACTAATTTAATTGAAGATCATGTATACCACAGAATACATTCAGAACACACAGAAAATCAACTGACCAAATAAAAGTTCTTTGACATAGATGGAAGAAATCCGAATGGAAAATAACAAAAAAATAACAAACATACACAACGAAACATGCTGACAACTTAACTAGCAGTTGAATAAAACAAAAAAGAAAAGAAAACTTACCGAAAAATGTCCAAACAAAACTGAACCAAATCTGACTCAACTTTGACCCTTTGAGGCCGAACAAACTTTAATCAGGGTGTTCTCACATGAGAACACCTTGATTAAGGTTTATTAGACCTCAAACCCCCGTTAAGGCTAGCCGGATTCCCCAGGTTCATGTGTTCTAAGGTCTAAATTTTTAGATCTGGTTTTTTAGAAGTTGTGGGTAGATTCGGACCAAACCAGGCCTGGTTTGGTCACGAGGGAGGTCAGGGGAGTGTCTGGTATGAAGATGGTGAGGTTTGGCATAGATCGAGTTTTGTCTCGAATCTTCAAATCCAGATTCGAGACGATGGGAGATGATTTGAGGCTAGGGAGTAACAGATCCATGTTCAGGAGAGTGAGGGGGTCTTAGGGTGTTCAGGAGGTGGTCACCGGCGTTCATGCCGCCGGGTTCTGGTGAAGGGGAAACTAGGGCGGCTGCTAGGGTTTCGGGGGGTTTCAGGGCTTGGTGAGGAAGATGAGTGGAGGGGGGTTCGGATAGGGGGCGTGGGGTGTTAGGTTAGGTTTATATATGGGGAGGGTGATTCAATCCTGGCCGTTGGATTGATTACAATTGATGGTCAGGATTGGGGAAGCTTAACAATACGGTGCCGTTTGGTTAAGTAGGGGGTCGGTTAAAATGGGAATGGGTCGGGTCATGAGGGCCAATAAGGGCCATCGGATCAATGGAGATGAATGGCTCAGATTAACCGTCCCTAAAACGACGTCGTTTGGGTCCGTACTTGGGCAGACCGGACTTGGACTGGACTGGTGTGCCGGTTTTGGGCCTTTTTTATTACATTTCTTGGGCCCAAACTGATTTTCATTCACTCTTTTTTTTTCTAATTTTAAAACCAAAATGAAATAATAATAAAAAATAATGAAATTAACACAAACAACAATGTAACATTTTAACACAATTATCACAAGAATATTTAAGCAAGTTAAATCACAACCTAGAACGAACGATGCATATATATATATTTTGAATTTTCTTTCAACGACCAAATTACGGTTTGATTACCATGACAGACATACTTTGTATTTTGATTGATAAGATCAAATGCAACATGGACCGAACCACAAATGACTAACAGCACATGCCACGAAAAATCGAAAAATTGTACAGCGGAGTCATTTGTCATTATTTTTGTTTTCTTTTGGAGCGATTGCCCGTGAAGCAAAAATCACGTGCTTACACTAGGTATCACGGCTAAGTCTTCTCGATCTTCACCATTTTCGAATTCTTCAAGAGTTGATGTGGATTCAATTTTCTTAACTTCGTTGGCATCCCCGTGTACATTTTCCAATCTGTCCCATATATCTTTAGCAGTCTCACAGGTGGATATTTTCTTATATTCTTCTTCACTAATCGGACAATAGAGCATGTTGATTGCTCTAGCATTTGTTTGCATAATATCCAACTGTTTTTTTGTGTAGTCAAATATGGATGTCTTTTTTACAAGCTTCTTTCCATCACTGTTGTTCAGAATAAGTCTTGGTCCATTCTGAATAACTAGCAAGGCTCGATAATCTATTAATTGAACGTAAACCTTTATTCTTTCTTTCCAATGGCTATAGTATTAACTATTAAAGTACGGTGGACTTCTTGTTGAGTATCTCTCTTGAAGTACGGTTCCAATAATTTGATGACCTGCCATGGATCTTTTTTCACTTGCTGTTAAGCAAAAAATAAAGATGTGAGACCTGCTCTGAAACCAATTGAAAATACAAGAGGGGGGTGAATTGTAGCCTTTTTAAATTTCTAGTCAACTACTCTTCAGACCTAGTCGACTTATGAAGAGACACCCTGCACAGAACTGTTAGTCCTTTCGATTTAAATAAGTGTTAATCACAATAAACAGTAAAGGAACAGAATATAATATGAGAGCGATAAAGTAAATGTCACCAGAAATTTTTATACTAGTTCGGAACCAATGTGGTATCCTAATCGAGTCCTTTTGGGTTGCAAGAGTGTTGTCTTTCAGAGCTCTTTGTAAATTGAATTGAGTACAGCTTTTGTGGTTTTCAGCGACCACCACCAACGTTGACGGGGTTGATTTTCACTCGTTCACCAACAACGAACAAGAGTTGGTTTTCACTCGCTCGCCAACAATGACCATTTGGTTTTCACTCGCTCACCAAAGAAACGAACAATGACACAACCTCTCGGACACACTACCTCTCCAATATTTTTCTATCTCTCTTCTCTCCTTTGTGTACACAGTAAATCTAAAAGTGAATTACAATCTTTGTTAAGAGTAGAATAAAGAACTTGTAATTGGGTAGACAATTGTATAGAAGGTTGTGTGTGTTTGTTGTTGCAGGTGCTATATCTTTTATACTTGGTCATTGAATATTCTAGCTGTTGCAGCGGTCTTCTAATTTTGGAAAAAGATTTCCTTTGCTGCTTCTCCAATTTTCCTTTACTGCGTCGTGCTCTTTTGAATATGGTCTCAATCCTTGTCTTGATTAGGTCTGATGTTGAAAGAGTAACTACTCTTTCCTTTGAGCACAAATGAATATCCATTAAAGAGATCTTTACATACTTCAAGCCATTTTGTACAGATTTCATCTCACATAGATTTGAGATCTTTTCCTTTACAATTCCAAAAATCAAGACCATAATTTAATGCCTTTTGTATAAAAGATTCTTTCCATGTAAGCCATTTGACTTAATGAACTTGGACGTTTCCATGTGTACAGGAGGAATTTGCTTTCATGCAATATTGTCCATTTGACTTAGCTTTTTCAAATCTTCCTTCTTTGTAGGATCATTATTATTTGAAGGTTCCTTAATTGTTCTACAACAATAAAATCCTTGATTCTTGAATATTAAGTACCATGGAGATCTTTTTTCCTTTGGAAGTGCATTTTGAGATTCTTTTCCTTTGCTTCCTCGTACTTCTTTCCTTTTCTAATAGATCTCAATATATCTTTGACTCCTTTCTTGATCTTGAAAAATAATCTATTTCCATAATATAGATTATACTATACCCATAATATAGTTTCTTTCCATAAAAAACATATTCTTCCTTGGCTTTGTAGTATCTCTTCCATATAGTATCTTCGTTCCGCAAAATAATAGGTCTTCTCCACGATTTTAGCAACTTTCCTTTCAAGATGTTGAAAAACCTTCCATCTATAATTTTCGTAGATTCTTCTTCTGATATTGTAATAAGTCATTCAATATTTGAAATTTCACTTTCAAATATTATTTCTTTTATGACGCTTGGAGATTAAATCTCTTAAAATAATCTTCCTTCATAAATTCTTCAATATTCTCTTTCCCATATTTGTTTGGATCTTTACCAGTATCTTCTTTCTTGAATAACTCTGTGCAAAAAATAAGATTACCATAAGTAAATGTTCTTTAATTAATAATATGTTGGTTTGTTATCATCAAAATTAATACGTGAAACCTTGAAGCTAACACTATTCAAACTATGATGATATTTATGAGACTAAGGTTCTACCAATAATATATACCTCGGCAAATTATTACGTGGTGGAGTAATCAATTTGTTTAGACTTTAGGGGCTTCAACAAAAGTAATCTTCTCCTATAGAGTGTTAGAGCCCATTTGGATTGGCTTGTTTTAAGTGCTTTTAAACTATTTTGTAGTGTTTGAATAAAGTAAAAAAGTGCTTTTAAACCCTTGTTTTTAAGCTAAAATGACAAAAATAAGCCAAAACAAAAAGTTAGAATTCCTAACTTAGGCTTAAAAGCTAGTTTGACTTAAAAGTAACTTAAAACAAGTTCATCCAAACAGTTTCTCTTGTCAATAAGCACTTGATTCATGCACGCTTCTTTTATTCTTTTTGCCTTAATTTGTTACTCTATCTAATGTGTTGTACCACAATGAGTGGTCGGTGTCAATCTTGTCAAAGCAGCATGAACTCGAAGCTTTGAGCCCTCTTTTCGTGGAAGGAAATGCAAGTGAGTATTGATATTACTAAAAAGGCTTCAAACTAGACTTTGCGTGCACAAGTACATGGTGCATTTTCTTGACCCCCTTTAGTATCATGAATATACACTCAACCAAGTGAAGTGAACATTCATAATCCCGGCCCCAAACCAAACTGATAGGAAAAGCATATATAAGGCATAGTAAGAGGGTCAATTCAGTGGTCGAATCAGAATTTTCATTAAAAGGAGATTCAAAATATAAAGTAAATATGCGAAGAAGCTAAGCGATTCAACAGTTAATATATATACATAAAAAGAGTGACTTTGATATATGCAGCATAAATTTTTTTACAAAAGAAGTTCTGATGAGCCCTCTTGCACCACTAGTTTCGTCCGTGGGACAGCAAAGTGTACTTTTGAACATGGATGGGGGACAGCAAATGCTGGCGGCTTAGTTTAGTTCATCTGTACCTACCCAAATTCCACGAGGCACAATTTCTACGATACTTAATAGGAAACACAAGCAAAATATTCTTTCTTTTTTTTTTTGGAAAATTTACACGGAAACTCGCTGTTGCTATCCTTCGGGTGCACACTGGGCAACCTGCTTATTATGCAATAGCTCGCAAACTACATAAGAGATGTAAACCGCACCAGGCATGCCCGGTGCGACAAGCTCTAACTGAGGAGGCTGCTGGTGATGGGAATCGATCTCATATCTATCAAAATATTCTTAGAATATATTTTAAACATTTAATATATCTTGACCGTGCACAACTAACTTGACCATCACGCCTCTCTTAGCATATCCTCTTTTTATTTCCTATAAATCCCTCTTCTTTTTCCTTTCAGTTTTCTTCATAATTCCAACAACTTCAATTTTTCTTTTGCCACCATTTCCATTTCATCAGTCTCCATCCCACGAACTTGATATTACCCTCTCATTAAAGTAACAATGGCTCGTTTGCTTTTCATTGCTTTGGTTATTATTCTTGTAGTCTGTACTGCACCATGTTTTGAAGCAAGAAAACTTTTGACCAACACGGACAAGAAGAAGACTGATTCTGCTCCTTCCCGAGAAGCCCATTTGCTATTAAATGCCCTTCCCAAAGGAAAAATCTCACATTCTTCACCAAGCAAAAGAGGTCACCCCGCATTTGTTAATGTTAATAAGAAAAAGCATTATGCTGGCGGCAATGTTGATCGCAATTTGGAGTCAGTCCCTAGTCCTGGAATCGGCCATCGAGCAATTCATGCACGGCGCCTCTTCTGATTTTGCAGTGGGATGCAGTGTAATATGTACAATAGTGTTTGACAATTTCAATAGGGACACATTAGTTGAGCTTTTCTAATCCAAATGTAACTATAGAGTTTATTAATCGATCGAGTACAGAAAAATAATTCTAAGGTCTCTACTGAATGATGTACGTAGTTGTATAACTATTGGCAATCATCAATTTGACATAATTATTTGTCTCAAATTCTATGACGGTACTGTTTGAGTAAAGATATATAGTACATATGAATGCGACGAGAGTTTGATTCAATAGGAGAGACGCCTCACGAGTCATGACTTTTAATGGGTAGGTCGAGAGCTCCAGTCACATAGAAGATTAACAGAAAATAATCGTTGATTAATTACCTGGGAGGGGTGGAAAAAAGGCATAATCTTGAATGATGTTTAGTTATAGTAGTACTAATGGTAGTAGTGTTGTTGGTATTTTGAGCTTTTGTTGACAGTGGACTATAGAACAGCATCTTTGATTTCCATGGTGTCATTTTCATTGTAAAGTGACCAAAGTCTAGGCTTTCCTGCAATCATTTTACAAAGAACAGAAATCCGGTAAAAAGCGACCACAAAAAGCGATCAAGGTTTGTCACTTATAGGTCAAAAAGCGACCAAAAAGCGTCCAAACAGACATGGTCGCTATATTGCTGGTCCATTTATCTTAGGGACCAAAGTTAGTTGCTAATTAGTGACACTTTGGTCTCTAAGGTAAAAGGACAAAATATTTCGGGTAAAGAATATACCGACCAACTTTGGTCACTTTAATATTTTAATAATATAATTTTAGTGATCAAAGTTGGTCTCTACATGTAAATTACGTTTTTTTTATTATTATTATTAATCAAATTATAGCGACCAACTTTGGTCTCTAAACCAAATATTATATTTTAAAATCTGGAAAATAGAGACCAAAGTTGGTCGCTTTTTTATTAATTTTTTTAAAAATAAGCTACCAAAATTGGTCTCTAATTTCAAGAATTTAATTATTTTTTAAACAAAAGCGACCAAAATTGGTCGCTATATTTCCAGAAATTATTTTTTTTAATGGAATAGCGATCAAAGTTGGACGCTTTTTAACAAATCTGGGTTAATTAGCGACCAACTTTGGTCGCTATTTCCCATAAAATAATTCTTTTTAATAGAAAAGCGACCAACAAGCGACCAAAGTTGGTCGCTTTTCTGGGTATTATTTTGGCGAAACTGCCTGTTTTGGCAGCTACACCACCTGCCTGCATACCAAATCCCTATTACAAGCAACAACAACAACAATACCAACAACAACACAACAACACAACAACACAACAACAACATTAAAACCAATAAAGTTTAAAGTTTAATAGAACTACAACATTAAGCTAACCAAACTAAGTTAATTCTTATTACAAGCCCATTCGAAAAACCGATTTTATTTGTCTAGTTCAAAGTGTATAAAAGACAATGAGTGTTTTATACATCATTATCATCACTGTCTGATGAACTTTCATCACCATGACGGTATCCAGAAGGGTCTACTTGTCGAGGACGGGAAGAACGATCATGGGGAGGACGGGAGGAACGAGCACTTGGAGGAGGGGATAAACGAGCACGGGGAAGGCGAGCCTTTGGCGATGACTCACGAGACCGGGGATCGAAAAACCTCCAGAAACTAGGAGAGATTTGAGCTGCTCTTGCAGGCCCTGGTACTGAGCTTGTATTCCAATGTACTGAGCATCTTTAAGCTTTTCTCTTTCCTTGGCCGCTTCTAGCTCGGATGTGAGATTTGTCACAGTCTCCCGCATAGTGGAGACGCTCCCTCCATCAAGTTGCTCGGCTTGCGAGGAAGTCCCTATTCCTTGCATTCCACACTTATAGCGATGTAATTTCTTAGTAGGAAGCCCGTATACCTTCCCCCATTTTGGACCGCCTGCAGCCTCCGTCCACATTCTTTCAGCATCCTTGTCCGAAGGTTGGATTGGCTCACCCGACTCATTAGGTGGCTAACTGCGTATGAATTCCTCCATTTCAGCTGTGAACTGACCTATAAGAAAAATTACATTGAATCAAAATTTATATAAAAGTAAATCAAAATACTTAATGAAAAGTGAAAACTTACATGTACAGTCGAGGCTAGTCCCTCGACCCACCTTTCTTGATCCGTCTCTTTCTTCTTCACAATATGAGTCTCCTTGAATAGCTCATCTTGGTTCATCGGACGTCCCAACTTCTTTTCCTGAAAACTCATAAATTTTAGTTAATAAATAGAATATATATACTTTGAAAATTAAAATAAATTAAGCAATTACGTATCATTCTTCTTTTTATTGTCCCTAGGTTGATCGCACCTCCAGTGTGCAGGATCCTCCCTTCTTAGATGCGCGAGCTTTCTTTCCTTTTTCGCTCTTCTCTAAGAACTTTGCAGTAAGCCATTGCCTTTGCAAATCCTCCCATAAATTCTGAAGCAATCAGTCAGGCTTCTGGTTCAACTTTCTGGCTTTGGAGAAAGTATGTGACAACCGTTTGCGAGCTTTGAGATAAAAATTTGCAGCCACGTCCGCGCTATAGCGGTGTTCCAATACACACTTGCTCTGTATTTCAAAAGTTAAATATTATATGTAAATATCATAAATATAAATAATTATACTTCTTAAAAGAATATTTATACTTTAAATTCATTGAAAATTTGCTCATTCAGCGAGAATGGGAATTTACTCCAAGACGCATAAGGGACCTCATAAAGCTTTCTGGTTGCTTTGGTGATTATCTTCGTAGTAATATTACTCGGGATAAACCTGCAATTTAATAAAAAAAACACATTAATATCTTAGAAAAATATGTACAAACAATAAACGTAAAAATAACAAATAACTCTTACCCATCACCCTCAGGGACTATGATGATCATGCCATATTAATCATAATGCACCTCTTCGCCAGCATCAGCATCACCGTCCGAAACATGTATATCAGAGGCATGTGTGGAAAGTGTAGGAGGATCAGAGCTAGTATCTCGCAGGCGAAGGCCTGAAATAGATGGAGTCCTTGATGAAGATGGATGTGATCCCTGTGACTGTGACATAGCTGGATGGACTTCAAGTGGATGTGATACTGATTGATGTGACCCGAGTGGCTATGACACTGATGGTTTTGATCCATGTAGATGTGACATGGATCGATGTGATAAATGTGATGCTAATAGGTGTGATCCATGTGGTCGTGAGGCAGGTGGATTGTATGTCGGACGTATAGTCCTATGGCCCTGTGACGAAAGACCCGGTGTCTGCACGAAGGTGTAGGGTGCGTGATGCTGTGGCAGCTTAGAATAGCCCTGGGGTGGAGGCAAAGACATAGGCATAGGCATATCTGAAGAGGGTGGAAAATATTGAGTATTATCTTCTACCCTCCTCTTTGGTTTCCTAGCCTTTTCTTGACCCTAAGAACCATTAGCGTCATTGTTACCTTGACCCATGTCTGTCATCTGCATAATATATACATATTTAGGTTGAAACATATAAAGAAACTGGTTATAAACGAGAGTTATTAAAGAAACCAACTTTTTAAAGCTCATCGACGTATTGTTCCTCGTCAGAGAATTTTTCTTCCTCACTAGTTTGAGCTTCATCAGTTGATTCTTCTTCCTCGTTTTCTATAATTCTTACTTCATTTATATCAACTTCTTCCAATATGTGTTCAGCATGTTCCAAATCATTTTCTAAAAGTCCGTCCACTATTTGGTGAACACTGGAGATATCGTTTTGATATGCAATATCTAACACATTCTCAACTTCCACCCTACCTACAGGCTTAGTTTTGATTACAACCCACCAATCGGACTTATTCCACCACAATGGATAAGGAGCGTAATACACTTGCTAACATTATATGCAATTATGAAAGGATCATAGCGATCATTCTCCCTCGTATGATTAACCTCATTATGTTGTATTGATTGTGTACTCTTGTACCTCTTGTTGGATTTGGGTCAAACCACTTGCATCTAAAGAGTATAAATTCCTTAAATGGCCAACCTATATTCTAGTTCTGTTATTTATTTGAGCACACCATAATAATCAATATCTCCAACTTGGTTGCCATCACCACCTTGAACCCACACCCCACTGTTGTTGCTATTTTTATTTTAGAGCAATCATCTGTATGAAACTTATAACCATTCACAACGTACTTAGACATTGTTGTGATCTGAAGCCCAGGTCCCCAAGATATATCTTTCAAAAATTGATTTACACCATTATTTGGATCATTTACCTACATATTGTTGAAAAAATTCATAAGTTAGCATAACTTCCAAACATTGTTTACCTACATAGTGTTAGAATATTTTAAGGATAAACTTACAAATTGTTTGAACCACGAATCAAATGTCGTATATACAGCATCGTGGTCAAATTGACCCACGAAGTGACTGTGACACATCAAATATTTTTAGTAGTTGCATTGAGATGTAATCACAGTAAATTTTATATTTTGATAACTACTAAATCAATACTTACTTGAGAAATGGTACAACTTTGGGACAATTTAGCAACACATGAAGTGTAGCTGACTTGTACTCCATATCACTCAAACCTCTCTTTCTAACATCCTTAGAACATCAGCCTGGTTGATTGAATATGGACATAGGCGGATATAATGGATCATTCACACATTCGACCATGTGCCTATTGGGCCTATTCCTAGCACATGGCATATTACTCTCAAAATAATAAGAACAAAAATGAGCAGTTTCCTTTGCAAGATAAGCTTCGCATATAGGTCCTCCAATCATATTCCTCTGCTTAACAAATTGTTTGCATTTGCCAATTGTCCTACATAATTTCAGGTTAGCCAAGAATATTCAAATAAAATAGAAAATTACATCAAACTTATAATATTACCTCTCAAAGGGATACATCCATCTGCAGTGAACAGGCTCTCCAAGTCGTGCCTCGTGTACAAGGTGTATTGGAAGGTGTTCCATCACATCAAAAAACCCACATGGAAATATCTTTTCCATCTTACTAGAAGTTACACGAATGTTCTGATCCATCCGGAGTAGGTTTTATTCCCTTAATATGGAAGAACACAAGTCTTTGAAAAATAAACTAATCTCTGTGATGGGTTTTCAGATTCTTTCAGGCAAACCACAAAATGCAATAGGCACTAAGGTCTCCATGAAAACATGACAAACATGACTTTTCAAATAACTCAACTTCCTGTAACGACCCGACTGGTCGTTTTGAGCTTTTGCACTTTGCTCGTCAGTTCTCGGGCAGGACTTTCCTCGTGTGATGTTTTGTGACTCATGTAAATCATTGGTTTTGGTTTTCAGGATAATCGGAATGAATTTGGAAGAACCTTTCTCAGTTTGAAGCTTGAAATTTGAAAGGTTTGACCAATATTTGACTTGCTTGTATATGATCGCGGATTGGAATTTTTATGATTTGGTTAGCTCCGTGAGGTTATTTGGGACTTAGGAGCGTGATCGAAATTTTTGGAAGTCTGTGGAAGGTTTAGGCTTGAATTAGAGAAATTGAGATTTCGGCGTTTTCCGGTTGATAGGTGAGATTTTTATATAGAGGTCGGAATGATATTCCGGAAGTTGCAGTAGTTTTGTTGTGTCATTTGGAATGTGTGTGAAAATTTTCAGGTCATTCGGACGTGGTTTGGTTGGGTTTTTGATCGAAAGCGTATTTCGGAAGATTTCCTGAAACTTAGGCTTGAATCTGATGTGTTTCAGGTAATTTGATGTTGTTTGAGGTGTTTTGATGATTTAGAACAAGTTTGAATAAATTATTGGGTCATGTTTGTGCTTTTGGTTGAGGTCCCGGGGGCCTCGGGGTGATTTCGGATAGTTAGCGAAGAAATTGGAATTTGTGTTGCAGCTTCAAATTTGCTGCTTCTGGTATTTTCGCATTTGCGGTTTGTGGACCGCAGATGCGGCGCTGCAAATGCGGATGTTTCATCGCAGAAGCGAAAATGGGTCAGGTAAGCTGGACCGCAGAAGCGGCTAAAGGGAATCGCATCTGCGGAAGCGCAGATGCGGAAGAGGTTCGCAGATGCGGCTTAGGTCGGTTTAATGAACTTCGCAGAAGCGGATGTGTTGACCACATATGCGGTACCGCAAAAGCGCATTTTGGACCACAAATGCGGTTATGTCTGGGCAGAATGTTTTTAAGTCGCCTTGTCCGCGATTTTGGGTCTTATTTCACCCATGGCTACTCGTTTTTGGAGATTTTTGAAGGAAATTAAAGAGTGATTCAAGAGGAATCGACTTGAGGTAAGAATCTTGGTCTTAAAACTCGATAATATTGTGAAATCCACCTAGATATTGCATAGAAAACTAAGCCTAAAATTGAAGAACTAGGGCTTGAGAAATTGGACTTTTGATTTGGGATTTGAAGGACCATTTGGGGTCGGATTTAAGAACTTTTGATATGTATGAACTCGTGAGGAGATGAGGAATCTAATGATGTAAAAATTTCTGAGTTTCGAGAAGTGGGCCCGGGGCTCGGGTTTTGCTAATTTTGGGATTTTTGATATTTTTCGATTGTTTTCGCTTGGGTTTTGTTCCCTTAGCACATTATGACGTATTCGTTCTGATTTTGGATAGATTCGACGTGCGTGGAGGCCGATTTGATGGGCAAAGGCATCGCGAGCTAGGGATTTCGCTAGTTCGAGGTGAGTAATGATTGTAAATGATGTCCTGAGGGTTTGAAACCCCGGATTTGCACATCGTAGTGCTATATTAAGGTGAGACACGCGCTTGATGATGAGCGTGGGGTCATTTACTATTGGGGATTGTGACTTGGTCCATCCCGATTGATGATTTTACCGCGTATTTGATTGAAACTTATTTGTTATCATCATTATTTGGACTGATTGTCATATTTGGGCTTCGTGCCAAATATTGAACCCTCCGGATATTTTTATCACTATTTCCTCACTGTGTTGACTTACTACTTGAACTCAGTCGTACTGTTTTACAACTCAGCCACTTTTTTTTACTCGGTTTTGGAACTAAAATGATATTTTTAAATGATGTTTTGGGCTGAGAACTACTGTTTTACTAATGCCCGAGGGGCTTGTGATGATTTTCGGACTGAGTGAGGCCGAGGGCCATATGTGAGGATATATTGAGTGATATGAGGCCGAGGGCCTGAGATACTTTTATACGCCATGAGGTGGCTTGAGTGATATGAGGCCGAGGGCTTAGATTTGATGCCACGAGATGGCTTGATATTGTGCTTGGGCTGTAAGGGGCTCCTCCCGGAGTCTGAACACCCCTAGTGAGCGCGGGTTCCCATTGTGATCACAGAGTGAGCCCGAGGGGCTGAGAGTGTTCTGAGAGTGAGCCCGAGGGGCTGGTACTATTCTATGTGTTTACTTTATTTCCATTTGTCTGCCATTACCTGTTAATTGTGTTACTTTATGCGTTATCTTCCTGATTGCCTGGCATTACCTGTTAAATTGAGTGTTGAGCCCGAGGGGCGAATTTCTATACTTATCGGCACTAATTGTTTTGCATTCATTTACATAACTATTGAAAAAGCCATTTTCAAAAGAGGTTTAAACTGAGCTAAGATATTTCTAAAGATTTCATAGCTTTACTGTTTTTCTCAAGGGTTTTTACACCGCTTCTATACAACATGTTGGTTTGCTTTACGTGATTTCTTACTGCTCAGTTGTTATTTACCTTTATTACTCACTGAGTTGGAGTACTCACTTTACTCCCTGCACCTCGTGTGCAGATGCAGGTATTATTCACCCGGTAGCGGGTGTTGAGCTGATTGGAGGCTGAGTCATCAGAGTTTAGCAAGGTGGCTGCCAGCGTTCGTAGCACCGCTCTTCTCCCTTCTCTTTCATCAGTCCTGTTTTGTACATTCAGACCTTGTAGTCGTATTTATACTCTAATAGATGCTCATGACTTGTGACACCCCGTTTTGGGCTGTGTCGGGATGGTTTCTACTGTTGTTACCATTATTTTCGCAAATTATAGTTATTATATCATGTTTTAGAACTATTTTTGCCATTTAACTATTTAAAAGAGGGGTTCTGTTTTGGTCTGGCTGGACTAAGGTCTCCATGAAAACATGACAGTCATGACTTTTCAAATGGCTCAACTTCCCTACTCCATATCAACTTTTTTCCCAAGATTCGACGCATAACCCTCAGGCATCTTCAATTTTGTTACCCAATCACAAATTTGCCGTCTTTCCTCCAAAGAGAATGTGTAACTTCCTTTGGGCTTGAATATCATACCAATGTTTGTTGTCTGCAATTATAATTCAGGTCACTTGCAATATTCTTGTAAGTCCATTCTAGCCTTCAGGTTATCCTTTGTCTTACCTTTAACATCCATCACCGTGTTGAACAAATTGTCAAAATAATTCTTCTCAATATGCATGACATCAAGGTTGTAACGGAGAAGATTATCCTTCCAATAAGGCAACTCCCAAAATATACTCTGTTTTGTCCAATTATGAGTAACACCGTATCCGGGGAATCTATAAGATGGAGCTTCAGTAACTTTACTGAAGTTCTGGACCCTCTCCCAAATTTCCTCACCTGAAAGTATCAGAGGTAGAGAATCATATTCCATTTTATTCTTTTTGAATGCATTTTTCATCCTTCTAAACTCATGATCAGGAGGCAAGAATTGACGATGACAATCAAACCATGATTGCTTCCGGCGATGTTTCAAAGTGAACGCTTTACTATTTTTCATGCAGTAAGGACAAGCTAGCTTCGCAGCAGTCATCCACCCAGACAACATTCCATACGCAGGAAATTGTTAATTGTACACATTAAATTAGCACGCAAAATGAAATTCTGCTTGGTTGATATGTCATATGTTTCAACACCATCGTACCACAATTGTTTCAGCTCATCAATCAAAGGTTGCAAATATACATCTATCAAACTTTTCAGATTACGTGGACCAGGGATAATACAATTTAAGAATATATATGGACTAGTCATGCACAACTCGAGTGGTAGATTATAAGGTGTAAGAAAGACATGCCAATATGAATACGGTGTCGTAAATACAGAAAAAGGCGTGAAGCCATTCGCACACAGACCTAACCGAATGTTCCTTGGTTCACTAGCAAAATCTGGATATGTCATATCAAAGTACTTCCAAGCTTCTCCATCTGAAGGATGACACATAAAAAGGTGGTCTTCTATTTTCAAAGTGCCATCTCATATGAGGAGCAAAACTCATCGACGCATATAACCTCTTTAACCTAGGTATAAGAGGTAAATAATACATCGCCTTGATAGCGACCATATTCTTGCTAGAAAGCCTCTTGAAACGAGGCTTTTCGCAAAATTTACAACTGCTTAAATTTGCATCATCTTTATAATATAACATGCAACCATCTTCACAACAATCAATTCTCATTGACGAAAGTCCTAACTTAGAAACTAATTTCTTTGCCTTATAGAAATCACCAGGTAATTTGATATTAGAGTCAACTAGTTCACTCATAAGGTCAATAAAAGAGTCCATGACAGCTTGAGAAATATTCTAATCAAATTTGAGACTTAGTAATCTAACTGCAACAGACAGCTCAGAGTGCGGACTTTCATTACGTAGTGGACGACTAGCTGCCTCTAACTGTTCGTAAAAACGTTTTGCGTCATCATTAAGAGTTTGTTCAACATTTTCATTGGGCTCACCTCCTAAGTGCATCCCAAAAGCATCCGCAACCATATCATGAATTCTAGAATCACGATTTGTATTCTTCACCGACCTACTACTTTCACCCACAACCATATTATGACATATCCCATGGCTACCATCGATCTCTCCATGATTAGTTCACACAAAGTAATTTGCTATAAACCCCTTCATATAAAGATGATGCTTAACTTCAGCCTGTTTTCCAAACTTCATACAGTCACACCTAACACAAGGGCACCTAATTACTCCTTTACTTAGGTATGGTGGAAGTGACATTGCATGTCTAATAAAGTCATCCACCCCTTCTACAAAATCCTCCTGCAATCTCTGCCGATTAGGATAATTCCTATTGTACATCCAAGTACGATGTTCCATCTATACAAATAAAACAAGAACAAATTAATTTAACTAATTCATATCCTAATCTTTTTTAGTTAACTAAAAGTCCAATTCATATCCTAAAAGTCCAATATGACCTTAAGTTCATAATTTATACATTAATAAACTCCTCCCTTTAATTCTTTTTCTTTCTTCACTGGATTAGAATCTATAGCAACCCTCGATATTTTTTTTATCTTATAAATGTATAATGCATAGTTTAAAGCATGAATTTAGTCAAATTAATTTTAGTCCTATATATTTCATTGTTATCTCAAATAAAGAACAATATTAACACATAAAACCCAACATATATGAACAATAATTTACAATTGAACTCAATATAAATTAATACAAGAACTAAAAGTTCATAATTTCTACCTTAAGTTCATTAATCTAATGTAATTCAAACCAAAAACCCTAATATTAAATAGACAAATACTCTTATTTAGGTATTGCTAATGTTATCCCAAATTAGTAGGTAAAACTAAATATTTTAGCTACTAACAATTATCATAGATTTAATTTAGCTAAGAACAATTAATTTTTACAAATCAAACTAGGAGGAATAAAAAAATCAGTGTATTTCGAAAAAAAACAAAGGAAGGAGAGGAAACCCACCTGGGAACTGGAGGGTCGTCGGCGATGGAGATGCTGTCGTCGGTGGGGCATCGGTGGCATTGCTGCTGGGAGACGGAGAGGGGAGGTTTGAGTGTGAGAGAAAAAAGGGAGAGTTTGGGAAAACTTTTTGAAGAAAATAAGAGAATGGGAGGGGAAACCCGATTTTGACTCTGGAATTAGAAATAGCGACTAACTTTGGTCGCTACTTTGGTAGCTAATTAAGTTTTGACTGTTTGACCAAAATAGCGATCAAAGTTGGTCGCTATTTTTTGACCGTTTGACCAAATAGCGACCAAAGTTGGTCGCTATTTCTAAAAAAAATGAATTTACTTTTATTTTAGCTACTAACAATTACCATAGATTTAATTTAGCTAAGAACAATTAATATATATTCGATATTAAATATTGAATATTAAAATTTAGGATTTTAATTCAATTTAAAATTATGTACATATGTAGTATAGTGTGTGTGTGTGTGTGTGTCTATATATATATATATATATATATATATATATATATATATATATATATATATATATATATTATATATATAATTCGATATAATATTAGCTAATGCACTAATAATTAACAATAAATTAAAACGTCTTGACTTATATCAATTAATATATATATATAAGCTATATTCGATATAATATTAGCTAATGCACTAATACTTAGTGCATAGTATAGTATAGTATATATATACTAAGTGTATTATATATACTAAGTGTATAGTATAGTGTATTATATAATACACTATACTATATATATAGTATAGTGTATTATATATACTAAGTGCATAGTATATATATGTAGATATAGTATAGTGTATTATATATACTAAGTGTATAGTGTATTATATATATACTAAGTGCATAATATACAAGGTATATTCGATATATATAGTATAATATAGTATATAGTATATAAGCTATATATATGTATAGTATATATATATATATATATATATATATATATATATATATATATATAACACACACACTTCGTGCTACTTTAACTACATATATAGCATGTTATAGTACATGATACTGTATTCATTATTTGTATTGTAACAGAGTTAATGAATTACATTCATTCATCACTAGGTTATAAGTCGATGAATCAATTATAACATATTAATTGATATAAGTCGAGACGTTTTGTTTTTAATATATATACATGCATCTGAGTAGGTTATAAGTCGATGAATCAATTTACAAGTGTATCAATACCTAAAAGAACTCGGCCCTGTGTTCCGAGCGCTTCATGTTCTTATATATATAGATATATATATATATATATATATATATATATATATATATATATATATATATATATATATATATAGGCACACACGCACGCTTCGTTGTACTACTTAACTGCATATATAGCATGTTAGAATATATTTTAGTGTATTCATCCCTTGTATTACAAAAGTGTTAACGGCATACATTTATATTACTTAGATAGTAAATACAAAAGTGATTTTAATTTTGACCAATGTTGACCTGAAAAGAGACCAACTTTGGTCGCTACTTTTCCAGAAATTATATTTAGCGACCAAAGTTGGTCACCAATTATCCAGAAATTAAATTTAAATCAGATTTATTTATATTTCATATAATATTTAAAATAATAATATAACTGTTAAACGTTAGAATTGGGTCCCAGATTAGCGACCAAAGTTGCTCTCTATTTTAGTAAGCGACCAACTTTGGTCGCTAACTTTGAATTATATTTATTTATATTTTATAATTTTTTTAAATAATAATATAATTATTAAAATTTTATAACTGGGTCCCAGATTAGCGACCAAAGTTGGTCTCTATCTGCTTCCCCTTTCGTAAGCGACCAACTTTGGTCGCTAATTTTAAATTATATTTATTTATATTTTATAATTTGTTGTGACGACTCGGCCAGTCATCTCATGAGTTACCGCTCCGTTTTTCCCTTTAGCGACCAACGTCGCTAATCTCAGTATTTCTTTGACCAAGTAAGTCTGACCAATCCGGTCAAAATTTTGACGAAATTATCGACCAAAAAGCGACCAACCTTGGTCGCTAATTTATTTAGAATAATTATTTAATTATTTTCTCCAATTTAGCGACCAACGTTGGTCGCTTTTCTTGACAGAACAATTTTGGTCGCAAAATTTTGGTCGCTTTTTTCCGGATTTCTAGTAGTGGAAGAGCATGAAAATTACATAAATCCAACCTTTTCAATATAATATACAAATTAAACCTACATTTTTTTTTTTGTCAAGTCAACTTGCTTATACTGCACGAAATTGAAAAATATTCATCTTGTGGAAGATTAATACAAGACAAAGGAAAAGTAAAGAAAAAGGCACTAATCCTGGAAAATTGCCTTTGGTCTTGACACCTGTGGTCATCAACCTACGTTGAAAACTTCCTTAGTTTCCTCATCAGCCTAAATTACAGTAAGCTAGAAATTTAAAGTTGTGAAAGTAATTATCTTTACTCTAAATCAAGTAATAAACATTGCGAAAATATCATATGGCGGAAAGTGTATATAAATCACACTCAAAACTGCATTATATGTATTTTTCCCCATGAACTACAAGCACTATATATTCCTAGCTCAAAAGTTTGAATCTTTTTTATTTTAAATAAGAAAGTATGTATAATTCATATATATCTAATTTGACCAAGAAAAGGTTACTTTTAACCCGTGATCAAAACTATTTATATACGGTGTCACTTTTCCTTTATTATTTAGATGAGATAATCACAAATCAATATGGACGGGCCACTTGAAGTATTTTCCACATGATTGGGCCAGAAAATAAGCTAGGAAAAGTCCAACTTAATTCGTTAGGCGAGTGTGACTTTCGTTTAAAGTGCATAGTACCACAATTATAGTAATTACCAGCCTAAGAAATCTTTCATTGTTACTTTTCCGTGGCAATACGAATATTAGACTTGTGAAAATATTGTGCATTGTGCAATTAAAATGTCCGGTTATCACTATCCATTTCTTTTGAGAAATGCATTTACATAAGGGAAATTTATACAAATGTCCCAAATAAGTTTTAATTTACCAATCTCTAGCCATTAGTCATAGACTTACCAAAACTAGCTAAGTACATATAAAAATTAAAAAACCAAATCAATAAAGTTCTTCTCTCAAAGAATTACATGCAAAAATCACCTTCCATATTTTTAAGCGTGATTAACAACATTAGATGCAAGAGGGAAAGGGAATTTTATGGATGATTTAGCAAATAAGGTGATGAAATACAAAAAAAATACAATATTCCAAAAAATCTAAGCAAAAAAACAACTTTTTAGATGAAAATAATTGAAATTCATTGAAGACATATAGATAAGTCAATACACAAAATTTGAGGAAGATTGGAGGTGATTTGGACTGGTTTTATGTTAAAATTCATAATAAAATCGAGTTCAAAAAATTCTTCTGCGACACTTGTATCACGCATGTATTTCACATACAAATATACATGGATATACATGTAATACACAATTGATAGAAATATGATACATGTATGATACACGAATGATACACATATTATTTTTTTCATGTTCAGCTTTTACTTCAAATTTTCAATTCAAACCACCTCAATACTTCACCAAATCATCCCAAAACTGAGATTCAAGCTACTTAAGATGTACCCAATCTATTCTAATAACACTCATCAAAAGAAAGCAGAATTTTGATTTTTGTTGCTACAAATAGCTAATTGGCTAATATTAGTAATATTTTATGAATTGACTAATTTTTGTAATGGGCTACTTATAAATGGACATAGCTAGTAATTTCCCTTTACATAACTACTATCATACCGCTCTCTTCTGTTCTCTTTAGACCTTTCTGTTATAAAACAATAAAAGAAGGAGAAGAGTGTTAAAGAGAGAGCATTCTTATTAATTTGGGATGAATTACAATGGAATAGAATCCCTTTATTTATAGAAAAAAGTGACTTAGCCACAAAATAACAAACCCTAAAATCTCTCTAAATATAGACATTCACTTTAAATACAATTCTATTTATAATACTCCCCCTTGAATGTCTATTCAACAGATAATGTGCCTCGTTAAAACCTTAACTAAAATAAAACTTAGTGAAAAAAATTCTAGTGAAAGAAAAAGAGTACACATATCTAACAATACGTCTTTTGGTTGCCTCGTTAAAAACCTTGGAAGGAAAACCCAGTGGGACAAAACCTTGTAAGGAAAAAAAGAGTACAATGTGTATTCGCTCTCCGTGATGAGAGCATCAATTCACATCTTTGAGCTTTCGCATGCCAATCTTGTGAACCATCTTCAAAAGATTGTTGGTATAGATTTGGTAAACAAACCAACCATATAAACTTAAATGAATATGTTGCACCTTGAAATCATCATTCTTGATAGATATGTAAGGTCTTCATAAAATTTCGCGGAATGGATTTGTCCTTCTAGGACTTATTCTAAATAAAAGCATTTGCAGTGAGAATATAGTTACTTTCTTTGAGTCAGCAAATGTGTCTGGCATACTTTGCGACATATTGCAGATGAATTATCTTTTTATGAACTTCAAGTTCATATTATCTTATTCGAGGATCTAGATGTATAAATGATAATTCATTCCCTAACTTTTTCTCAAATTGTTTATCATGTCTCCCCCTCATGTTAGAAAAACTAACTTTCTTCCTGTCACGACCCGAATTTCTCATCTTCGGGAGTCGTGATGGCGCCTACTAATGTAATCTAGGCAACCAACTATTGAACCATCTACCTTTTTACCAATCTTATTCTCTTTAAAAATTACGAAGAAATAATATTTAAACAACGGAATATAATATAAGCGGAAGAAAACAATAAGCCATCTGAACATGAATATCTATTACAACTGTTTGAGTCTAGACTACCCAGAACAGGTGTCGCAGTTTCACAGACAAACCAAAATTTCTACAAATAAAGGTCTGAAAGAATTACATATAACACTGTCTCTGGAAATATATGTAGAAACAGGAAAGTAGATAGAAGGAGACGCTAAGGCCTACGGACACCTGCAGGACTACCTCGTGTCACCTAATGAGCAAGAATCAGCAATCCCACTGCGGTCCGAAGGCTGCTGCACCGAGATCTGTACACAGGGCAGAGTGTAGTATCAGCACAACCGACCCCATATGCTGGTAAGTGCCTAGCCTAACTTCGGTGAAGTAGTGACGAGGCTAGGACCAGACTACCAAATAAACCTGTGCAATTTAACTATATACAGCGGAAAAGAAGTACAGAAAGAAACAGTCATATACAGTCAAGTATGGGAGGGGGAAAACATGCTGTGGGGAAACATCGAGTAGTAACAGAAGAGCAACAAATAAATATGAGGATCACCACAGTTCAATTGAAAATAGGAAGGGGAAATCATGTTGCGGGGTACAACAAGTATCAACAGAAAACCAGCAATTTAGTGTGGAGAAACCGTAACACAGTTATCAATAAAAATTAGGAAATCAAAGACAAGTGCACGACATCACCCTTTGTGCTTTTACTCTCTCTCTCACCAAAACAATACACGGCATCACCTTTCGTGCTTTAACACTCTCTCACCAAAATAATACACGGTATCACCCTTCGTGTTTTACGCTCTTCCTCACCCAAATAACAATCACAAGGCAAATAGGGTAAGGGGATCTATAATCTCGAAATAAAATCAAGCAACAACAGAAAATCAGTAAACAAATTTAAAGGACAACATAACTCAATTATCAGAAAAATCAAGGACAAGTGCACGGCATCACCCTTCGTGCTTTAACTCTCTTCCTCACCCAAAAAACAATCACAAACAATAGGGCAATGAAATAAAGGAAATTGCAATAAGGTTCCCGGCAAGGGAGCAACAAGTCAACAATTAAATCCCGGCAAGGGAACAACATCAATAACATCAACATCCCGGTAAGGGAGATAACAATTTAAATCGACAATAGCCCGACAAGGGTGACAACATAATGATTTCTTTTCTTTCTCATTTTTTTTACTTCACGATTCACTTCACAACTCGAGCCAATGCTCTAGAGGTTCTATTATCACTTATACCTTCACAACTCATTTCACAACTCGGGTCAATGCTCTAAAAGTTCAATTGTCACTTATACTTTCAATATTCGTTATACAACTTGAGCCAACGCTCCTCAACGTTCATAGGTCACAATTCTTTCCACAAACTTTATACAACACATAGAAATCTTCACCAAGGCATGAATAATACAACGAAGTCATGAAAATCACAATATAAGACCCACGGTCATGCTTGACACCAAAGTATAGATACTCATCACCATGCCTATACGTCGTACTCAACAAGAAGCAAATAGCAAATAGGACACAACTCCTTATCCGTCAAGCTAAGGTTAGACCAAACACTTACCTCGAACTTCCATGGCCAACTCAAACCTTAAACACCACCTTTCCTTTTGAATTCAGCTCCAAATCAATTTATCTATACATAATTGACTTCATAACATCAATAAATGCTAAACAATCCAATTTCAATGCTTAATTATAGCTTTTTAATCATTCTTCCCAAAAAGTCAAAAACTGACCCCGGTCCCACTTGGTCAAAACACAAGAATCGGACCAAAACTCGATCACCCATTCACCCACAATCCCGAATATATAATTTATTTTCAAATCCGACCCCAAAACGAGGTCTAAATCACAAATAATCAAAAAGCCCTAACTCTACCCAAATTCCTAGTTTGCTACCCTTAATTACATGATTTAAGCCTAGAAATCTAATGTGTGTTAATGGAAATTGAAGAAAATGAGTCTAAGATTACATACCTATGAATTGGTGGTTGAATCCCCTTTCAAAAATCGCCCAATTTGGAGTTAAGATGAAGAAGTTATGAGTTTTGGTGTAAATCCCGTAATGGCTACTGTTCTGGTCTTTTAAAATAACTGGGCAAAATTACTCATCGCGTTCGCAATAAACTCAACGCATTCGTGATGGGTTAGGCCTGATAAGCCTTCACGTTCGCAGAAGCCGGCTCGTGTTCGCGGAGAATAAACTCCTCGAGCCTCGCATTCGCGTCCAATGGGTCGCGTTCACTTAGGTAAAATGCCCCTCCCCCTGCCCAGGCTCACTAGCCATCGCGTTCGCGAAGGGATTCCCTCATTAGCCTCGCGTTCGTGACTCCAGCTTCGCGTTCGCAAAGAAGAAGTTTGACTCCTAGGAAATTTGCCTTACGCGTTCGCAAGTGGACCCACGTGAACGCGAAGAACAAAATACCTGGGCACTGAACAGCAAAAACCTGCAACTTTTCATAAGTCCAAAACTTTCCGAAACACATCTGAAACACACCCGAGCCCTTGAGGCTCCTAACCAAACATAAGTACTAACTCAACAACATCATACAAACTTATTCGTGCAATCAAATTGCCAAAATAACCTCAATACAACGAATTAAACCTCAAAACAAAAGAACTTCCTCAAACTTCTTAAACATAAATTATTTTAATTTAGGTCCGAATCACGTCAAATGACATCCGTTTTTTACCAAATTCTACAGAATCATCTTAAATCATATATAAGACATGTACTGGGCGCCGGAACCAAAATACGGGCCTGATACCATCATGTTCTAATCAAATTTCATTTCAAATTCCTTTAAACAATTTCAAAAAATAAATTTCTTTTAAAAATTCATTTCTCGGGCTTGGGACATCGGAATTCAATTCTGGGCATACGCCCAAGTCCCATATTTTCCTACGGACCCTCCGGGACTGTCAAATCACGAGTCTGGGTCCGTTTACCCAAAATGTTAACCAAAGTCAAATTAACTCATTTTACAGTCAAAATTTATCATTTTTTCATAGATTTTCACATATAAGCTTTCTGGCTACGCGCCCGGGCTGTGCACCCAAATTGCGGTAATGATAAATGAGGTTTTCAAGGCCTCGGAAACACAGATTTCAATTTAAAAGCAAGTGATAACCCAAAAGGTCATCACATCCTCCACCTCTAAAACAACTGTTCATCCTCGAACGAACAGTAGAAGGAAGTACCTGAGTCGGGGAAAAGATGGGGATAACGGCTCAGCATATCGGACTCGGACTCCCAAGTTGCTGCCTCAGGAGGCTGACCTCTCCACTGAACAAGAACAGAAGGAAAACTCTTCGACCTCAACTAACGAACCTGCCAGTCTAGAATAGCCTCCGGCTCCTCCTCATATGACAAGTCCTTGTCCAACTGGATAGTGCTGAAATCTAACACGTGGGATGGATCGCCATGATATTTTCAAAGCATGGACACATGAAACACTGGATGCATGGCTGATAAGCTCGGTGGCAATGCAAGTCTATAAGCCACCTCTCCCACTCGATCAAAAATCTCAAATGGGCCAATGAACCTAGGGCTAAGCTTCCCCTTCTTCCCAAATCTCATCATGCCCTTTATAGGCGATACTCGAAGCAATACCCGCTCGCCGACCATGAAAGACAAATCTCGAACCCTACGGTCGGCATAACTCATTTGCATAGACTGAGCTGTACGAAGCCTATCCTGAATAATCCTGACCTTGTCCCAGGCATCCTAAACTAGATCCGTACCTAATAACTGAGCCTCTCCCGGCTCAAACCATCCAACCAGAGACCGACATCGCCTACCATATAAAGCCTCATAAGGAGCCATCTGGATACTCGACTGGTAGCTGTTGTTGTTGGCAAACTCAGCTAAAGGCAAAAACTAATCCCACGAGCCTCCAAAGTCAATGACACAAGCTCGGAGCATATCATCAGAAATCTGAATAGTCCGCTCGGACTGCCCGTCCGTCTGAGGATGAAATGTTGTGCTCAACTCAACCCGTATGCCCAAGTCTCACTGAACTGCTCTCTAGAAACACGAGGTAATTGCGTACCTCGGTCCAAAATGATAGACACAGGCACACTATGAAGACGAACAATCTCTCGGATATAGATCTCAGCTAACCTCTTAGATAAATAGGAGACTGCCACAGGAATGAAATGTGCTGACTTGGTCAGCCTATCAACAATGACCCACACTGCGTCAAACTTCCTCTGAGTCCGTAGGAGTCCAACAATGAAGTCCATAGTGATCCACTCCCATTTCCACTCGGGAAGCTCAATCCTCTGAAATGAACCACCGGGCCTCTGATGCTCATACTTAACCTACTGACAATTCAAACACCGAGCCACATACACAACAATATCCTTCTTCATTCTCCTCCATCAATAATGCTGCTGCAAATCCTGATAAAATCAACTCTCTGAGTCCATCCACATTAGGCACACAAACTCGGCCTTGCAATCTCAAAACTCCATCATTACCAAAGGTAACCTGCTTGGCACCTCCGTGCTGCACTGTGTCTCTAAGGACACACAAATGGGGATCAGCATACTGTCGACCTCGGATCCGCTCCAATAATGAAGAACAAGTGATTATGCAAGATAACACATGACTGGGCTCGGAAACATCCAAACTCACGAACTGATTGGCCAAAGCCTAAACATCCTAAGCAAGCGGCCTCTCACTGACAGGAATATAAGCAAGACTGCCCATACTAGCTGACTTCCTACTCAAAGCATCGGCCACCACATTGGCCTTCCCCGGATGATATATGATGGTGATATCATAATCTTTCAACAACTCCAACCACCTCACCTGCCTCAAATTCAACTCCTTTTACTTGAACAAATACTGAAGCTCTTGTGATCCGTGAATACCTCACATACCACGTCATACAGATAATGCCTCCAAATCTTCAATGCATGAACAATGGATGCCAACTCCAAATCATGAATCGTATAGCTCTTTTCATGAATATTCAACTACCGCGAAGCATAGGCAATGACCTTACCATCCTGCATCAATACTGCACCAAGCCCAATACGAGATGCATCACACTAAACTGTATAATGACCTGAACCTGTGGGCAAAACCAACACCGGTGCCGTAGTCAGAGCTGTCTTGAGCTTCTAAAAGCTCCCCTCACACTTGTCCAACCATTTGAACTAGGCACCCTTCTGGGTCAACCTGGACATCGGGACTACGATAGATGAAAACCCCTCCACGAACTGACGATAATAGCCTTCCAATCCCAAGAAACTTCGAATCTTTGTAGCTGATGTTGGTCTAGGCCAGTTCTTGACTACCTCAATCTTCTTCGGATCAACTTGAATACCCTCCGCTGATATAACATGACCCAAAAATGCAACTGAACTCAACCAGAACTCACACTTCGAGAACTTAGCCTATAACTGACTATCCCTCAGAGTCTGAAGAACCACCCTGAGATGTTGCTCGTACTCCTCCTGGCTGCGGGAATATATCAAGATGTCATCAATGAAGACAATCGCAAATGAGTCCAAATAAGTTCTGAACACTCGGTTCATCAAGTCCATAAAAGCTGCTGGGGCATTTGTCAACCCGAATGACATAACCAAGAACTCATAATGCCTGTACTGAGTGCAGAAAGCTGTCTTAGGGACGTCGGATGCCCTAATCCTCAATTGATGGTAGCCATATCTCAAATCAATCTTTGAAAATACCTTTGCACCCTGAAGTTGATCAAACAAATCACCAATCCTCGACAATGGATACTTATTCTTGATTGTAACCGTGTTCAACTGCCGGTAATCAATACATATTCTCATCAATCCGTCCTTCATCTTAACAAACAACACCGGCGCACCCCAAGGCGAGACACTCGGCCTAAAGGAACCCTTTTCAAGCAAGTCCTGCAACTGCTCATTCAACTCTTTCAACTTAGGCGGGGCCATACAATACGGCGGAGTAGAAATGGGCTGAGTGCCCCGAGCCAAATCAATACAGAAATCAATATCCCTATCGGGTGGCATACCCGGCAGGTCTGAAGGGAATACCTCAGGAAACTCACGAACAATGAGCACAGAATCAATAGAAGGAACCACAGTACTAAAATCACGAACATATGCCAAATAGGCCAAACACCCCTTCTCGACCATATGTCGAGCCTTCACATAAGAGATAACACTACGGGTAGAATGACCAAGAGTCCCTCTCCACTCTAAACGAGGCAAACACGGTAAAGCTAAGGTCACAGTCTTGGCATGACAGTCCAAGATAGCGAGGTAAGGTGATAACTAGTCCATCCCCAATATAACATCAAAATCGACCATGTCTAGAAGCAACAAATCTACACGAGTCTCAAGAACCCCAATCACAACTATACAAGAGTGATGGACTCGACCTACCATAATAGAATCACCCACCGGTGTAGACACATAAACAGAAGCACTCAATGAATCACTAGGCATGACTAGATACGGTGCAAAATAAAACTGAAGCTTCCCTACCACAAACCAGAACAGTACCTGCACCTCTACCTATAATACATTTACCTCTACCTCTAATACCTCTACCTCTACGTCCACCTCCAGCTAACTGAACAGGCTGGACGAGTCCCTCAATAAACCTCCTCACTCTCTCTCACAGTGGGCAATATGATAAGAGCATGACGGGCCAAGTCGATGAATCTGATCTCGTACTGAGTAACAGTCATAGAACCCTGCTGGAGACGCTCAAACTGCCTCTAATAGACCTCTCTCTAAGTGATGTAGAGAAACCCCTCCAGAAATAGCTGCGTGAACTATTCTCAAGTCAAAGCTGATGACCTAACTGGTATAGCCAATCAATAATCCCTCCAACAGGTCTTGGCGGATCCAGACAAGCAAAAAGTAGCAAAATTCGACCCCATTGGTCTCCACAATCCCATGTTCCTGAGAACCTCATGATAGCTGCCTAGATAATCTTGGGGTTACTCAGAAGATGCACCGCTAAAAGTAGTGAAGAGCTTGGTAAAACTTATCCAACCTCCACAAAGTCTCCGAAGACGTAGCTGATCTATCAACGGTCTGTGTTGCTGCTCGGCTGAAAAAAGCGGTACATGACCTTGCCATTCGTGAAAGGACAAGAGTAGAGGTTTCAATTTAGCATTGAGAGATCAAAACTGCACGGTAGGAAAGAATAGATGCGAAGTTTTTCCTAACCCTGTAGCCTCTGGGATAAATACAAACATCTTCGTACCGATCCCTCACACTCTACTAAGCTTGTCTTTGAACTGTGAGACCCATGTAACCTAGAGCTCTGATGCCAACTTTTTCACGACCTGGATTTCCCACCCTCGGGAGTCGTGATAGAGCCTATTAATGTGAGCTAGGCAAGCCAATTATTGAACCATCTACCTTTTTACCAATCTTATTCTCTTTAACAATTACGAAGAAATAGCATTTAAACAACGGAATATAACATAAGCGGAAGAAAATAACAAGTCATTTGAACATGAATATCTATTACAATTGTTTGAGTCTAGACTACTCAGAACTGGTGTCATAGTTTCACAGACGATCTAAGAATTCTACAAATAAAGATCTGAAAGAATTAAATACAACACTATCTATGGAAATACATGTAGAAACAGGAAAGTAGATAGAAGGAGATGTCAAGGCCTACGAACGCCTGCAGGACTACCTTGGGTCGCCTGATGAGCAAGAATCAGCAATCCCACTACGGTTCGAAGTCTACAACACTGGGGTCTGCACAAAAGAATGCAGAGTGTAGTATCAACACAACCGACCTCATATGTTGGTAAGTTCCTAGCCTAACCTCGGCAAAGTAGTGATGAGGCTAGAACCGGACTACCAAATAAACCTGTGCAATTTAACTATATACAGCGAAAAAGAAGTACAGAAAGAAACAGTCATATATAGTCAAGTATGGGAGGGGGAAAACATGTTGCGGGGAAATATCGAATAGTAACAGAAGAGCAACAAATAAATATGAGGATCACCACAGTTTAATTGAAAATAGGAAGGGGAAATCATGATGCGGGGTATAATAAGTATCAATAGGAAATCAGCAATTTAGTGTAGAGAAATCGTAACACATTTATCAATAAAAATTAGGAAATCAAATACAAGTGCACGGCATCACCCTTCGTGCTTTTACTCTCTCTCACCAAAACAATACACGGCATCACCCTTCGTGCTTTAACACTCTTTCACCAAAACAATACACGCATCACCCTTCGTGCTTTACGCTCTTCCTCACCCAAACAACTATCACAAGGCAAATAGGGTAAGGGGATCAATAATCTCGAAATAAAATCAAGCAACAACAGAAAATCAGTAAACAAATTTAAAGGACAACATAACTCAATTATCAGAAAAATCAAGGACAAGTGCACGGCATTACCCTTCATGCTTTTACTCTCGTCCTCACCATAAGAATCAATACAATAGGCACAGAATGGTACATCGTGCGGTACGGCATCACCCTTCGTGCTTTACACTCTTTCTTCACCATGAAATAAATATAATAGGCACAGAATGGTACATCGTGCGGCACGGCATCACCCTTCCTGCTTTAACTCTCTTCCTCACCCAAAAAATAATCACAAACAATAGGGCAAGAAAATAAAGGAAATTGCAATAA
Source organism: Nicotiana tabacum (assembly GCF_000715075.1). Taxonomy (NCBI): domain Eukaryota; kingdom Viridiplantae; phylum Streptophyta; class Magnoliopsida; order Solanales; family Solanaceae; genus Nicotiana; species Nicotiana tabacum. The sequence goes on from NC_134089.1 coordinate 116,302,463, forward strand.
GGATCCCGGCAAGGGAGCAATAAGTCAACAATTAAATCCCGGTAAGGGAACAACATCAATAACATCAATATCCCGACAAGGGAGATAGCAATTTAAATCAACAATAGCTCGGCAAGGGTGACAACATAATGATCTCTTCTCTTTCTCATTTTTTTACTTCACGATTCACTTCACAACTCGAGTCAATGCTCTAAAGGTTCAATTATCACTTATACCTTCACAACTCATTTCACAACTCGAGCCAATGCTCTAAAAGTTCAATTGTCACTTATACTTTCACAATTCGTTATACAACTTGAGCCAACACTCCTCAACGTTCATAGGTCACAATTCTTTCCACAAACTTTATACAACACATAGAAATCTTCACCAAGGCACGAATAATACAACGAAGTCATGAAAATCACAATATAAGACCCACAGTCATGCTTGACACCAAAGTATAGATACTCATCACCATGCCTATACGTCGTACTCAACAAGAAGCAAATAGCAAATAGGACACAACTCCTTATCCCTCAAGCTAAGGTTAGACCAAACACTTACCTCGAACTTCCATGGCCAACTCAAACCTTAAACACCACCTTTCCTTTTGAATTCGGTCCAAATCAATTTATCTATACATAATTGACTTCATAACATCAATAAATGCTAAACAATCCAATTTCAATGCTTAATTATAGCTTTTTAATCATTCTTCCCAAAAAGTCAAAAACTGACCCCGGTCCCACTTGGTCAAAACACAAGAATCGGACCAAAACTCGATCATCCATTCACCCACAAGCCCGAATATATAATTTATTTTCAAATCCTACCCCAAAACGAAGTTTAAATCACAAATAATCAAAAAGCCCTAACTCTACCCAAATCCCTAATTTACTACCCTTAATTACATTATTTAAGCCTAGAAATCTAATGTGTGTTAATGGAAATTGAAGAAAATGAGTCTAAGATTACATACCTATGAATTGGTGGTTGAATCCCCTTTCAAAATTCGCCCAATTTGGAGTTAAGATGAAGAAGTTATGAGTTTTGGTGTAAATCCCGTAATGGCTATTGTTCTGGTCTTTTAAAATAACTGGGCAAAATTACTCATCGCGTTCGCAATAAACTCAACGCATTCGCGATGGGTTAGGCCTGATAAGCCTTCACGTTCGCAGAAGCCGGCTCGCGTTCACGGAGAAGAAACTCCTCGAGCCTCGCATTCGCGTCCAATGGGTCGTGAATGCCCCTCCCCCTGCCCAGGCACACTAGCCATCGCGTTCGCGAAGGGCATCCATCCTTATCTCGCATTTGCGACTCCAGCTTTGCGTTCGCGAAGAAGAAGTTTGGCTCCTAGGAAATTTGCCTTACGCATTCGCGAGTGGACCCACACAAATGCAAAGAACAAAATCCATGGGAACTGAACAGCAAAAACCTGCAACTTTTCATAAGTCCAAAACCTTCCAAAACACATCCGAAACACACCCGAGCCCTCGGGGCTCCTAACCAAACATACGTACTAACTCAACAACATCATACGAACTTATCTGTACGATCAAATTGCCAAAATAACCTCAATAACAATGAATTAAACCTCAAAACCAAAGAACTTCCTCAAACTTCTTAAACATAAATTATTTTTGCAATTTAGGTCTGAATCACGTCAAATGACATCCGTTTTCACCAAATTCCACAAAATTATCTTAAATCATATATAAGACTTGTACGGGGCGCCGGAACCAAAATACGGTTCTGATACCATCATGTTCTAATCAAATTTCATTTCAAATTCCTTTAAACAATTCAGAAAATAATTTTCTTTTAAAATTTTATTTCTTGGGCTTGGGACCTCAGAATTCGATTCCAAGCATACGCCCAAGTCTAATCTTTTCCTACGGACCCTCCGGGACTGTCAAATCACAGGTCCGCGTCCGGGTCCGTTTACCCAAAACGTTGACTGAAGTCAAATTAACTCATTTTACAGTTAAAATTTATCATTTTTTCACAGATTATCACATATAAGCTTTCCGGCTATGCATCCGGGCTGTGCACACAAATCGAGGTGATGCTACATGAGGTTTTCAAGGCCTCAGAAACACAGATTTTAATTTAAAAGCAAGTGATGACCTTTTGGATCATCACACTCCTCAATTTTGGGAACCCATCTTTGTGCATTATGGTGTTAAACAAAATATACATCGCATATTAACAATAATAAGATGAAACCATTTGGTCCATGGCGTTGAACCACTTGTGAGAGGAGAATGTAATATACTTTCGTATATAACATATATCAAACTGATATAGGTAACTTTGCTCTCATGAGCAGTAGTTTAGCTATTAAGTGAATGCACTAAATAAATTATTTCACTAAACCAATTGTGATATAAACCAACTTATCAAGATAAATTGTCTTGAATAGAAAATCTGAAAGTTATGCTCTAAATCAAATTATTGAGCAAGTTACCTCGCAAACATCAAGTTGTGGGTTAATAATAATCGCACATATAACCATCTCATAGATGCATCTTATGTGGTTACATGGCAGGTAAACGAGCCCATATTCACCTTTGATATTTCCAGCAATCATAGGATTCAATCCCAATTTTAGTTGGTCTATTAATTTACAAGAACAAGCAACATAAGAGAATTCATAAAGAACTTTCTAGTTCTTTAATATTTACCCATGTAAATTCTCTTTTATTTTTTGTATATCATAATTAAATTAACATGGCTAAACCAACTAAGCCAACTGAATAAATTATCAATTTTATTTTTTCAAAATAGTATAATTGGCTCTTCTTGGGCTCTCAATTAATTTTATACTACCACATATTCATAAATATTCATATGGTGAATATCTCTTTCAAGGAAAAAGTTATATCATAATGATCATGTACAAAATTATTACAGGCAAGATATGTTGCTTCCATTAATTTTGTCCTGTAATATTTACATTATCATAATATTTTGGCATAATCACAATAGGCATGTGATACATGACCATTCATTCTATAATAATGCAATTATTTTCTTATTTCATCTCAAACCTCCTTTTAGAGGTGAGTGTGGTATATTCACTACTATTAGCACGTTTATATTCTTCCAAGAATGAATATGTATTCATAAAATCACATGTTGTCACATTCACATCATGAATGGACCATAGTCATCTATATGTTCTTTACGAAATCTCATGTCAAATCGATAACAAACATTATTTTCACAGATTGAAGGATTATTTTGAGAATCCTTATTATTCTCGTTACCACAATGATGACGATTATAATTTCGTCTATTGCCACATCCACATTCATTGATACATTCACGGTAATAATTTTGTCTTTTTCAAACTTATTACATATTGCTACCACATTCTCTTACGGGAATAAGAATGAAATAAATTTAATAGGACGGGTTTTCACCTCTTGTGCTCACAATCATACATGAATTTGATCATGGTAGGACATAGAAATTTTACCACTTCGGGTAGTTATAATTTCTTACTAACTCCATTAGAGTTATAGTCAAAATTTGTTGTCTTTGCTTGTATTTAAAATCAAATTATAGAATGTCAAGAATTTTAAAAGAGAAAAATAAGGTAAAATACTTATCTTAAATCCAGAATTTATTCTTGAGGGAAGTTCATGGAATAATTGACAATCATTATACTCAATATTATGTATAAGTTGAGCACCATGCACGTATCTCAAAGCCTCTACTCAATTGTTTAGAGTCTTGTGCTGGTAACGTATTATAAAACAATAAAAGAAAAAGAAGAACATTGCATAGAAAAAATATATATATATATATATATATATATATATATATATATATATATATATATATATATATATATATATATATATATATATAGAGAGAGAGAGAGAGAGAGAGAGAGAGAGAGAGAGAATTCTTATTGATTTGGGATGAATTAAAATGGAATAAAACTCCTCTATTTGTAGGGGAAAATCAGAAAAATGACTTAGCCACAAAGTAACAAACGCTAAAATCTCTCTAAAATATAGATATTCACCTTAAATACAATTCTATTTATAAAATTTTAAAGTTATATACTCTATTTGTATTACTCCAACCGACCCTTAAAAAAATTTGAAGTACGAGAACCATTTATCATTTGGTTACAATTCGAAGAGTTATACTTTAATTTCTCTTCTCAATAAAATATTTGAAGTTTGGAAAAAGTTGAATATTTTATATTCCATAAAAGCTACTACAATAAATCATAGTTTTATTAATGTCACGACCCTAAACTCGAACCCGATCGTGAAGGCGCCTCTCGTGAAGACAAGGCCAGCCAATTATTCCCAATTTGACGTTAAACAATTAAATAGCATAAAAGCAGTCTAAAACATGATATAGCAATACTAAGTAGCGAATAATGCCAATAAAGTGCAGAAGTACAACCCAACACAACCCTAACCGGGGTGTCACAAGTCATGAGCATCTATAATCCTACTACAAGTCCGATAAGTCTATAACTACTACAAATGTCTGGAAAGAGATAGAAATGATAAGAGAAAGAAACACGAGACTGCGGACGCCAAGCAGCTACCTCGTGAACTCCGAATATCCGCCGGGAGCCCTCAACTCGCACTGGCAGGATCAGCAACGCCTGAATCTGCACATGGGGTGCAGGGAGTAAAGTGAGTACTCCAACTCAGTGAGTAACAAATGTAAATAAAGACTGAAAGCAAGAAATCATGTAAAGCACAAGGCATTCTATAATAAAGCAGTAAAACCATTTTAAAACAGTAAAACAGTGAAAGATAGGTAAAATCCTTTAACTCAAATGTAGTTTCATGAAAAGCCTTTTTCAATAATTAAGCAGGTAATTGTCAGTCAATTATGAAAAGTAAACATATAAAGGTTCGCCCCTCGGCACAGTATCAGCAATTCTGCCCCTCGGGCAACATCTCAGAACACTACCAGCCCCTCGGGCTCAATCTCACATCACAATAGGTACCCGCGCTCACTAGGGGTGTACAGACTCTCGGAGGGGCCCCTTACGGCCCAAACGCAATAACAAGCCATCTCGTGGCATCAAATCTAGGCCCTTGGCCTCATATAACAAGTGATCTCGTGGCATCAAAACCAGGCCCTCGGCCTCAAATCGGTATCAGTGTTTCCTCACAACTAGGCCCTTGGCCTTACTCAGTCAAAAATACTCACAAGCCCCTCGGGCAATAGTAAAACAGTGTTTCTCAGCCCAAACATCATTTAAAATATCATTTAAGTCTTAAAACGGAGTAAACATGGCTGAGTATGAAAAACAGTGGAAAAATAACATGACTGAGTTCAAGTATAAAGTTAAAACAGTGAGGAAATATCAATAAAAAGCCTCGAAGGGTTCAAATAGTTGGCACTAGGCCCAAATATGGCATTCAGCCCAAGTAATGAGGATAGCAAATAGTTTTCATTCAAATACGCGGTAAAATTATCAATCGGGACGGACCAAGTCACAATTCCCAATAGTGAACGACTCCACGCTCGTCATCAAGCATGTGCCTCACCTCAATATAGCACTACGATGTGCAAATCCGGGGTTTCAAACCCTCAGAACATCATTTACAATCATTACTCACCTCGAACCGGCTAAATCTCTAGCTCGCGACGCCTTTACCCCTTGAATCGGCCTCCACGCGCGTCGAATCTATCCAAAATCAGAACAAGTACGTCAACATATGCTAAGGGAACAAAGCCCAAGTGAAAACAATCAACAAAGGGCACAAATCCCGAAATTACCAAAACCCGACCCCCAGGCCCACTTCTCGAAACTAAGAAATTTTCACATCATTAGATGTCTTATCTCCCCACGAGTTCATACATGTCAAAAGTTCTCAAATCCTACCCCAAATGGTCCTCCAAATCCCCAATCAAAAGTCCAATTTCTCAAGCCCTAGTTCTTCAATTTTAGGCTTAGTTTTCATGATTTTCTAGGTAGATTTCACAATAGAATCGAGCTTTAAGTCCAAAATTCTTACCTCCAAACGTTTCCCTTGAATCCCTCTTTAATCTCCTTCAAAAACCTCTAAAAATAATCAACTATGGAGGAAAATAGACCCACATTCGCGGACAAGACGACCTTTAAACATTCTGCCCAGGCCTGGAAATCCTTCTTCGCGAACGCGGTCAAAGCCTCGCATTCACGAAGCACAATTTAACCAAAAATCCTCTTACGCGAACGCAACACAACCATCGCAAACGCGATGCTTTACCCAGGCAACCCTGCGCGAACGCGTTCAGCCCATCACGAACGTGATGAGTTAAATCCACTGAAGCTCAACCTCACCATTCCTTCTACGCGAACACGACATCTAACCTGTGAATGCGATGAACAACCTCACAGCCCTTCGCGAACGTGAAGACTAAACATTCACCTCGCTCAGCAGACTCTTCGTGAATGCGAGTGTCCTCTCGCGAACGCGAAGACCAAAATGTCTGCAACTGCTAGGACTCAAAATCCGCAATTTCCTAATTCCAAAAATGATCTGATAGACCACCCGAAACTCACCCGAGGCCCTCGGGACCTCAACCAAAGGCACCAACATATCCTAAAACCTTATTCAAACTTGTTCCAATCACCAAAACATCTCAAACAACATCAAATCACCCAAAACATATCGGATTCAAGCCAAACTTTCTAAAATCTTCCGAAGTACACTTTCGATCAAAACCCCAACCAAACCACGTCCAAATGACTTGAAATTTTACACATACATCCCAAATGACACAACGAAACTACTACAACTCTCGGAATTCCATTCCGATCCCTATATCAAAATCTCGCCGACCAACCAGAAATCGTCAAAATATCAACTTCGCCAATTCAAGCCTAAAACTACTCCAACCCTCTAAAACTCATTCCGATCACACTTCTAAGCCATAAATCACCTCCCGAAGCTAACTGAACCATCGGAACTCGCATCCAAGCCCTCTAACACATAAGTCAACATCCGGTTGACTTTTCCAACTCAAACTCCCTTACAAGAGACTAAGTGTCTCAAACCTTACCAAAATCATTCTGGATTCGATCCGACCAACCCGATACCATAAAATACGGATAACGAATCATAAAGAAGAAGAAATGAGGGAAATGGAGCGGTAACGCATGAGACGATTGGCCGGGTCGTCACAATTAAATAAGAATTTCTAAATATTTGGAAAAATTATTGGTAAAATATTTGACTCTTCAAGTAGTAATAATGTCGTGCAAATGAAGTGGAGCGAACATAAAATAAGAACAAAATGGATGTTCGTCCAATGTGGCAGCAACATGTGTAATAACCGATTTAAATAATGTATTAATGTAAATTATTTATAATATGATCACTCCTAAACTCCATGTGGTAACTCGGAACACTACAATACTATACAACTTGTTTTTCTGATGTTTCCTGTGACTTCGCCATAAAATGGGGAAAAATTCAAAAATAGTCAGATTTACAAGTGGTCATTCAAAAATAGTCACAATTTTAAACGTGATTGAAATTTAGCCATTTTTTATGTAATGATAAATCTGAACGAAAATACTATTTAAAATCCAGAAAAATACTTTAGTATAATATACTGGAACTCCAATATATTATACTGGAACTGTGATGATTTGGGTCATCACTTGTTTTAGAAATAAATTCTGTGTTCTGAGACTTTAGAAACCTCTTTCAGTATTACCTCGATTTGCGTGCTCACTCTCGGCGCGTAGCTGGAAAGCCATTATGTGAAAATCTTTGGAAAATGATGAATTTTGCCTTTAAAATGAATTTAAGTTGACTTCGGTCAATATTTTGGATAAACAGACCCAGACCCGTGATTTAACTGTCCCGGAGGGTCCGTAATGCCCAGAATTGAATTCTGAGGTCCCAAGCCTGAGAAATGAATTTTTTAAAGAAAATTATTTTCTGGAATATTTATGATATTTTGGAAATGAAATGTATTTAAAATTTGATGGTATCGAGCCCGTATTCTGGTTTCGAAGCCCGGTATAGGTCTTATATGTGATTTAAATTGAGTCTGTGAAATTTGGTAAGAAACGAACTTGAAATGACATGAATCGGACCGTATTTGTGAAAATTGAAAAAATTAAAGTTCTTAAGTGATTTAATGATTTTGGATGCTACATTCATAGTTGTTGATGTTATTTTAGCGATTTGATCACACGAGTAAGTCTGTATGATTACTTTATATTGGTGTGCATATTTGGTTTGGAGCCCCGAGGGCTCGGGTGAGTTTCGGATAGGCGTCAGATTGTTTTTGGACTTAGAAATCTGGTGTATCTGCTGTCTTCTGGTGTCCAGGCTTTTACTCTATGCGAACGCGTGGTAACCCATGCGAACGCACATCACAAATTGGGAGGGGGCAGGTTTGCACTATGCGAATGCATAGACCTGGGTGCGAATGCGGAGCTTTGGAAAGTTACACTACGCGAACGCACTGGGTCAGTCGCGAACGCATAGAATAGGAGATGGGTCTGAGGCTGGGTAATTTTAACTCTATGCGAACGCATCCCTTGTAATGCGAACGCGGAGAGCAGGGGAGGGGAAACCTATGCGATCGCACAGCCTTTGTCGCGCTCGCATAGCCTATTTTTGCCCAGTCTTTTAAAACGGTAGCAAAAACGGGATTCTTCAAAATTTTCATAACTCTTTCACTTAAACTCGAACTTGGGCGATTTTGAAGAGGGATTTCACCACAAAATCATAGGTATGTATTCTTAAACTCGTTTTCTTCAATTTCCATTAACACCCATTAGATTTCTAGGCCTAAATCATGTTCTTAAGGGTAGAAAATTAGGGATTTGGGTAAAGTTATGGCTTTTTGAATAAGTGGAATTTAGACCTCGTTTTGGGGTCAGATTTTGAAACTAATTACATATTCGGGTTCGTGGGTGAATGAGTAATCGTATTTTGGTCTGAACCTCGTGTTTTGACCAAGCAGGCCTGGGGTCGATTTTGACTTTTTGGGAAAAACGATAGAAAACCTATAATTAAGCATTGCTTATGAATTCTTCAGCATTTATTAATGTTGTTAAATAAATTTGGACTAGATAACTTGAGTTGGCCGTGGAAGTTCGAGGTAAGTATTTGGTCTAACCTTAGCTTAAGGGATTAGAAGTTGTGTCATATTTTCTATGTGTTGTTTGTTGAGTACGACGTATAGGCATGGTGACGAGTATCTATACGTTGGTGTCAAGTATGCCCGTGAATCTTAAATTGAAATCGTTGCGTTCTTAATAAGTACTACGAATGCCTAAGTTGTTGATTTTCTATGGCAAGAATTATGATTATTCTCGTGGAAGTTGCTTAGGGATAGTGTTGTTTTCCTTATTGTTCCCTTGTCGGGACTCTTTTCTTGTGATTGGTGTTGAATTGTATATTGGGATCGGGTTGCACGCTGCAAAAATATTATATTTGGATCGGGTTGCACGCCGCAACAATATTATATTTGGATCGGGTTGCACGCCACAACAATATTATTTGGATCGGGTTGCATGCCGCAATAATATTATATTCGAATCGGGTTGCACGCCACAACAACATTATATTCGGATAGGGTTGCACGCCGCAACAACATTATAATTGGATCGGGTTACACGCCGTAACAGTGATAAATGATATGGATCGGGTTGCACGCCACAACAATATTTTTATGATTTGGATCGGATCACGCGCCGCAACAATAAATGATAGAAGTGGTTATTAATTGGTTACAGTTTCCTTATTCTTTGTGCCGCAAAATTTTAGATTGTTCTTTATGATTTTTTTCTGAGTTATTGTTGGTAAATAATATTCTCTCGCAGCATGTCCCCCTCCCATCCTTATTTGTATATTTCTATTTTATTTCCATTGTATATGATATAACTGCACATGTTTATTTGATAGCCTGGTCCTAGCCTCGTCACTACTTCGGTGGGGTTAGGCTAGGCACTTACCAGCACATGGGGTCGGTTGTGCTGATACTACACACTATACTGTGTGCAGATCCCCGAGCTGCAGCATCGGACCTTAGTGTGGGTGGCTGCTTTTAGTCCAGTCGGAGATTCCGAGGTAGTCCTGCAGGCGTCCGCAAGCCCCGGCATCTCCCTCTATCCTTTCATCCTGTTTCATTTACGTATTTCCGAAACAGTGTATTATTTATCTTTCAGACCTTATTTGTAGTAATTCTAGAATGTCTATGAAGTGTGACACCAGTTCTGGGTAGATTTTTGCTTAAGGTGTTGTATTAGATACATATTCAAATGGTTTATCGTTTTCTTCCGCTTGCTTTAAATTTTCGCTGTTTATAACTGTTGATTCGCACTTGTTAAAGAATTAAAATGGGAAATAGGGAATTTGTGAAAATGGTCGGTTTGCCTAGCTTTCACCTGTAGGTGACATCACGACTCCCGAGGGTGGGAAATCTGGATCGTGACAGGAACTTTCCGCGTGTTGGAGTTCAAGCATAATATGCTGGAAGTTCATAAACAGGTGCACCAATCTCCAGTATATTATGCTGGAACTTTTCGTGTTGCAGCAAAATAGTGGCTATTTTTCAATGATTTTGCAAAAGCTGACTACTTTTAAATGACCAGTCCGAAAACTGGCTAGCCCATACTATTTTTACCATAAAATGTAGTCCAAGCCCATCTACTTATAATAAGCCCAAATCTTATAAAATGCAATAACAGGGGAGGATTTGCATCTATACCCGCTTTTTGGGTCTCATTTTAAGCAAACAAAATTACAAGCATACCCACTTTTCACGTAAACTTCAGGCATACGGGCTTGAAGTAGAAAGGCAATCACGCAAACTTCAACATTCTAGTAGACGGGCCTGAAGTAGTTTGTAATTACTAAACTTAAGCATTCTACTAGCTAAAGTTTTGTTCTCTATTTGCCGAACTTAGCATGTTTTAGCTGAAGTTTTTCGCGTAAACTTAGTGTTGGCTGAAGTTTTTGTTTGTAATTGCTAAACTTAAGCATTCTACTAGCTGAACATTTGTTCTCTATTTACTGAACTTCAGCATGTTTTAGCTGAAGTTTTTCGCGTGAACTTAGTGTTGCCTGAAGTTTTTGTTTGTATTTGCTGAACTTAAGCATTCTACTAGCTGAAGTTTTGTTCTCTATTTGCTGAACTTCAGCATGTTTTAGCTGAAGTTTTTTTCTATATTTGCTGAACTTCAGCATGTTTTAGCTTAAGCTTTGTTATGTTTGTGATGAACTTCAGGGCTGAAGTTTGTTTTGTATTGAAGATGGAATTTCTAATCTTTCTACTGATACAACTCATAAAAATCCTTCTGATATTTCTGGATGGGTACAAAGCATGTTATCTGAGCTCAGCAACACTATGAAAATTGTTTTCGTCAAATAGACCCACAGTGCAAAACATATTTAAGAAGCAGTGCATAAACTGAACACAAGAAAAGAAAATGGCATAGCCTTAAACATAACTGCATTCTTTAAACACAACATTCGGTGTCATAAACATCATCTTCATTCTTTAAACACAACTGCATAGCCTGCAAGTTAAGTTCAACAAAAATGGCAGTCACTATGAGATAATCAGCAGTAAAATATACACCAAATTACAAAAAATAAAGAGTAGAATAAAGAGTGGAAAAGAAAGGAGGAAGAAAGATGCGCCAGGTAGCAGGAAGAAGGAGGCGCCTGAAGTTGTAAAAATTAGGGTATATGTTAAATAATTTTAAAAATATAGGTATAGATTTAATAGAGGCGAAAATAGAGCCCGTGCAATTTTTAGGCAAGATGGGAGTATGAATATTGAGCCCGTCAAGGATTGTGGTAAGGACCTACCCCATTATCCTACCCTCATTTTACAGAAAAACTAGTATAAATTCTGTACTTAATATTACTTAGCCCAAACGAGTAAGTGTAAAAGAAAAGGAAGAATGAGAAAAATAGGTAAAAATTGCATGGGGCGCTCTATTTGGTCGCCCCTATTTAACTTATACCCATTTTTTTTAAAACTTTTAACTTGTACCTACTTTTTAAACAACTTCAGCTCCCTTTCTCCTCCCCCTTCTCCTCCTTCATTTCTTTTTTTCTTCTTCTACAACGATGACTTCAACATTGCTCTCGTTGATTAATGAAGCTAAAGCAAATATACTGAGGATATTACTCTCGTTGGCATGTAGGTTGACTTCAACGACATAAGAGATCAACTCATTGGGCAAGCGCGGGAGCTCTTGCCAGACAAGTTTTTAGCAATATAATCTATCAGTATTATTTCATTTTGATGTTTCTTCATGGTTTACTATTTCTCAAGAATATGATGCAAGAGAAATTCTTATAAATGTTTTAAGCTTTGGTACTTCTGATGTGACGGCAGTATATCATGACAAGAGCTATGACCAATTATTAGAGCAGTTATATAGAAAATTTAAAGGCAAAAGATATTTGATAGTTATGGATGTTACAAAGACAAAAACTTCAGCTCTAGAGTTGAAGTTTCCCATTTACTACACGAAAATTTCAGCTCTAGAGCTGAACTTCAGGCCCGGCTACTAGAATGCTGAAGTTTTGCGTGATTGTCTTTGCTACTTCAGCCCTGTGTGCTGAAGTTATGCGAAAAAGCGGGTACGCTTGCAATTTTTTTTGCAAAGCGGGCACAAGTTAAAATGTGACATAAAAAGCGAATATAGATGCAAATGCCCCGAAAAATAGGATATGTTTATGCTAATATTAATTTTATAACCCCAGTAATAGAAGTTTTGAAAAAAAAAAAGACATACAAAACGAGTATTACATGAAGGATTAACATGGAGTAAACTAAAAAAAAGAATGTACTAGGCCTAATACCATGTTATGAAAATGAATATTGTGCCTAAATTAACCCCAGTACATTCATGAATTAAGAATTATCTGAAATTTTATAAAGGCATATTCCATATATTCATAAATTAAGAATTACCCAAAATCGTATAAAAAGACATAGTCAATATACTTTAACCAATATGGTACTTTAACGGGGGAAGAGTACGATTAGCCATTAATTAGAGCCATATTTACTTTTAAACCACGGTTTAAAATGTATTTACTCTTTAACAAGTGCTTTAATAAACTTTTACCTGTCCGGACGAAAATATACATGTGCATGATGTCCTTAACTTAATGAGTCTTGTGTAAATATTAAGGACAAAGTGTCCTGAATTAGCACCTTCTGTTTTAAACTTTAGGACATCCTGTCTTTAACTTCATATGTACAATGTAAATGTTAAGGAGATGGTTTCCTTAACTTCATGAGTGCTGTCTAAATATTATGGATATTGTATCCTTAACTTCATGAGTGTTGTATAAGTATTAAGGACAATGTGTCATGTATTTACATCTTCCATTGTTAAACTTTAGGACATCATGTCCTTAACTTCATATGTGCAGTGTAAATGTTAAGGGCATGGTGTCCTTAACTTCATGTGTGCAATGTAAATGTTAAGGGCATAGTGTCCTTAACTTCATGAGTGATGTGTAAATATCAAGGGCAAAGTGTCATGTATTTACACCTTCTATTTTTAAACTTTAGGAAATCATGACATCATGTCATTAATTTCATGAGTGTTGTGTAAATATTAAGGACAACATGTCCTAAAAATTTATTCATGGAAAGGATAAAAATATCTTTTTGTATTAATTTTAATATAATAGTAGCTATTTTTGCTTAGCATTAAAAATGAAGGATAAAAACTAAATATCACATTAAAAAATGGTTACCCGCGCCATTTCCACTACTTTAACATCACCGTCCACATCACGTCACCACCTATGAATTGCTGAACGGAACGCCTTCCCATCAATATCCAAATTCTAACCAAATTACAAGCGAGGCCTAACATTAACAGTTGGTTCTATTGAAAGATCCCATAATTAAAAGAGGTTACAAAGCAAATTGTAGAGTTACAAATTCAAATCTCTTAGTTACTAGTCATAATCTGGTGTCCTCTTTTCTCTTCCTATTATCTCTCTGTGAAAATCAAATGGGCCCAAATCAAATAAAACTAAGCCTACTTGCGGACACATGTCACAAAATTAGAAGAATTGCCTGCCTACCATACTCATCTTTTCCTGAAAATTAGTTCGACGTCTCACAAATTTCAAAAGGGTTCTTGAAGATCCAATAAATAAGGATCTCTACTTATTAGAGATCCATTGAATAAGTTTCATCTACACATTAATAAGGATCCAATAAATTCACGTCCTAGTGACTAGGATCATGCAGGACCTAAATAACTTAAAAAGATTTTTTTTCCTATAAACTATTTCGGGGCATTTGCATCTATACTCAGTTTTTAGGTCACCTTTTAATATATACACGTTTTGCACAAAAAATTGCAATCATACCCACTTTTCGGATAACTTCAGACATACATGCCTAAAATAGCAAAAATTTATATCTGAAGTTTGAACTTTAGAATTTTTTGCCTGAAGTGTAGCATCAAAGTAAAACTTCAGATATTTTTGCCTGAAGTTTGGCCTGATTTGCAAAGACAATCACGCAAACTTCAGTTCATAGTGCAATGGCAAACTTCAATTCAATAAAACTTCGGCATTCTAGGAGCTGAAGTTTTATTTTGTATTTGCTGAACTTTAGCATTTTTAGAGCTGAAGTTGTTATGTCCATTACAAAAAAAGAAATACACAATTAATGAGGGAAGCGATACATAGGTGTGTTCATGGTTCGCTTTGGATCGATTTTCCCCCAAAAAGAAACCAAACCAAGTAAGTCAGTTTTTCAAATATTAGAGCCAAACCAAACCAATTAAGTCAGTTTTTTCTCGATTCGGTTTATGTCGGTTTTTCGATTTTTTTGATTATTTGTCGGTTTTTTTCTTAAACGTAAGACATACACTACCAAACACATATTTTACATTTTTAACGTAACATTATCAAATTAATTGCCCTTTGAGAAATATATTATTTACCAAGATATATTGATGATAATTGAATCAAATAGTGATGAATAATTTAAGGACTCAATTAAAAATATATTATTTTTAACAATAAATAGATTCTTACACTTAGCAAAAGAAAACTAGCAATCAAACTAAAATGTAAAGGTAAAGAACTGCACTAAAAGTGCAAACGATTAACATTTACTATAAAAAATTTGAAACTTTATATAAATGTATACATATATATATATAGGTGTAATTCAAAATTTAAAATAGCTACTCCTATATTTGGTTGGTTCGAGTTTTTTTATTAAAATCAAAACCAAACCAAATTTGATCGATTTTTAAATTTAAAAACCAAAATCAAACCAAACCAAAAAGTATTAATTTTTTTGTTCAATTTTTCGGATTTTCACCCTGTAGACAAGGATGAATTTCCTAATAGGATCGTCCACACTTTTTGACTAAAAAGATGGCCGGTGGGTGACCTCAGCCGGGTTTTGTCTTCAACCAAAAGCGAGGTTCTTCACCGGTTTTTCCGGCTACATTTATACACAATAACAAACCAAAATTGCTCCTAATGCTAGCTTGATAACCAGAACGTAGTAGTATTTTAAGAAAATAAAGCTACGTCAGATATATAGAATAATATAACACTCCAATGTGCACAAGCAAACATCATTTTCAATATAGAAGAGCGGAATCATATTATCAAATAATGTACAGCTAAGATCCTTCCCATTCCTCGCCTAATATTAACAAAATTGGAGGAATGATTTTCTACTTCAAAACATTACTACTATTACTAGTAATACATTTCCAACCAAACAACAGAGTAATACAAAACAATGTTTGGTACGCTATTACAAGTTCCCCCCAGACAAACCGTCAACGCGCTTTCCCCTTTCAATATTAAGACATATTTCGACCCCACCTTTATTGAAAAGCCATGCCTTCCCATGCCTGATGCCCCCTCCTAAATTCTTCATAATTCTTTTCTGTTTGTACCCATTCACAACATTAAAAAAACAACATGAAAGATGTTCCTCTCCAGTTCAGTCCTTGTGGGTCCATTATTAACCAACGAATCTGATGCTTCCTCAATTCACCATCTACGGTTCATTTGCATCTCTTTGTCAACACAGGTAAACTTGACACTGAACAACAGTTGTACTAATCTTGAATCCTGGAACTACCGTGAAACCTACACTCGGTTCAGTTTCCGGTGATCCGTCCCATGACAAGAATGCTTCTTCGTTCACACTCTCCATGTACACATCCGAAAACCGACACCCTCTGCTCACTTGAAAGATTGAAGCCACGGGATCGAAGGAGAAAGCCAGACAGTGCAGTAACCAAATGCGCTTGGCCATTTCACTAAATGTGGAGAAGAATGTTGACTCCGGATACTCACCCGAATTGAGTATGTTTCTTTGATTCAGGTTGCCAAAAATGGACTCTTCAATCTTGGGATGGATTAGTTTCAAGTACTTAGCACGACAGAATCTTGCAAATGTTGATTTGGGTTTCCAAGCTAAGTAATCTACTGGTTTAACAGATCTCAGCTCCATGAATCTGTCGAAAAACAACCTTTGCCTTTTTGTCTGCTCGGGCAGGGGCTCAGTTGAGATGGAAAAGTTGGGATAATTGAAACCATCAAACATCTCCCGGCAAACGAATGATTCAAAAGCATAACATATGTCATTTGCTTTCAGGAACTCTATATCAGGTTCGATGGAACTGGCCGCAGCATCTAAGTTCCAGCCAGCAGCTAACATTTCCTTGCTGAACAACCTAACAAAACTACGAATAGACCTAATTGTCTGCCTGAGGAACATGATAAAATGGCTAGGGCTCAAACTTGAAAAGTGAAGATTGTCCAGAGCAGACACCGGTCCACTGGAGTTCAACCTTTTCTCAAGCAGCTTGTTTTCTTTATTAGCCTCGATCAATTTCTCTCCGAGAAACGTAATTTCTGAATCCTTGAGTTTGAGCTGCGAATCCAGTTTCTTTCCCATGATATCATACGTCTTTAATACGCTCTTCTGCTCCTGAATTTCAGCTAAAATCTGAGTGGTTTCCGGGGAATACACATCCAACTGCTTCTTAACGAAGCACTGTTTCAATTCAGACAAGCTTTTCAGCTCGGATACCACCAACTCATCAGCAGATTGAATACCATCAGGGTCGTATGGAGACTGAGCAAACTGCAATTGAGCATATGCTGCTTTAACAGCTGAGATGTTTGCAAACAGCTTGGCAAGAAAAGCTTCTGTAGCTGCTTTCTGTTTCAGCTTTTCATCTTCATCATCAAAGGCCTTGAACTGTGCTTTCTTGAGTAACTCGCTCTTCGCTACATCATTCTTTACTGCATCATCCTTGACAATTTCACTGAATTTGTGCTTCTGAGTTCCTCCTGTCAGAGCTCTAATGTGCAAAACCTTAGCAAAAGTGCGAGCCAATTTGCTCTTACTCGGGGTCACAGCAGACCGATTAACAGAATCCATCTGAAGAAAAAAATATGATATGAAGATGAGACTAAATCATAATAGGTGGGAGCAATACATTATGATCATTTCAGCCAATGCAAATAATAGTTCATTTAAAGAAAGAAAGGAATATAATGATGGCCATAACGACTATCCACCAAATGATTAGCGTGTTACAGCTAAAGAAAAAAGCAACATACTTTAACTCTTCAATCGAGGGAGCCAAAGGAAATTGGAATTTCTTTTTGTTCTCTACTTGAGTACTGCCCTCTGGTTTCTATTTAGAAAGTTTCAAAAAGTATAGTTAATTGGAAGAAAAAGAAGGGATGAACAGAGAAGTAGAGGGAAAAAAGAAAAAAGTTGAAAGAATATCTCAAATCAAATGACACGATCAAAAGGTACATCTACATTACAAGTTCATGAATGCTTTTTATATAGTATAAAAGATATTAGATAGCAGCTTCTTGGCAGGGCTTAATTGATTAGCTGGGAGCATAAAATACTTCAGTGCAATATATACATTATATATTAATAACTATTGAAGGGGCAAGGTTTGACCCATATTATTATGTCACCAGCCTCTGCCTAACTTTAAGTATAGTATTAATTTCATAATCAATGGCCCTTCTAGCCAATTTCCCACACCCAAAGACATGCCCCCACACAACCCCACATCAGTGCAAATAACAAAAACAAATTAGGAAGAATACATATGCTACCAACTACAGAATTATCAGTGGCAATTAACACCCCGCCTAATAAACAATACGAAATGCAACGGATTCCAACAAATTCTAACACTCCTCAAGTAACGAGCTGTAAATAATTCTACGTCCATTCATTTTTACTTGGCACATTTTGACTTTTCATGCCCTTTAAAAAATAATAAATAAAGTGCATAATTTACAATGATACGAATATTAATTAATGCATATTTTATTGAATTTGAGAAAATGATTTGAAATGAGTAATAAATACTGTGGTTATAACAAAAAAAATTATCGTTCCCTTGAATCTTGATATGCATAAAGTGTAAAGTAAAAATAAAAATTTATTTTTAGTATAAACGTCAAGTAAGAGTGAATGGCAACCCATTAATTCTCAGTCCTCCCATCAATTAAATACTCTTTAAAAAGTAAATCTTTGGACCGTATCAATTGAAAACAGCCTCATTAATAAATAAATCAGATTAAGATCCTTATGGGACGGCAAAGATTACCGACCTCATTAAGATTAGCCAAGGCCCACTAACCTAAGAAATTATCCCAAAAGCTTTTACTCCACCCAAAATCTTGGGGATGAAAATGGATAATGACACCCCCCCCCCCCCTCCTTTCTCCCTCACATGCAACAATAAGACCTCCATTCACGCAAGACTTTGAGGTCACACTATTCACACCAAATTAAATCAGGAAACATCCATTATTTTTACACTTGAATGTTCTTTGACCAACACCTACCACAAAATTAATCGGAGTAAAGGCCTACGTTTGTACTAAATTAATAATGTAGTCCATTACCCTCAGAAAAGTACAGATACCCTTCCAAAATTTTGAAACTTTAGACGTGTCACCACTCGTGAATCTATTTGACTGGGCATGGAGTTTAAGAAAAAATGATGACTTTTGAAATTTGTGATCCTAAATAAGTTAAAAAAGAGCTTGAAGTATTTGTGTAGTTATAAAAGCTTCTAGTTAAGGATAGAATTAAAAGTTAAACTAAATTATTTCTAAATTTAAAATGAAGTCATTATATTTGGAATTGACCAAAAAGAAAATAGGTTCACAAACAGAGCAGTAATTCATTATTACAAGTCACTAACCATTCTGCAAAAAGCCATGTGGGTCCTTCATGATTGAACTGTGGTAAAAAAAGATTTTTCGCATCCGACGGTGTACATAAATGCCCGTTGGACTTACTTTGCTCTTCTCGATAGTTGAGCTCACTATAATCCAACGGACAAAACTACTATTCCCCAGAAAATGTTTCCTCAGATTACAAGTCACGTGACCCAATTTCAGGTGCTAATACAAAATAAACTAGCAATAGCAAGTTCTTTTAGAACCTATTTGGATTGACTCGTTGTAAGACAATCTCCAACCCAACACCAATTTTAACACAAAATAGTATTTTAGTGTAAATTTTGATATTTTTTTCTCCAATCCAACACCATTTTGATTGATGCAACACTATTCATCAACACTATTATTATTCATTATTATTTTAATATTATTTTTTAATCATAAAACACTTTTAATTTAACATATTATAATTTTATAATTAATTATAGTTTTTATGTAATGTCTTTATAATATTAATTTTATATTTTATTTTGGTATTTAATTTTTGTATATTTATTTTTATATAAAATTATAAGTTAATTTTATTATAAATTATATTTGTATATAAAAATATATAACCATAAAAAAAAGTACAAAACTGAAATATAATATATTGTTAATAAATAACACAATATTTGGCAAATCGGAAAGGATTTGTTTTATTTATGAAATAAAAAATAAATTTAAATAAAAAATAATAATATAATATAGAAGAGATAGAAGAATATAAAAGAAATATTCTTTTTTGATATAAAAAATAGTATAATGGGTTGAAGTTAATTTGCACTATTTTGATGTTTCCACCATTTTGGTGTAAAAAATTGGTGCAAAGGTTGGAAGGCCGGAGATGCCCTAAGTGCTGTTAAGCTAAAATAGCTTTTAAACTATCTTGGGATCATTTAGTTGGAAAGAAGTTATCTCTGGATTAATTATCAGAAGATTAGTTATCCACCTTTTCATAGGAATAAAAAAATACTATAATCCTGGAATAATAATTTCAAAAATAATTATGTTGTAATTTCACTCAACCAAACATGGGATAAACTCTTCTAAATATTTAGTCTCGGAATTAATTTTCCTTATCCACGTACCAAACAAACCCTAATAGTGTTTGAATAAAATTAAAAAGTGCTTTTAAGCTAACATGACCAAAACAAAAAAGCAAAAAACTAAAATTCCTACTTAAGGCTTATACTTAGAAATCAATTAAAATACTTTCATCCAAATGGAATCTTGGGCTAAGTATTTTTTAATGCCAATAGTGCCTTTTTTGTCAAAGTTAAATGTTTTGCTAAGTTTTAAAAAGAAAAAAAAATTTTGAGCAAAAACAGACGCAGTTTTTGAAAAGTAAAAAAACTAGCTCCTCCCTAAAAGAAAAGCTCGTTTTTTTGAAAAAAAATACATTTCAAAGCAATTCTTAAAAGTTTAATCATACTAATGCTCACAAAGTGTTTTTCAAATAAAATAATCACATATAAATTGTTTCTCACCAAAAATATTTTTCTAAAAAGTATTTTTTGAAAACACTTCTAAAAAAAGCTGATTTTAGAAACTTGGTCAAACGGGCTATCAGTAGCCCGTTTGAATTGACTTATTTTAAGTGCTTTTAAATTAAAATAACTTTTTAAGTCATTTTGTAGTGTTTGAATAAAATAAAAGTTATACTTTTAAGCACTTATTTTTAAGCTAAAATGACAAAAATAAGCCAAAAGCTAAAATTTCTAACTTATAGATTTTGACTTAAAAATCACTTACAACAAGCTCGTCCAAACGGCTCTAAGTCACATGATCTAGTAAGCCAATGTGAGTCACTGGGTTAGCTACTGTGAGGGCGCACACAGTGAACCGAACTCAACAATAAGACCGAGACGTGCTCCCGCAGCACAAGGATTACAAATTACTACGATTCTCTACATGCGCGTGCACAAGAAAAAACCTAGACTAGAGCTAATCCATCACCTTTGATTTATCTGTAATCTATTACAGTAATTGATGAGAAATTTAACGTTACCTCGGGAGAAACCTTCAGGGGAAGAATTGGAGAATATTCAGGTCCTGTGCGCAAATCTCAATGAAGCACAAAAACACCATAATCCTCCATTCATAACAACCACACTGTGAAGCAAAATCCAGACCCAATTTTTTTTCAAAAGGCTCATTGATATATATGTATGTATCAAACACAGCTATTATGAAATAAAACCTAGAGATTGTACCTAATGGAAAAGAATAGCAGAAAAATCCAAATTTCTTCCTGTACGGCAACAGAACTCCGGAAGTTTGATTGCCTGAAAATGGATACCAATATAAAAGGGAAAAAACAGATTGATAGGCATATTAGACGCCATAGAGAGAAAATGATTGAGCGAATAATCTAGAGGAATTGTACCCTACCTGCCGGGGACTTCAAAAAATTTCCCTTCAGGAGAAAGCTGGTATTGAAATAAAAGCACAGCGTTATGATTGAGAATCTTCAACGGCTATAATAATGGTGTTTTTGCACTTTTGGCTGTAGAAGCTTGGTTGAGATTGAATAAGGAAAGGATCGTGCTGTTTTAGGGAACAGAGAAAAAATCGGAGCTCGAGGGTATATGGAGAAATGGAGAGGAAGAGGCAAGGAGAAAAAGACGAAAAGGACCAGAGGGATTTGGGGAAGTGTTGGACAACCAAGGCATTGGGAATTTAAAACTCAGACACTTGCTTGGGTCAATTTATGGACTTTTGTAATTACGGAATTGCCAGCTGCATTTCATACTAATTACGCGGATTCTGGTTGAGGTAACAGAGCTGATTGAAGGGGGGTTTTGGTAATTAGATATTTACAGCTGACACACCTGCGGATTCACACAGGTATATGTGTTATGGCAGGAGAAACGAAAGGTGGACATTTTTGAAACATGTAAAATGAAAATGAAAATTATGTTGTCATCGCTAAATTCGAATCCCTATGAACCTGTCTAAAGATAACGAGAATCTCAAATGAATTCTGCATTTGCATTTTTCCTCTTTTTGTTGTACAACAACAACAAATCGACAAGAATTTGACGAGCGAGATTTGGCAACGATAAAATGTATGTAACATTATACCTACTCTAAAAATGCAAAAAAAATTATTTTTGTTAGACCATCAATTAAAGAAAGAATAAAAAAAAGTAACAGCAACAAGAAAAAATAAGAAGATCGAAGTCAAGAAGTGAGGGGCGAAATTACGTGGAGGGGAGTTGGGTACATGCACCCATGCTTTCCTCCTTAGGCTATGTATAAATAGTGTAATATTTTTTTCTATTATGCCCTAAATAAATTTGTGGCCTGATATTTAGCTTACAATATATATATTTATATATATATCATCTCGCATTTCACTTGTGTTTCGTAGATTTCGGATGTGAAATGTAATGTTTGTGCTAATTCGTGGTGTTTTTATGTGTAGGAATCTTACGGAAGCAATATAGGGCGAAGGTGCGAGATTAGAGGCAAAAAGGAGCAAAATGGGAAATTGGCCACAAAGTAGCGCCACAGGCAGCGTGGGGCGCTACATGTGGCTCAGAAGTCCGTGTGCTTAAAAAGTACAACGCCAGGGCTAGCGTCCCACGCTATGTTGGGCACTAGTGACGGAAAATTCTCTTAGTTCGCCCATGACAAGGTTATTTCGGCCCAAGACCCCCCCCCCCCTCCCTTCACACACACAATGCGTATAAAAGCAGGACTAAGCCTATTTTGAGAGGGGAAATGCCACTTTGCGGGAAAAATTACACACGAGGAACATCAGGGAGCGAGGATATCTAAGTTTCCTTCATCTTTTCTTAGTATTCTCAATTATTCAACACTTATGAATTTATTTTGATATTATCATGAGCGGCTAAAACTCATAGTTTTGGGGTTGTGATATAGCCCTGAATATTGTTATTTAAAGTTGACTTAACCTTGATTGCAATTCACTAATATATGGTTGTTTCTTCAATTCTGTGATTAATTTCTTGATTGTTTGGCCAACAGTTAGGTTTTATTTACTATATATGGTATGCTTGAAAAAGCTACGTCTAGATTAGAGAAGAATTGAAAATGGCATGATCTTAACTCTAAATTGGGGGCAGATTTGTAGTTAGGATAGAAATATACCTAGACGCCATGCTTAATTAAATATCGTAATCTTAATGCATTCTTAATAGATTGATTCCATATGAATATAGGCGTTAATCTATTTTTAATAGGTGAGTAGTAATTCTGAAAAATACTACGAGAGCAATTATTCGATTAATTAGCAACCATGAGTTAATTGTATGTAAGTGAGAATTACTTAGAACACAATAGGATTGGTGAATCGATCACAACCCTTGAATATTCGAATCTACTGAATACACAACAACTATTTTGCCGCTTGATAAATTAGTTACTTGTTAGAAATGTTGCTTAGTATAATCCCACTTTTGAACTCTGATTGACTCGGCTGAATAATCTTGACGAAACTAGTGGGTAATTAATACAAATCTCTGTGGGTTCGACACTCGATTTATTACTTTATTACTTGTACAACCACGTATACTTGTGTGCGCGTTTGGGAGCAACATGGCCACCCATGCTCAAGTGACTAGTTTGGTGCACTGGTGACAAGTGACCCTCTTGTCTCCTTTTTGTACCTAAGTCACGGTTCGATCCCTCTACGCCCTTTTTCTTCTTTTCAATTAACAAACAAACACGTTTTTTTACCTTAGTTTTTAAAATTCCCTTTTGCCTACGTCTTTTTTATTTTTCTTCGCTTAATCATTCTTTTGAATGCAAAAACTTTGAAATCCCTAAAAATAAAGCACCCGTGACTCGTCTCTTTCGGCTCTGAGACTCTCTGTGGATTCAAAGCAGCAAAACCCTCGGCTCAATATTAAGCGATGCCTTTAAAAACCTTTTTGAATAATTATTTAGTTTGTTATATAGAGCATGAGATATTTAAAACTGTAAGTAATGATCCTATAATTGACTGTTTTCAAAGTATAAAAATTCGCCAAGGACAATTGTAAAGTGAATGCTATTTTTTGCGTATATAGTATTAATATAGTTTGCTCTTCATCTTGTTATCACCATAAAATTTTATATAGTGAAACCACACATCTATCTTAAATATAATAATGCACCCCTGTTCTTAAAGTTCTGAAAATGCCTCTGCTAAAAGCAAGTAAATACTAAGTAGTAATAACAATCTAAAAATGAGGAGATATCATACTAATACTCATGCTATCGAACTCAGAATATATAGGGAGAACGCTCGTCTACCTACTACCATAATACTCGACAGTCACATCCTCCTATTAAAGGTCATGTCCGCAGTAAGTTCCGACTGTGCCATGTTCCGCCTAATCACTTCTCCCCAAGACTTCTTTGGCTTACCTATAGCCCTCCTACAAATTTGACCTTTATCTTGAAGCAAATTACTTCTAGTACTTTACCGAGTCCAATTTTGTTTTACATTTTTCTTATTAAAGATTATATTTTATGATTATTGAATATAATTGGAACAGATTAATTATGTTTTTTTTAAATTTAAACTCTATTGAAAAATTACACAAAAGGTTCCCTTAGGACTCGTTTGGCCAGAAAAAATTCATTTTTTTCGAATTTTTTTCAAAATTAATGTTTGGCCATAAATTTTTCAATTTTCACTTGAAGATAAATTTTAAAAAAATTCAAAATTTGTAAGAACTCTAAAGAACTGCTTTTTCAAAATATTCAATTCAAGTCACTCCAAAAAATTTAAAAACAGCCCAAAATTGTATTCATATCCAAACACTACTTTAATTTTTAAATACCATTTTCACTTAATTTCTTTTTTACTTTTTTTCTAAAATTTTATAATTCTTATGTCCAAACGGCCACTTAATTTTTGCTCTGGAAAAGTTTGAAGCAGCAAATATCGATGCACTGTTTTGAATACGACTCAATTTGTATTTTATTTAGAAGAAAAGATTTTACTTTTTTGTGATAACATATTAATGGTAACTCACAACTTGAGATTATTTTCAGCACAATTTGTACCTTGTAAATGTTTTCGTCTTGTTACAAAATAACTTTATTGTCGCGGTCACTTATTTTCAGCACAATTTGTTGACTTTGCATTTTACTTTGAAAAATTGGTTACCTCCTGAGCATTTTCCATTCGTTAGCGCATCTATTATTATTATTGGTTGCCATCTCATTTTTATTTTCCGCCTACCGTACTTGAGTAATTATACATGTCCTTTTTCCAATCAAGAGAGTAGTAGTTTTTTCTTTTTTTCGTTTGCACATAATTATCAGGGGTGATTGTAGGAATATGTTCATGTATTCCAATTATTGTAGAAAATAATGGACAAATAGACTTCTTTTAAACATTGATTTTAGAACTCAAATGAAATCCAACAATTATAACAAATGGACTAAATTTTATAGGGTGTACAAACCGAACCGGAAAACTGCACCAAACCAAAAAGTCAAACCAAATCGATTAAAAAAACCCGACTATGTTTGGTTTGATTTGGTTTGGTATTGAGTAAAACAAATCCGAACCAAACCGACATATAAATATATAATTTTTATATATACTTTTAAAATTTTATATAGAATTTTATTTAAAAAATATCTAGAAATATTTGGGATTATCTTGCGGGATATAATATTTAATAGTATATGAAGTACTCCATATTTATTTACCTTAAATAATGGGTTATATGATTACTTTTCCATCAAGTGTTACTGAAATGCGTCAATCTCTTTGTTCTTCCATATTCATATTATATGTTAAGATTTATTAAATTGTTATATCTTTTTCGAATGTGAAGTGATTAGTATTATTTATGTATCATATTGATTTTTATGTTTAATTACTAAATTCATTTAACCTTGAAAGTGTACATCAACGAAACACTATTGTTAGACGACTAAAAAAATAACTATTATGTGTTACTAAAAAATCTCCTATAAGAATATATTAATAGATAATATATTTATCATTTTTTTATATTTTTACTAAACATATATTTACTTATAAAAAATTTAACAAAGTAAGATTGAAACATATTTAAGTAATAAAAAACCCGAAAATCCGAAAAAACCGAACCAATCCAAACCGATATAGTTGGTTTGGTTTGGTTTTGATAAAAAGCGAATCAACCCGGTCCATGTACACCCCAACTGTTTGACTCAAAAGATATTGGAACCTTCTTGAACAAATCAATTAAAGAAAATGAAGGGGTAAATCTTAGTTAGACATAATACATTCCAGATCAATGAGCTAATTGAAAGAATAGCATATAAGATAAAATAGAGGTAATCGATCTTATTGAAATTCTTTATTGTGGCTCCCATTAATTAGTGGGAGAAGCAGTTTTTCATCCTTTTCTGGAGACTACTTCTTTCTTATGAAGATTATAAGGAGAGAACTTAGGAGAGAAGGAGGAAAGGATCCCCCCAAATCAAAGGTTTTTCCCTACTATATATAGTCAAAGAACCTTTGCAATTTACTTGGTCCGACGCTTTCTCACACCAAGTATGCCTTGGTCGTCCTCTAGACATTGTTCCTTCTGACTCGACGGGTATCGAAAGTGCCGGATGTAGAGTAGGCCGTGTCGTCTTTTGCTGCCTTGCCGCTTGGGCGGGACTTTGGTCAGCTTGACCGTGGCGGTCAGATTTTGACCAATACAGTTAGTCCCTCCGTCTATCGGGGTCGTCCCATGTCGGGCCAGGCAAACGGATCATGATTGCTACGAATTCGAGCAAAATTTGACTTCTCGTTCCTTAGTTATGCTACTTAGGTTTCAAGTGAGATGGTGGCGTTCTTTCGATATCCTTGGACCAGTGCGGCTGTTTCGGAACCGAAACATCGTTTGGTATTAAAGCATTGTTTCGTGGTTGCCGCCATTATGACACACGTTTCTGGGGAACCGAAACGTTTCGTGCCTTATCAGATTTGATTGGCGACTCTTGGGTTTCATGCATGGTGGATTTATATCTCTTATAAATAGAAAGAGCATATCCTTAGATTGACACACTTCTTTGCCCTTTGCTTGAAAGAATTTTGCGAGCATATTTTCTTCCTGATACTTCGAATTTTCATTCGCCTCCGATTGGTTGAAAACTTTTATCCTTCTTCTCCATTGTATTTTTGCCACTCCTCCCTGACAAAATGGCTGGTGATTCTTCTCGCACCGATCTCTCTGTCGCAATTCCGGCGCCGAAAAATAGGCCATCGAAGGAGTAGAAGTGGTGGAGGATGAGGAGGTCCCGTCAGTAACATCTTGCCTCATCCTGGGAGAGAATGGAATGACTTCTGCAGCCGCGCCAGGGAGGATACGGAACCTGTCCCCTCTGTTTTAAAAGAAGAAGACCTTGCGGAGTTGAAATCTAGCTGGGGAATCCCCAATTATGTTGAAATACGGTCAGATGTGGGGGACGACATAGTCTACTTTGACCTTTCCGGGTACTGCGTGTTCTATGCCTACCCCTTTCTTATTGCATACACACTTCCTCTCCCTCTCCTGGTGGTGAATTTCTGCTGTTTTTATGAGGCATGCCCCGCTTAACTTTCGTCATACCTATACAAGTTATTTCTTATGTTGCTCAAGTTTACGGAGCTCGCCGGTCGTGAGATCACTTTGGATCACATGCTCAATATCTTTGCCCCTCAACTCATTCGCGGCACGATGCTTCACATGCGTCCTCGGGAGTCGAAGAGTCTGGTGGTGAAAATGGACGACAGGGCTAACTGTCGTTTCTACGAGATTTATTTCTATGTGCGGACTGAGCACATTGTGGCGAATCTAACGGGGTTCCCTGAGAAGTGGAACTTTGCACGTAAGTTTCTTATGTTTTCCGTCGGCAAGATATCTGATCGCTTTCTGTTACAATACTAAACTCTATTATGTTTCTACAGCCGAGAAATTGCCCCTCCATCTGTCGAAGGCATCCATGAATGGGTGAGTCCCATGCTTCCCCATACGGCAGGGGTTCGCACATGGTCGGCCTTTTATAAAAAGTTTGGACGCAGGCCCCTTACAGGTGAGATGTCGTTTCGGTTTGCTATCTTTCCCTCTTTTTACTTAGTTTCTTGTGTTCTATTTGTCGATAGCAGGGAGAGTGCGAAGACCGAGGGCTCCTCCATTACCTTTTTCTCTGCCGGCATTGTCTGCTCGCCTTGTTGCAGCACCTGCCGCTTGGACTTCATCGAGGGCTTATTCAATCGAGTTGGCGACTGCAGTTATTCCTGTAGAGACCACTTCTCAAACTGAGGTCCTGACTCGTGTCGCTCGTCTGACGGGTGACGCTCCCCGTGCTGAAGAAGAAGAAGGGTCGTCCAAAAGGCGGTGAGTGGAATTCGAGGAAACCCCTCCAACTATAATACACATGGATGACTCTCCCCTGACAGGATCTGGGGCAGGGATTAATTCCACTCTGCCCACAAAAATG
Organism: Nicotiana tabacum; assembly: GCF_000715075.1. NCBI lineage: Eukaryota > Viridiplantae > Streptophyta > Magnoliopsida > Solanales > Solanaceae > Nicotiana > Nicotiana tabacum. The sequence goes on from NC_134089.1 coordinate 116,331,109, forward strand.
GATACAACCGTCGTATCTGCCCCGTCGATGGAGATTCCTGCCACTGTCGTTGATCAACAACTTGCCATGACAGGGGGGAAAATTTCTAAGGCTGCCGTTGTATTTTCGAACGTACCCTCGTCCTCCGTACCTGGTCGTGCCTCCTCCTCAGCTGCTGAAAGAGGAAAGGGTGTTGTGGTCGATGATTATGAATCTGAGTTGGACCTCGATCCTGATGATATCAGGATGTTTGAGGAGGGTATTACATGGTATTATATGTGTTTTCAGATGTACATGGTGGAAGTGGAGAGTATGCGCAGGGCCGACACTTGGGCCAAGCTTTTCTTGAAGATGTTGGAAAAGTATCGATGCTATCGCAACAAGTGTCGTGAGATACACGAGCGACTAAGGGAGAATCCTGGTTCTCGATCCCTCGGCGAGGAATTGGAGAAAAGAGACCAGCAGTTGATGGAGGCCATTCGCAGGAAAAGAATGTGGTTGAAGAGCAACTTCACGCAAAGGATTAAGAGCTAGAGGTGGGAAAGGGGGTGGCCGTACAGTGTGACTATCTGCAGGGAAGATTGAGGTTAATGCAAGCCGAGATGGACCAGAATCTTATCAAGGTCGAGGCAATAAGTGCAGAGTAGATGGGAAAGATTATCGAGTTGGAGAGAAAGGTCGCCGGGTTGGAGAGTATTGAGAGTGCCTGGTATGCGGCTTCAGCAAGGGTGGCGGCCTTGGAAAACACTATCCGCGTCTTCTAGTTCGAGCAGGAGTCGGAGAGAGCGACGACGACTCTAATGGAGGCGAGGCTTGAGGAGAGCATTGGAGAGATCGACCAGGAAGCTTCAACCTTAGGTGATCAGGTCGCCACTATTGAGGCTAAGAAGGAGCGACTGTTGGCTCTGATTAAGTCTTCCTCCGCCAGTGTTCCCCGCCGCTTACACGAGATTTGGGTTCATGCTGACGCTCAGTGAGATATATACAAGAGTCTGTGGGAGGCGGGCAATGTTACTGAGGTCGCATATGAAGGAGCATAAGTAAAGGCGCAAGAGGCTCATGTCAACTGTGGTTATGACTCTGCGACTCTGGAGGCCGAAAAGGGCGCGAATGATGAGGGAGAGTTTCCTGGAGATGATGACGATAATGGTGGCGGTGACGACGCCGAGTGAAATAATGTTGCCTTAGTCTGTTTCCTTTTTTTATTTTATTCATTGTAGGTTGTCGTTGTTCCTTTCTTTTTTCTTCTTCTCTTTTTTTTATTGTTGGCTTGGGCCGTATGTAATCTGCGACCGTTGGCGCAGTGACTATGTATAAAGAAGAATTTTTTAGTTGTTATCTCTCGTGTACTTTATCTTTGTTCTCATTTTACGTGATTTTGGTACGAGATAGATTCATGTATGGTGAGTCCCGATCTTTCCATCCTTTTTTGTTTCCTGATGGCACTTGGCTTTAGATATATTTCGAACCTTTCTCTCTGGCGATGGCTCGTGGTCTTGAAGGTGTAATTCCAAAATTTTGTCGAAATATCGACCCGTCGTTGTTTGATTAAGGTCGAACTTCTTCTTTTCGATGAAGGCCCTTGGCCTTAAAGGGAGTTATTTCGAACTTATCAAAATAGTGACCCGTGGTCATTCGATTCGAGGTCGAACTCTTCTTTTTGGTGAAGGCCCTTGGCCTTAAAGGGTATTATTTCAAACTTATCGAAATAGTAACCCGTCGTCCTTCAATCGAGGTCGAACTCTTCTTTTTGGCGAAGGCCCTTGGCCTCAAAAGGTGTTATTTTGAACTTACCAAAATAGTAACCCGTCGTCGTTCGATCGAGGTCGAACTCTTCTTTTTGGCGAAGGCCCTTGGCCTTAAAGGGTGTTATTTAGAACTTATCGAAATAATAACCCGTCGTTGTTCGATCGAGGTCGGGCTTTTTTTATAGCGAAGACCCTTGGCCTTAAAGGGTGTTATTTCGAACTTATCAAAATAGTAACCTGTCGTCGTTCGCTCGAGGTCGAACACTTCTTTTTTGCGAAGGCCCTTAGCCTTCAAGGGTGTTATTTCGAACTTATCGAAATATTAAGCCGTCGTCGTTCGATTGAGGTCGAACTCTTCTTTTTGGCGAAGGCCCTTGGCCTTAAAGGGTGTTATTTCAAACTTATCAAAATAGTAACCCGCCGTCGTTCGATTGAGGTCGAACTCTTCTTTTTGGCAAAGGCCCTTGGCCTCAAATGTGTTATTTCGAACTTATCGAAATAGTAACCCGTCGTCATTCGATCGAGGTCGAACTCTTCTTTTTAGCGAAGGCCCTTGGCCTCAAAGGGTGTTATTTCGAACTTATCAAAATAGTAACCCGTCGTGGTTCGATCGAGGTCAAACTCTTCTTTTTGGCGAAGGCCCTTGGCCTTAAAGGGTGTTATTTCGAACTTATCGAAATAGTAACCCATCGTTGTTCGATCGAGGTCTAACTCTTCTTTTTTACAAAGGCCCTTGGCCTCAAAGGTTGTTATTTCAAACTTATCAAAATAGTAACCCATTGTCGTTTGATCAAGGTCAAGCTCTTCTTTTTGGCGAAGGCCCTTGGCGTTAAAGGGTGTTATTTCGAACTTTTCAAAATAGTAACCCGTCGTTGTTCGATCGAGGTCGAGCTTTTTTTTTTGGCGAAGACCCTTGGCCTTAAAGGGTGTTATTTCAAACTTATCAAAATAGTAACCCGTCATCGTTCGATCGAGGTCGAACTCTTCTTTTTTGCAAAGGCCCTTGGCCTCAAAGGGTGTTATTTCAAACTTATAGAAATAGTAACCCGTTGTCATTCGATCGAGGTCGAACTCTTCTTTTTGGCAAAGGCCTTTGGCCTTAAATGGTGTTATTTCGAACTTATCGAAATAGTAACTCGCCGTCGTTCGATCGAGGTCGAACTCTTCTTTTTGGCAAAGGCCCTTGGCCTCAAATGGTGTTATTTCGAATTTATTGAAATAGTAACCTGTCGTCATTCGATCGAGGTTAAACTCTTCTTTTTGGCGAAGGCCCTTGGCCTCAAAGGGTGTTATTTCAAACTTATCGAAATAGTAAATCGTCGTCGTTCGATCGAGGTCGAACTCTTCTTTTTGGCGAAGGCCCTTGGCCTTAAAGGGTGTTATTTCGAACTTATCGAAATAGTAACCCATCGTCGTTCGATCGAGGTCAAACTCTTCTTTTTTGTAAAGGCTCTTGGCCTTAAAGGGTGTTATTTCGAACTTATCGAAATAGTAACCCGTTTTCGTTTGATCAAGGTCGAACTCTTCATTTTGGTGAAGGTCGTTGGCCTTAAAGGGTGTTATTTCAAATTTATCGAAATACTAACCCGTCGTCGTTTGATCGAGGTCGAACTCTTCTATTTGGCGAAGGCCCTTGGCCTTAAAGGGTGTTATTTCGAACTTATTGAAAGAGTTACCAGCCGTCGTTCGATCGAGGTCTAACTCTTCTTTTTTGCGAAGGCCCTTGGCCTCAAAGGATGTTATTTTGGACTTATCAAAATAGTAACACGTCGTCATTCGATCGAGGTTGAACTCTTCTTTTTTGTGAAGGCCCTTGGCCTCAACGGGTGTTATTTCGAACTTATCAAAATAGTAACCCGTCGTCGTTTGATCAAGGTCGAACTATTCTTTTTTGCGAAGGCCCTTGGCATTAAAAGGTGTTATTTTGAACTTATCGAAATAGTAAGCCGTCGTCGTTCGATCGAGGTCAAACTCTTCTTTTTGGCGAATGCCCTTGGCCTTAAAGGGTGTTATTTCGAATTTATCGAAATAGTAACCCTTCGTCGTTCGATCGAGGTCGAACTCTTCTTTTTGGCGTAGGCCCTCTGCCCCAAAAGGTGTTATTTCAAACTTATCGAAATAGTAACCCATCGTCGTTCGATCGAGGTCGAACTCTTCTTTTTTGCGAAGGCTCTTGGCCTTAAAGGGTGTTATTTCAAACTTATCAAAATAGTAACCCGTCGTCGTTCGATCGAGGTCGAACTCTTCTTTTGGCGAAGGCCCTTGGCCTCAAAGGGTGTTATTTCGAACTTATCAAAATAGTAATCCGTCGTCGTTCGATCAAGGTCGAACTCTTCTTTTTGGCGAAGGCTCTTGGCCTCAAATGGTGTTATTTCGAACTTATCGAAATAGTAACTCTTTGTTGTTCGATCGAGGTCGAACTCTTCTTTTTGGCGAAGGCTCTTGGCCTTAAAGGGTGTTATTTATAACTTATCGAAATAGTAACCCGTCGTCTTTCGATCGAAGTCGAACTATTCTTTTTTGCGAAGGCCCTTGGCATTAAAGGGTGTTATTTCGAACTTATCGAAATAGTAAACCGTCGTCGTTCGATCGAAGTCAAACTCTTCTTTTTGGCGAATGCCCTTGGCCTTAAAGGGTGTTATTTCGAATTTATCGAAATAGTAACCTGTTGTCGTTCGATCGAGGTCAAACTCTTCTTTTTGGCGTAGGCCCTCTGCCTCAAAAGGTGTTATTTCGAACTTATCAAAATAGTAACCCATCGTCGTTCGATCGAGGTCGAACTCTTCTTTTTTGAGTAGGCCCTTGGCCTCAAACGGTGTTATTTCAAACTTATCGAAATAGTAACACATTGTCGTTCGATCGAGGTCGAACTCTTTTTTTTTTGCGAAGGACCTTGGCCTTAAAGGGTATTATTTCGAACTTGTTGAAATAGTAACCCATCGTCAGTCCAAGTTTTTGAAGAGTCGGACATCTTTTGGGGGAGTTCCGGTTTGCTTGATTTTGTTTGTATTAGAGGACATAATGTCGGAGAGTATGAAACGTTGTTGTTTCTCTTATGTTCATTTTGTGCCCATATTGGAGTTTTTTTGCCTGATTCCAGCCTTTCGGCCTGAAGATGTCATCGGCGGGCAACATTTCGGTAGTTTTGTCGTGGTTTCTCATTCTTTAATTGAGATGTTTCTTTGCTTGCTTGCCCGCGCGACATTTGTGTTCTTGCTTGAGCAAAGAACAGAAGGTGAGTTAAAATGATACTTTCCTTACCCCCATCCGATGGATCGATGAATGAGAACAGGTTTGTAACGTTGGTCGTTTTGTTTGGCATTTCGATGGTTGATGGGACGAGGATTTCTAAAATCGGTGATTCTATTCGGTCTCCTTCTCCTTCTACGCTGCGCCTTTGTCTTGCGTGTGTTGGGTTTTGCCTTAGCGCTCTGTTCGGTGGGTAATCGTGTTTCTTGTCTTTGATCTGGGAGAGATTAGGAAATTTCACTAAGAAATCCTCACAGACGGCGTCAAATTATTTGACTCAAAAGATATTGGAACCTTCTTGAACAAATCAATTAAAGAAAATGAAGGGGTAAATCTTAGTTAGACATAATACATTCCAGATCAATGAGCTAATTGAAAGAATAGCATATAAGATAAAATAGAGGTAATCGATCTTATTGAAATTCTTTATTGTGGCTCCCATTAATTAGTGGGAGAAGCAGTTTTTCATCCTTTTCTGGAGACTACTTCTTTCTTATGAAGATTATAAGGAGAGAACTTAGGAGAGAAGGAGGAAATTAAGGAGCCCCCAAATCAAAGGTTTTCCTCTACTATATATAGTCAAAGAACCTTTGCAATTTACTTGGTCCGACGCTTTCTCACACCAAGTATGTCTTGGTCGTCCTCTAGACATTGTTCCTTCTGACTCGACGGGTATCGAGAGTGCCGGATGTAGAATAGGCCGTGTCGTCTTTTGTTGTCTTGCCACTTGGGCGGGATGTTGGTTTAGGGTTTAGGGTCAGATTTTAACCAATACACCTGCCAAATAGTATAAAATTTTATATCCCTTCTTAATTTAGCTAATTCCAGGTGTTATTGTCCGTTTTGGTGTTTCGTAATGTCCCAAGTTGCTGCCTTGCTTATCTAAGAAAACAATTAATAATTCCATTATGAGTAAGTACAAATTAAATTTGACTACTTTGTGCTGAATGAATCGATTCATCAATAAGTTAAACGGTTTTAAAAATAATCATCGGAATTTATTTATTCCAAACATGTAATACGTCCTTTACATGTATACCCACTCTTTCTATATATTAAATCAGACAAATGAAAATATATGTCATAAATTGATGGCAGCTGAATTCATAGTTTTATATTCAACTTTAATATCCGTTTAGACATGTGAATCACCTCATTTGATAAAGATTAGTCACACAATTTAACATTATCCAAATAAAAGATAAAAGCATGATACGATCTAAAGTAATAATATAGCAGTAACAAAGTTGACCATTATCCAATAATTAAGCTTTTGTTATAAAATAAAAGCAATGCAGTAAAATGTAAACAAGAAGAGATAGAGAAAATGGTGAAGTGTTTTCTTCTTTCACTTTGGTGTATTTTCCTATCTATTACAAGACCTTTATATAGGCATGAAAAGTGAAGAAAATATGTTATGGAATATGTCATTGAACATAAAAATATGTCATTGAATATGTCATTAACCATTTGAGAGAAAGATCATGGAGGAAGAGTAGACATCCACCATATTTTGATTTTTATCATAACACTCCCCTTTGGATGTCCATAAATAATGTGTCTCATTAAAATCTTATTAGGAAAAAGTACACATATTTAGAAATACGCCTTTTGGTTGCCTCGTTAAAAACCTTGCAGGGAAAACCCAATGGGACAAAACCTTGTAAGGGAAAAAGAGTACAATGCGTATTAACTCCCCCTGATGAGAAATCACTTAATGTCTCGAAGACGACGCATTCCAATCTTATATATCAGCTTTTCAAATATTGAGGTTGGTAATGCCTTAGTGAACAAATCAGCCAAATTATTACTTGAACGAACTTGTTGTACATCTATTTCACCATTCTTCTGAAGATCATGAGTGAAAAAGAATTTCGGTGAAATGTGTTTTGTTCTATCTCCTTTGATATATCCTCCTTTCAATTGAGCTATGCATGCAACATTGTCTTCATACAATATTGTTGGAATATTCTCTTTCGAAGAAAGACCACATGTTTGCTGAATGTGTTGAGTTATAGATCTTAACCAAACGCATTCTCGACTTGCTTCGTGAATGGCTATTATCTCTGCATGATTTGAAGAAGTAGCAACCATAGTTTGTTTTGTCGAACGCCATGATATGGCTGTACCTCCACTTGTAAATAAATAGCCTGTCTGAGATCGACCTTTGTGTGGATCAGACAAATATCCTGCATCTGCATAACCAATCAATGATGGTTTGGATTCATTTTAATAAAATAAAGCCATATCAATGGTCCCTTGGAGGTATCTGAATATATGTTTAATACCATTTCATTGTCTTTGTGTTGGCGAAGTACTAAATCTTGCCAATAAGCTTACTGAAAAAGCTATATCTGGTCGGGAATTATTGGCAAGATACATTAATGCCCCAATTGCACTAAGATATGGTACTTCGGCACCAAGAAGCTCTTCATCATTTTCATGAGGTCGGAATAGATCTTTCTTTATATCAAGTGATCTTACAACCATCAGGGTACTCAATGGATGTGCTTTATCGATATAAAATCGCTTTAAAATCTTTTCGGTGTATGTCGATTGATGGACAAATATTCCATCTTTCATATACTCAATTTGTAGACCAAGACAAAATTTTGTCTTTCCAAAATCTTTCATTTCAAATTCTTTCTTCAAACAGTCTACTATTTTTGGAACCTCCCTAGGAGTTCCAATGATATTTAAATCATCAACATACACGGCGATTATAACAAATTCAGATCCAGACCTTTTTATAAAGACACAGGGACAAATTGGATCATTCTTGTACCCTTCTTTCAACAGGTATTCACTCAGGCGATTGTACCACATACGTCCTGATTGTTTCAATCCGTATAAAGATTTCTGAAGCTTTATTGAACAAGTTTCTCGAAAATTTTTATATGCTTCTGGCACTTTAAATCCCTCAGGTACTTTCATAAAAATTTCGTTGTCTAATGATCCATACAAATAGGCTGTAACAACATCCATTAGATACATATCAAGTTTTTCTTGTACTGCCATATTTATGAGATACCTGAAGGTGATAGCATCCACTACAGGAGAATATGTCTCCATATAATCAATTACAGGCCTTTGGGAAAACCCTTGTGCCACAAGTCGTGCTTTATATCTAACGACTTCATTTTTATCATTTCGTTTTCGCACAAAAACCATTTATACCCTACTGGCTTTATGCCTTTAGGTGTTCGAACTATGGGTCCGAAGACTTCACGTTTTCCAAGTGAAGTTAACTCTGCCTGGATAGCGTCTTTCCATTTTGGCCAATCATTTTTCTGTCTACATTCATTGACAGATTTTGGTTCAAGATCCTCATCTTGCTGCATTATTTCAACAACAACATTATAAGCAAAAATGTTATCGATAATAATATTATTTCGGTTCCATCTTTTCCCGGTTGAGACGTAACTTATTGATATCTCTTCATTTTCATTATTTTTACGTACCTGGACCTCCCCTAAGGTCTTATCATTTGTTACGTCTTGGGGCTCTTCTTGAGCCACTACCTCTGTGTTATGTTCACTTTGATCACTTGCTCTTTTTCTTCTTCGGGGATTTTTATCATTAGAACCGATTAGTCTACCACGTTTCAAGCATGGCTTAGACTCAATTGCTTTAATTAATTGTTCTGACGGGATATCAACTCGAATTAGAGCATTAATAGCTGGAATATGTGACTTAGTCACCCTTGGTAGGTTAGTGAATGCATCTGACAATTGATTTGCAATATTTTGTAAATGAATAATCTTTTGAACCTCTTGTTCACATTGATGTGTTCGAGGATCTAAATGAGACAGTGATAATGCATTCCAATCTATCTTTTTTTTCAGCTGCTTATTTTCTCCCCCTAATGTTGGATATATTGATTCATTAAAATGGCAATCAGAAAATCTTGCCGTAAATAAATCTCCAGTCATCAGCTCTAGATATTTTATAATAGAAGGAGATTCATATCCAACATATATCCCCAACCTTCTTTGAGGACCCATCTTTGTGCATTGTGGTGGAGCAATTGGAACATATATCGCACAACCAAAGATTCTAAGATGGGAAATATTTGGCTCCTGACCAAAAGAAATTGCAATGGGGAGACTTTATGATAACTTGTGGGCCTTATCCGCACAAGTGCTGCTGCGTGAAAAATAGCATGACCCCATACTGAAATGGGAAGTTTTGTTCTCATAAGCATTGGTCTAGCAATTAATTGGAGGCGTTTGATCAATGATTCTGCTAGACCATTTTGTGTATGAACATGAGCAACCGGATGCTCAATTGTTATCCCAGTTGAAATACAATAATCATTAAAGGCTTGGGATGTAAACTCACCAGCATTATCAAGACGAATTGTCTTAATTGCATAATCTGGAAATTGTGCTCTTAGCTTTATTATTTGAGCTAACAATCTCGCAAATGCCATATTGCGAGTTGATAGTAAGCACACATGTGACCATCTTGTAGATGCATCTACCAAAACCATATAATATTTGAATGGTCCACATGGAGGGTGAATGGGCCCACATATATCACCCTGTATACGTTCCAGAAATGCAGGGGATTCCATCCTAACTTTAATAGTTGATGGTCTAATAATTAATTTTCCTTGAGAACACGCAGCACAAGAGAATTCCTTAAATTGAAGAATCTTCTGATTCTTCATTGCATGTCCATGTGAATTCTCAATTATTTTACGCATCATATTAGAGCCAGGATGGCCCAATCGGTCATGCCAAATAATAAAATTATCTTGATTAGTAAACTTCTCGTTTACTACGGCATGTGTTTCAATCCTGCTAATACTTGTGTAGTTATAAGCCGGAGGAAAGAGCCGGTAACATTTCAAGCACATATTTCTTACCGGACATTATTGTAGTAATATAAAGATATTCAATCTTTTCATCATTTGTAGTCTCAATATGATAGCCATTTTGGCGAATATCTTTGAAACTTAATAAGTTTCTTTGAGATTTACTACAATATAGTGCTTCATCAATAGCCAAATTTGTTCCTCCTGGTAGTAATAAATTGGCTCTTCCAGAACCTTCAATTAATCTTGTACTACCGGATATTGTATTAATATTCGCTTCTTTCATTACCAAATAAGAGAAATATCTCTTATTTTTTAAAATAGTATGTGTTGTAGCACTATCCAGAAGACATATATCATATTTATTAATCTTGAGTCCAACTGAAGACTGGGGAATTTTCATATTCTTCATAAAAAAAAGACAAATAATACATCATAAGAAATATGAAAGACAAGCAGGAAAACAAAATTAAGAAATACATTAGAAATGTAGAAACTAGCAACACATGATGCATTAGGAAAATACACTTAAGAAAAATAAACTAGTTGCAAACATAAACATAACAACTTTTATAGCTTCATTCCCCAGTAAGATGATTAGTTCTTCAGTCAATATCCTCAAAGAAGTCCCCAACTTCTAAATGAGTAATATTTGTTAGGCCTTCAAAATCATCATCTTTATATGCAAGATGTGCCTTAGAATCATATTTATTTGAGGGACTTGCGTCATCATCATTATTTTGAAAGGTCAAGTGTGCCTCCACATTATTTTCTTTTTTCTTGAGGGAGGCTTGATAAAGTTTGACAAAATGTTCTGGCGTACGACAAATGCGTGCCCAATGATCTCTCATACCACATGGTGACACATACTAGCTTTACCTTTTGAATGATTAATTTGAGAACCCTTATTGTTCTCCAATTTATTTCCACCATAATGACGATAATTGTTTCGCCCCCTGCCACGTCCACGTTTACGACCATATCCACGACCACCGTAATTATTTTGTTTTCTTTCAAACTTATCATATGTTGCTACATCATTCACTTCCGAAAATGGAGCTGACCCAGTGGGACGGGCTTCATGATTTTTCATTAATAGAGTATTATTCTGCTCAGCCACAAGTAGGCATGTGATTAACTCAGAATATTTCTTAAAACCTTTTTCACGGTATTGTTGTTGTAGCACCACATTTGAAGCGTGAAAAGTAGTAAATATTTTTTCCAATAAGTCTTCATCTGTGATAGTGTCTCCACATAATTTTAATAGAGAACTTACTTTAAAGATAGTAGAATTATACTCACTTACGGTTTTAAAGTCTTGCAACCTTAAATGTATCCACTCATACCGAGCTTTCGGTAATACCGTAAGTTTTAGGTGGTCATATCGATCCTTCAAATTAATCCATAATTCAAGTGGATCTTTTACGGTTAAATATTCAGTTTTTAACCCTTCATGTAGATGATGACGAAGAAAAATCATGGCCTTCGCTTTATCCTGATTTGATGCTTCATTTCCTTGTATAATAGTATTTCCAAGACCTTTAGCGTCAAGGTGAATTTCAGCATCAAGAACCCATGATAAATAGTTCCTCCTGGTGATGTCAAGTGCCACAAATTCAAGTTTTGATAAATTTGACATAGTGAAAACTATCATAAAAGAATAATAAGTTAGAGAAATAATTATAATAATAAACAATTAGTGAAAACAAAACGATTAAGGTAAAAGAAATGAAAATAGAGCTATGTCATGTTAACAATCTACTATTTCATTTTATTCTTGCCATAAAGTAGAAATTACATACTTATTTCATTTCACTTTATATTATTGATATATGTGTTAATAGAATTGAACGTGACTAACATTATTTATATGTTCCAATAAATATAAAGTAATTAAACTATAAAATTATTGCTTGTCAATTTATTTCTCACAGTTCTTCAAAATGCCTTAAAGATATGTTTTGATCTAGGGAGTCCATGAATATTATAAGTATGACATTAGTGCATAGCTAGTTTGATGACTTTGAGGTCCTCTAAGAGTTGAGCACGGAAGGAAATAGTTATTTTATCACTGCAATGTACTTAAACTATTTAAGATGCCCAAGCGCACAAGTAATCTGCAAACAATGAGCATATGATATATACTGTCATAAATAAAATGATTATAATGATACATACCTTAATAAAATATGGCTCAACTTAGCGGGAGTTAAGAATAAAATTAGAGTTTCGTGCTGATAACGTGTTATAAAATAAAAGCAATGCAGTAAAATGTAAACAAGAAGAGATAGAGAGAACGGAGAAGTGTTTTCTTCTTTCACTTTGGTGTATTTTCCTATCTATTACAAGGTCTTTATATAGGCATGAAAAGTGAAGAAAATATGTCATGGAATATGTCATTGAACATAGAAATATGTCATTGAATATATCATTAACCATTTGAGAGAAAGATCATGGAGGAAGAGTAGACATCCACCATATTTTGATTTTTATCATAACAACTTTTGCTTTTTGTGTCTTTTTGCCCTAATCAGATCGTATGCCTTTTTCTTTTCTATTTAATTTGAGGAGTTTCACTTTTATTTACAAATTATACTTTTACGCATTAAAGTTAAAAATACACAACAAATCAAGGGTTTAATATTGTTGAGACTCTGGCGTAGCTCCGTCTCCTTCCCCCCAACCCTCGTTTACGTGCCAATGATCTGTTAGCAGTATTTAATTCAGATTATCCTATTAATAATTAAAGAATTTATTTTATTACTTACTGGAAATATATTGTTTTCACCACAAAAAATAAAGTACTCGTTTCCTGTTTTAGGATTGTCTCATTTAGAAATGCTTCTCACATGCATGTACTAGATCCTAAACTTATATAGCTCATCCAAATTGTAAATGGGAATTTTGTTTCTTTGTTCTCATTGATCTAAAGAAATTAGTTTTATGTCATGTTTCTTCGTTATTTTTTGGATTGTTTCAAATTAATGAAGATCATCCACAAGATGGTTTTCTTTTTAAAAATAATGAATCATTCATGCACTTAATTGATTCTGCAATCTTTTCATTGCTTTAATTGGTGGTCGTCTCATAATATTTCTCGAAAGGCATTAATAAAACGTACCTCGTAGACACTGACATTTTAGCCGATCAAGATAAATCCTAAATTCAAGACGACTCTTGAAATATTAGGAGTCTATTAGGGTTACTTGGTGGCTATTCCACCCAAACCCTAATTTATGTATATAAATAAGGCTACATGTGTCATTCAATAACGCAGTTCCATAATTCACGGAATATGCACAAAAAGATCAAATATAGGATATCCGAAATTTCATAAAACTCTTGAAATATTCATTAAGAGATCAAAGACATGTCAAATATGTCTTACTCAAATTTCTAGCAGCATTCAAAATCCAAGCGGAGTGCTACTACATGCTTCTTGATCATCACATACATCAAGGAGACACATGTTATTTTATGTTCGAGAAATACGTTGTTAAGGCTCTCGAATTATGGATAATAAATAGAGAAGAATCAAGGGATAAATAGAGTTGTAATCCACAATGCTTATCAATAAAAAAAAATTCTTATAGTTATTTGTAATTGATGGTAAGCAACCTCCACTTCCAACCAAGAGGTTGTGAGTTTGAGTCTACCCAAGAGCAAGGTGAGAAGTTCTTGGAGGGAAGGATGCCGAGGGTCTACTTGGAAACAACCTCTCTATCCCAGGGTAGGGGTAAGGTTTGCGTACACACTACCTTCCCCAGACCCCACTAAATGGGATTATACTGGGCTGTTGTTGTTGTAATTTGTAATTGAAATTTTATTTTTCTGCACAAATTTATTGCAAACATGTACTAAGCTTGACCAAAATCTGCCAAATAGCGTGTAACGTGGCTAGGGTTAAACAATAATTAATTAGTAATAATAAGGTCACGCAGGTGTTGTAAACATTCAATAAGGACAAGGACATAATCCTTACGTAGGTCAATCAAACACCACAAAAATGTATTTGGTTGTTTCACATATCCGTAAAAGTAATTACATAAGCAATGATATCCAGAGCTACTCTTTGTAACTTTTCAAGGCAATAAAAAAAAATATCCAGAGCTAGAAAATCCCCGGGAAGCTACTTCATTACCTTGAAGAATCTCTTGAAATTGATTGTTTAACCAATTAATAAAGTTGAAGAGCTGAGAAACTTTAATTTTATCTCGATTAAAAAGTCACGATAGCCTGTTTGACCAAAAAATGTGAAACCGTTTTGTTTACTTGAAAATGGTAATTACAATTAGATTTGATTTTGTAATTTTAAAAATATGTGATATATTTTTATGCTAGTTGTTTAGAAAATAGATGCGAAGTAAGAGATTAAAAAATGAGATAAGAGCTTGTAGATAGTATAATGACCAAACTGAAAGGCTGGAAATCGGGACCTCGAATTGGCGTATGCGGGCCTCGAGGTCGAGTCGGATGCTCGGCTAGGAGCAATCGAGGGGGGATTAACAGGTATGATATCTTTGATGGAAGCTCTTTATGATCAATGATGAGCAATAAATGAAGAACAATAAATAGAACACAATGGATATAAGCAATAAATGTAAGTAATAAGATCAAGAGAATATGTTAGAAAGCAGAAAGAATGTTCTTGTGTATTCAATATTGAGTATCCGGTCCCTTGCAAAATGACAAGGATTCCCTTTATATATGAGGGGAATCCCAACATAGTACAAATACATTTATTGCAAAGATATGGAGCCGGTACATCCATTTAATGCTACGGTACGGACTTGAACTAGCCAAATAGACTAGGTCAGCTTCAATCACATGCCTTGGGAGCCTCCCACTTTTTCACCATGACTATCGATCTGCACTGCCCCGAGGCCGGATGTCGATAATCCCTCGGGTGTTAATCTCGACCATAATCTCGAGCCTATAGCAACGTGCTTATGAAGCGTCGTAGTGACCGAAAACTAGATCATCCAATTTTACCGTATACAGATAGTCCCCACGTTTCTTAGAGTGAAACGATAAGAAATGACTTCGATATCCATATCCTCGACCTTCCTACGATGATTTCATACTCATGACGTAAGCCTTTGTTATAACTGAGGCATCCCATCGATTCAGTTTTCCAAAATCATTCAATGTACCTTTCCGTAATCGTTCGTTGTACCGCTGATTCATATTCTTTAAAGTGATAACATTGCTGCCGGTCCAGTTCCCAAAACACATTGATTGCGCCTGCTGGTACGTCTTTCAAAGACATTGGTTGCACCGTCGGGACCCCAAACTTTGAGTTGAATGAGAGTAGGGCTTCGGACTTTCCGAACGAAACTTAGCCTTTCAGACCCCGTTAATAGTCCTCGAGGGGAGACTCGCTCGGATGCCTGAGAATAAAGGTAGTTTTTAGGCTTTCGAAAGCAGTCCTCAAGTGAGAGTTTGCTCAAGCTCGGGAAACTTGAGAACTTGTTTTAAATTTAGAGCGAAGATAGCCTTAAGGAGTTATAGGCAGATCCCGAATAAGGGTACGCCGGGACTCGAATAGCCCCTGGATTAAATTAACCGAGAGAGTGTTTAACTTGATCCGAAGGCAAAAAATAGCCCTAAGACTTTATTTGTAGTTTTTGAGTGACAGCTGGCTCTAGCCTAGGTAGCTTGAGGGCCAGAGGATCGGGTAAATAGCCCGCGCTTGTGATAGTAGAAATCCTCGGGGTAGGGTACTACCTCGAGGTCAAGCCCATATGAGTAGGTTTTTAGAGCTTGTCTTCTTTTTGACAGAGTTCCTCAAGATCGGGTACCATCTCGAGGCTTGTAACGATATCAATGGCTACTTAGAGCCTATCTTCTTCTTGACAGAGGTCCTCGAGATCGGGTACCATCTCGAGGCTTGTCATGATATTAATGGCTCCTTAGAGCCTATCTTCTTCTTGACAGAGGTCCTCGAGATCGGGTACTATCTCGAGGCTTGTAATGATATTAATGTCTCCTTACAACCTATCTTCTTCTTGACAGAGGTCCTCAAGATCGGGCACCATCTCGAGGCTTGTGATGATGGGGGGTCTTTGATCCCCAAAACGTCGCACGACAACGTTAATTGCATGACATGGTTATGAAACGACCAAGGCAATCCCACTGGTACATCTCCCCCAAGCGAAAAATGGCTTGGTCAGCATTTTTAATTGGCCTTTGAGGCAGGTGGGTAGTCACCTCTTTCTCCATATATAGGGTTGTCTTCCCTTTTTTGATGATTCCGCTATTCTAAGTAGTTATCCTCTTTTGTAAGGTTCTTCTTTCCTGCTTTAGATACTTTACTATTTCAACTTCAAAGCCCTTGCCCAAATTTTCATCCTCCTCTTTCTATCTTACCGTAGCCATGGTTTCTACGTCAAAATCCATTCATTAAGGAGAGAAGAGTTCTGCATCTACTTCGCACTCGATCGGTGGTACACCGCCGGTCTGGTGAGCTGACCTCGAGGTGTTTTGTCTCGATGAGAGACTTTACATTGGAGAAACCTCCTAATGTCCCTGGCCACTGGGATCATGCATCGAGTTTTATCTCCTCGATAGGGGACGAGCATCTCGAGGCAGTCAGAAAAGACTGCGGATGGGGGAGAGAGGTGGTGTTGCAGGCACCTTCTCCGGAGGAGAGCATTATGGCTCCTGTCGAGGGGTTCTTGAACGTGTATACGTACCCCTTTACATTGGGCCCTTTTGACAGGGTTGTGCTCGAATTTTGTAAATGGTATCAGGTTACCTTGGCGCAAGCTCACCCATCCCTTTGGAAGATAGTACTGATGATAAGGTACTTTACGAACAAGGCCGGGCTCGAATTCACCTTGAGCCATCTCGTCAGGTTATATAGGCCCTTGCATTACCGGGGCTTGATTACTCTGCGACATCGATCCACCCGGCCCCTCACCGTTAATGACGAAGAGGACGAGGATCAGGGGTGGATAAGTCGATTTGTTCAAGCACGGACTGTCAATATTATCCTTGGAGAGTTTCTGCCATTTCCTGAGAAATGGAATTTCACACGTAATTGGTACACTTGTGCTTTTACTGTTTTTATCCATGGCGGAGGCGAGCTCCGTGAAGACATTCTTCTTTTTGCTTTCTCTAGCGATCCCTTGGCTGTCAAACGAGGTTCCGTATTTGGCGGAATGGTCGCGTAAGCTGGTAGTTTGCTCAACTTATGAGAAGTGCAAATGGCGAGACCTTTCCAAGGGGAGATGGGAGGCAAAACATCATGGTAGGTGCTTAGTGGCTAATTTTTTCAAAAAGGAACTTTCTTTTTAGCACACTAACTCCGCCGCCGTAGATGTTGGAGGGTTTTTCGAGATGAGGTTGTGTCCCCTCGGGGAAGAGGAAAGATTGCCAACCTCGGGACCGAGGATTGATAACAAACGAAAGGAATCCTCGAAGGGCGAGGATTCTTGTAGTGAAACAAGCCCTCCTCGGAAGGTCAAAAGAGACGTATTGGTTGATCGTGCGACCTCTAAGTCCTCTATTTTTGGGAAGACAGTTTATTTCTTGTCACTATCTCCCATACCGGTCGAAGGCAGTTCGAGGGACATTCGAGGCCAGGGGCCGAGCGAATCGAATGGAGCGTCGGGTGGTCGTAACCCTTTCGGGAGTAGTTTTACTGGGGCCGATGAGGCCAAGACAGTAGATGTGTGTTCAACCTTTGACGAAGCTCAACGGCTCAGTTTCATGGTGAGTTTTGGTAGCCGGTACAGGCTTTTTTAGCTTCGTGTCTTCCCTTTCTTATTGAGCTCCTTTTTCGCAGGCCTTTGACAAGCTTAAGTTCGAGCTACTTCACTGTGAGGCCAGGCTGCGTAAAACTTTGCATGGGGATAAATCCTTCAGGCTTCTTTGCAAGAAAAAGGGAGATGAGCTGGTATACCTGCGTTATGAGGCGAATCGAAGTCGGAACTACGAGAGCTATCTTGAAAAATAGGTAACCCGTATTTTAAGCCGGTGTATGCTCCTCCTTCCACCTTTGTAGGCTAATATTCTCCTATTTCAGCTGCAGAGAAAAACAAAGGATCTGGAACAACTTTGGGGCGCAGTTGGCCAGGTTAAGCGCGAGTGTAACAAGCTAAAGGCTCAGGCAGATACCCAAGTTGCGGCCAAGAAGGATGCTTTGGCCAAGGCTTCCGCCCTCGAAGTGTAACTCCGAAATGCTTATGCCAACAGTTTGGTCTGAACGAGCATGATTGTAGGGCTCGAGTACGAACTTCTAAGGATGAAGGCCGAGGTTGTAGATGCTCCGACTGAAGCTGAAGAGATCAGAACCAAGGCTGATAGAAAAGTGGTAGTCTATTTGCAAGATTCTACCGATGCTCGAGCTGAGCTGAGAGGGGCCCTCGACCGGGAGAGTAGGTACAACGAGTATGTCCGGTGTAAATCTCGGAGGGAAACCCTCGAGGAGATCCATGACAGGGGCTTAGATCTCTCGGACGAAATAGAGCAGGCAAATGCGGATGAATATGACGCTAAGTTCCTTCTGTCCAATGCCGAAGATAGTGAGAAGGAGATCGATGGTCCGCATTCCCCGAGGGGGATGCAGATTAGGCCTTTCTTTTCTGAATTTTTGCATAGTGCTTTTAAAAAACACTGTAAATGGAGTTTTGTATTTTTTCTCATATATGTATAAGAGGAAACCTTGCGGTTTCATTTTTGTGTACTTCCCTTTGCCTCGATGTTTGTCGGTCGTTAGCCGGATGAATTGGTCTTCGAGTTAAAAGGAATCCTCAAATTCATCGTATCCTCTCGAGGCTTATTGGGCTGGCCCGTAGGCTCATACGCGCTCGGTCAATATGACCTTTTAGTATAAGCCCGCATTCGAGCTCTTATGCTTTTTTCTCTTACGAATCTTTAGTTAATTGTTTCGGGTTCAGTCTCTGAGTCGGATTTCGACTCGAGCGCATTTGACCCTTAAGTTTTTGAATTTAAAGCTAGCCCTTAGGCTTTTATGCGTTTGGTTGGCACGACCTTTTATATGGGCTGACGGTAGTGGCTCTTATGCATTGGGTCGGTACGACCTCTAGTATGGGCTGGCGGTAGTGGCTCTAACGCATTGGGTCAGTTCAACCTCTAGTATGGGCTGGCATTAGTGGCTCTTACACATTGGGTTGGTACAACCTCTAGTATGGGTTGGCGGCAGTGGCTCTTACGCATTGGGTTGGTACGACCTCTAGTGTGGGCTGGTGGCAGTGACTCTTACGCATTGGGTCGGTATGACCTCTAGTATGGGCTCGCGGCAGTGGCTCTTACGCATTGGGTCGGTACGACCTCTAGTATGGGCTCGCGACAGTGGCTCTTACGTATTGGGTCGGTACAACCTCTAGTATGGGCTGGTGGTTGTGTCTCTCACGCATTGGGTCGGTACGACCTCTAGTATGGGCTTTATTTTTCCCTCATTAAGGACTTTTTGAAATTGTGTTTGCCTGACACTTCGATGGTTCAATAGAAATCTCGATTGTGAGTCGTTATATGGCGATGATCGAGCACCTCGGGAGTTCGGCTCGATGGCTTAGTATATCGAAACCTATAGTTTGGAGCTGACATGGTCGAAGCTCTTTTGCCTATGTCGAGGGTAGCCTATTTAACCGGTTCTTTTTGAAGTATGTTCGAAGTAATTGAAGGCCTGTGATTTTATAGCAATGGTCGAGCGTCCTTGAGTCGCGTTAGTTTGGCTGGTACAGCCTTATCACCGTAGTCATTGTGTTTGGCTGGAGCCTTTCAATTCCTGAGTAAAGTAGTTTCAGTGTCTATATCGAGGGTATGTATTTTTAGGGGTCTTACATGTTCGATATATAGCCTTAACTTTAAGATCGGGATTATGCCTTTAGTAAGGTTTTACAAATTTTACATGCCTTTAAGGTCTTACAGTTTTGGTTACTTGGTACAAGTATGGTTCATGCCTTGCTTGAGGTCTTATAGTTTTGGTTACTTGGTACAAGTATGGTTCATGCCTTGCTTGAGGCCTTACAGTTTTGGTCACTTGGTACAAGTGCGGTTCATGCCTAGCTTGAGGTCTTACAGTTTTGGTCACTTGGTACAAGTGTGGTTCATGCCTAGCTTGAGTTCTTACAGTTTTGCTCACTTGGTACAAGTGTGGTTCATGCCTTGTTTGAGGTCTTATAGATATTGTTATTGCCTTATATAGGTCTTACGAGATCGAGGCTACCCACATGGGGTCTTATGGCCTCGGGCTTTTTGATAAGTCAATGGGGGTGGCATTTGGCGGTAGTCCTCGAGTCATCGAGAGTTTCTTGGCTCGGGAGCCATTCCTTGTAAATTTGGTATTGCCTCACCGAAGGCTTACGAGTTCTAATATTCCGATTAGGAGGTCATACGTCCTCAAATTTTTGACGCCAGTCCCCGAGTGTTCGGGATGTTTTTGGCTCTGGAGCAGTTTTGTGAACTTGATGTTGCCTCATTGAAGGCTTACGAGTTTGAATCTCCAACCTGGAGGTCATACAGTTTTGAGTTGTTGATGCCAGTCCCCGAGTGTTCGGCATAATTTTGGCTTTGGAGCCGTTTTTGCAAAAATACCGAGCTTCTTTGAAATGTGAAATGCTTCGGAAAGTATTCTTTGATTACTTGGTACAAGTATACATGTTAAGGGCTCGGTTATTCTATACGGACTCAATTCGTTTGGCCGTTTGGACCAGTACATTATTTTCCTATTGAGACCCCATTTAGCACATCTTGGCTTTTTCGAGGAGGTGACCTTCCGGGGGGATGCCCCCCAGTATTCGAGGTTGATTGGAAAAGAAGCCTTGAATACTTGTCGAGTCTTCCTTGGGTAGCATATAGATGTTGCCTCGTTAAAAACCTTGTCGGTAAAACCCTTCTTGGGATAAAAACCCGGTCGAAGGAAAAGAATACAATGTATGCTTTTGGAACCTAAGGCCTTCGAGTTGCAAAGTGCTTCGGCCATTTCGATCGGATACCTGCATTCAGGCTAGTATAAAATGTAACTGAAAAGGGGGGATGACCATACCTTAGTGCTGACGGCGCTTCGGACCGTGATGTGATTCAATCGTTTGTTATGAGGACTCGGTACGATCCTTCATTTTGTTTAGTCAGGCGTAGATGATCACGACCTACTCCGCACTACTAATTATGTAGCGAGAGAGGGTCGGAGTAGCTATTACCCGATTTTGGGTCGGGATCGATATCCACAGAGCTAGAAATGGAGTTGAGTATCTATCTAGTTTAAGATTGCGTATGTGTTCCAAAGTACACTTCTAATCATTTTTGGGGGTTTCTTTATAATTATACTTTTAACAAACTACAAATTGTAAATTAAGCTAAGAGTTAGATGCCACAGGTTATTCAAATAGTTTAAAGGGCACTAGGGTAGTGACATCCACCTAGGTGGTCAATTGACGGGTACTTGAGTCTAAGGTACAATTGACATGATTGGGGAGTATGATATAACCGTTACACTACTTTACCCACTTTACACCTCTCGGTGGTTCAAGTGATTTTGCCCAATTGACTTTTTTAAGACTAACTAGGTATGCAAATTTGCACAAGCAACTTAGGGTTCAAGTCGGGTATTACTCTCTCGAGGTTTAACCCTTTAATTGGGGTTATCAATCTCTTGAGTATGCCCCAATTCCTGGTTGGATCAATTTTGGAGACTTAGACTCTCTTTCTCAAGAAGAGACCTAGTCAATTAAACACAAACTAGTGTTTCCAACCACTAATTCAGCAATTAACCATGAAATTGACCCAAATATCAAACACCCATAACCAATTTAGCCCTAAAATACAAGACACATTAATTACCCACACTAGGGTTAAGCCACAACCCTAGCTATGGAGTCTAGCTACTCATATTCAAAGAAGAAAAACAAGAAATAGATGAAGATAAACACATATTAATTAATTGCTAAGCTAAATACAATGATTCAATGATGAAATGTAGTTAAAGTTACCCAAAATGACCAAGAAAAGTCGACCCACGAGCGCAACTATGCTATTACAATATATGATAACCTAAAAATGGAAAAAGGTTCTATTTATACTAAGCTGAAAAATCTGGACAAAAATGAACCTACGGGGTTAGTGCGGACCGCACAGACTGGACTGTGGCCGCACTAGGACTCTTGGCTTCAAAATGCAGCTCCCTGAACTCAGGCTCCGCGGACTTCACAGAATGGACTGCAGCCGCGGTGACTTCTAGTGCGGTCCGCACAAAGTGGACTGCGGACCGCATTGGCTTGAAAGCTCCAACTTCAACTTCTCTGAATCTTGGCTCTGCGGACCGCACAGAATGGTAGTGCAGCCGCATGGACACCAGTGCGGACCACACTAAATCTAGTGCGGCCGCATTGCCTTTTAGCCTGAAAAACCTGCTCTCTGAACCTCCTAGTGCGGACCGCATAGAATGGTGTGCGGTTGCACTGGACCTATTTAGCCTGAGCTTGTCTTGTCTTTGGCACTTGTGCAGGTTTCACTCCTTTTGAGCTGATCTTTGACATTTTGTCACTTTGTTGATCAAACCTGCAATCAAGCACAACTTATGAGCCTTTTGGGATTATTTTGTATGAATATTTAACCAAAGAATAAGCAAGAAGAAGTATAAAATGCATCAAAATCCCTAGTTATCAACTCCCCCAAACTTAAGCTTTTGCTTGTCCTCTAGCATACAAAATAAGACCCACCCTTTAAGGGAACATCCAAGAAATTTTTAGTTGTCCTAAAGCAACCTCAACTAGCATCAATTGCGACTAACAATTGCCCTCAATACAAATGAATCATTAACAACATTTACTCTTTGAAAAACCATGGATCAAGTGCGACACAAGAGCATCAAGAGTTGACTAAACACATTAAAGAATTCTTTCAATTACTTTGGTCATTGTGGAACCCAAACTCATACATCCTCAACTCTCCCTAAGCAAACCTCACCTTTAGAATAGTGGCACGCAAAACGAGGTTAATGGAAATTCACTCATCTCTCTCAAGAAAAAGTCACGAGTCCGGCTCTAAGTACCATAAGCTTGCCCCTTTATGTGAGTATCCACTAATGCAAGCTTCATTCAACTCAAAATCATATAGGGTTTTTGTAGAGACATTGTGAAAACTTTTGCTTCAGGGTAGGAAATGTTTTGGTCTAAGTGGGTTCCATCTTCCCTTAAACACTTCTTTTGATTCATTTGACATCCATTCACTTAACTCTTTAAGTCATTTTTACTTCTTTCTAAGGGGTTAGAGAGACACACTGTCACTTTTTCTTATGCACTTCAAAACCTTTTTCTCCTCTTTCAACTTTCCACACTTTTCATTCTTTGTTTTTCTTGAATCCCTTTTTATTCTTTTTCACATTGATCATTTTTTTTGTCTTTTTGCTTTTCTTTCTTTTTCACTGCCTTTTCTTTTCTTCATTTTTGTGCCTTTTTACCACTTTGTAGCAATCCTCATCTCTCCCCCCAAACTTATACTTTTGCCATGTGTTAAAGAAAAAATTAGGTGCCAAGAGAGGGTATCTTTTAGAACGGGTATAGGGTTGTATCATGGTTCTTGAAAGACTCAAAAGGGTTGTCTAGGGATCATATCATTGGTAGGCTATGAAATTATTCAAACAATCATTTGGATCAAAGAGAGCCTATAATCATGTCTCAAGTCAAAATTCGCTTATGATTTCGCCTCAACAAACATTCAGGGCAAGTTCTAGACCAATGGTTTGGGACTTGCACTTGGACTTGCAATTGCAATTACTCACCATACAAGCTAAGGGATTGCTAAAGACATAGAGTCGGGGGCCCACAATGACCTTAGATACAATTTGAGCACACAATGGTCCCGAAAAACCACTTGATGATTAGCGATCAACACAAAAGTCTCAAGGTCACGACTTTCACCACCCTAAACACAACAATTTGTTTTGGACCATGATATCAAAGGCAAATGTTCCAGGCCCAAGTGAAGCTTTGCTTGAGGTACCCTTAACTACCAATCTACTAAAAACGAAAAAAATGGACTCAAACCCTTAAGAAGGTTGTCACCACCATCCATCATTGGGAAGAGCCACCTGGTTCATACAAAACTCCACCTTTGGAAAGAACTGTGGCATGAAAAAAACTAAAGGCTTATTGCAAACTTTGAAAACAAGAAGCTACGAATCACAAATAAGAAGCTAAGAATGAAAAATTTGTGAAAAATAGAATGAATATATACAATAGGGGATTTGAATATACAATAGATAGGATGAATATGTACAATGAAATATAACTTTATATACAGATCCAAAGTAAAATAAAAGTACGATGAATGTAACAAAATATCAGAATTATATACAGACCAAAGATGAAAAATCAAGAAAGCATAAAAATGTATCAAATATGTATACAGTCATTCGAATGAATAACAGGTAGGGCCTACCCCCTCAAATGAAATTTGGCATTATCCCCAATGCCATCTAGTTTAAATAAAGCACCAAAATGATAAGAGGAAAAAGGATATAAGAAACTCCATGTGGCCTATCTGTTTGCATAGGGTCATGTGTGGTTCCTGGGTCCTCTCTATGCTTGGGGACCTCAGACTGGTCCCTTGTGGCTGCTGCTCCGCTACTGGGACCTGGACATGATCTGTAGGTAGTGCACCCTGTGGCTGACTAGAAGAGGTCTCCTGTAGGTCAGCCAGCTGGATGACTGCGAGGGATCATCCACTTCCTCTTGGGAGGCCTCTGTGACTGCTCCGGCTCTGGATGAACTGCTGGTGCTGGGTCTTGGAGCAATAAATCCAAAGGCAGGTAATCCGCCTTCAGTCTGTCTACATCAGCTTTCAATACCTTCATGGACTCTTTGGAGGCACGTGTCTTCCTCAGCTTCTTGTGCTCCCGAGAAAGCTCCTTGAGAGCCTTACTATGTGAATCAACTGCCTTTGAGAGCACTGCTTGAGTGTCGAGGATCTTCTTCTGGTTGTCAAGTATCTCCTTAAGCGCATCCTCTATCGACTATGGAACATGTGCTGGCTAAGGTGCCGACTGAGCCTCTACCATAGTGGTGAGTGTGGACAACTTGGATGAGGCAGTCTGCATCCAGTTGTGTATGCTAAGAAGCGCCTGGCTCAATTGGTGAGCAGTAATAGGATGGGCCAGGGAAGATGGAATCTCCGGGCATGCTGAGGTGGATGGACCGGCAAGAGTGGCTGTGGATGTAGAAGGTCCGGGAGGGATGTCTATAGAAGTGGAGGTTGGCTACATTGCTATAAAATTCCTTGACCAAGTGTTTGTTAGCGTCCACACAGTCATCCATAAAGTGCTCCCAACCCACTCTAGTCCTAAACTATCTCTGCATGTCGGGGTTGTGAGGTAGTAGGTCTCTATTTATGAAGCTCCTCTCCGGAATCAATTTTCTCACCGGCCGCCACTCCCAAAACTTATGGTACGCCACCTCACTCACAAATCTATCTTCCCAAGCTTCGGGCTTCCTAGTTCTAGCAATGCCTCCCACCTGAGGCTCACCTCCTTATTTCCATGTACTTCCTCTTCACCTCCTTCTGCACCCTTCCCGGATAATGAAGCTGTGGGACAGGTGGAGTATTCCCCACTACCTGTGAATGAGCCCTCATACGACTCAGAAGAAATGTTCACTGATGCTTGGGCAGCGGGGGAAGTGGGAAGAGTGTCTCTCAGTTTGTGCCTCTCTAGATACGGGATGTATTCTGGGATTGAGTCCGAAGAGATCTCCCGGGAGGGCTCGTACTCACTCCCTGACATGTCAATGGCTCTGTCAGCAGATTTTTTGGCCTTCCTCGTGTTTTTGATGTTTTGCCTAGCTTGGGGAGTGAGTTTGACCATTTTCTGTTTCCCTCCCCGGGAAGATTCACCTCTGCCGGTTTGTTTCGAGCCTTTTCCTCGTTGTTTAACCATAGCCTACAAGCACAATCAAATGAACTCGTTAATATCATTGCAGCAGTTGAAAGCAGTGTTACAGAATGAGCTGCAGATCAGGTATGAAGAATTGCAGACAGTTGCAGAAAACAGCCCAGTGCGGACCGCACAAAAATGGAGTGTGGCCGCACAGGGGTCAGTGCGGACCGCCCAAAATGGAGTGTGGTTCGCATAGGGGTGGGGTTCAAAATACCTACCCTCTGTATCTAGCCAGTGCGGACCACACAAAACAGTAGTACGGCTGCACAGGGGCCAGTGCGGTCCACACAAAGTATAGTGCGGCCGCACTGCGCAAAGTTTAGCTTCCCAGAATTCATTAGTGTGGTCCGCACAAAATGGTACTGCGGACCGCACAAGGGCACCACAGACCGCACAAAATCGGCTGCGGTCCGCACTACATGCCGTGTTTTGGCACTAAATTAGGGTTCAGGATTTTTTTCTTTTAATTCCAATTTTGCACCTAATTAGTGTTCCTAAGTGGTTGCCCAGTTAATTAAACTAACTAATTCTAATCTAATCGGAAAAAAATTAATATCCCTAACCTACTTAATTGAAGAAAACACGGAAAGCAAATAAAACTAGATGAGAAGAACGGAAAAATAAATGGAAAAATAACAAAATTAAAGCCATGAAAGAGAAATTAAAGTACCAAATGTGAGATGAAAAGGATGATAACAATTCCAAGCAATGAAGTACGAGTAAAGAAACAAAGGAACAGTGATTTAGGCTCTGAGTTTTAAAAATTCCGAAAAGAGTAAAAGGAGGGTCTGAGACCCTATTTATAGAAAAGGACCAGGGGCCCAGTCTCACCGACTAGTGCGGACTGCACAAAATGGACCACAGTCCGCACTGAACTGTTATGTTCAAGCTTGAGAAGGCAACGCTCTACGGTCCGCACAAAATGGACTGTGGCCACAGAGGTCCACTGCGGACCGCACAAAATATAGTGCGGCCGCGGTGGCAAACTTCAGAGAGGCTATACTTTACCCTTCACCAGTGCGGTCTGCACAGAATGTAGTGCGGTCGCGGTGGAAACTTCAGAGACCTGCACATTTTTTTCCACTATATCTTGCACTGCATCAACACAACCCTGTAACATCTCACAACCAGTTAGCCCAAAAATCAATCTTATACTTCAAAGAAAAATCAAAGAAGAATAAAAAAAACACATGGGTTGCCTCCCAAGAAGTGTCTGATTTAACGTCACGACACGACGCATGTTACCATCACATCATTTAAAATGAAGAAGTGCCACCACGTGGCTGTCATCAACTTTTCCAAGATAATGTTTGACCCGGTGCCCATTAACTCTGAAAACTTCACCATTTTTGTTCTTTATATCAAGAGCACCAAACGGGGTCATACACACCAGTTCAAAAAGTCCACTCCATTTTGATTTGAGCTTTCCCAAAAACAGACGTAACCGGGAGTTGAACAAGAGAACCAGATCACCTACTTTGAACTCCTTTCCACGAGCATATTTATCATGAAAGTACTTCATCTTGTCCTTATACAAGGACGAACAAGAGTAGGCATGGAATCAGAATTCATCAAGTTCATTGAGCTGCTCCACATGAAGATTGGCTGCAACATCCCACTCAAGATTAAGATTCCTCAAAGCCCACATAGCCTTGTGCTCTAACTCAACCGATAAATGGCAAGCTTTCCCAAACACCAACTGATACGGGGACATACCAATCAGAGTCTTGAAAGCCATCCTATAAGCCCATAGAGCGTCATCCAACTTCTTCGACCAATCGGTCCTATTTGCATTGACCGTCTTTGACAATATGCTTTTGATTTCCCTGTTGGAGACTTCCACTTGACCACTTTCTTGAGGATGAAAGGGGGTAGAAACTTTGTGATTGACACCGTACTTAGAAAACAACGTGTCGAAAGCTTTATTGCAAAAATGAGACCCCCTATCACTTATGATTGCACGAGGAGTACCAAACCTTGTAAAAATGCTTTTCTTGAGAAATGCTACAACACTCCGGGCCTCATTGTTGGGCAAAGCCACGACTTCAACCCACTTTGAAACATAGTCCACCACCACAAGAATGTAAGTGTTCCCACAAGAGCTGACAAATGGGCTAATGAAATCAATGCCCCATACATAAAAAATATCAACCTCAAGGATGGTATTGAGAGACATCTCATCTTTCTTCGAAATTCCACCCACTCTTGGCATTCGTCGTATCTCTTCACAAAATCACCCGCATCTTTGAACAAAGTTGGCCAATAAAACCCACAACTAAGAACTTTAGAAGCCGTCCTCACCCCGCCATGATGGCCACCATAAATAGAGGAATGACAAGACTCCAAGATACTCAATTGCTCCTCCTCCGGGACACACCTTCGGATAACACCATACGTGCAAATCTTGAACAAGTATGGCTCATCCCAATAAAAATCCAAACTATCTCGCTTGAGCTTATTCCTTTGGTTAGAAGAGAGATCACACGGGATTATTCCGGTCACAAGGTAATTAGCAACATCGGCAAACCATGGCATATCATTCACCGACACCGCAAGGAGTTGTTCATCGGGAAATGAATCATTGATCTCTAGGCCATCACTAGGCCTCCCCTTCTACTCCAAACAGGACAAGTGGTCTGCTACTTGGTTCTCACTACCTTTCCTGTCCACAATTTCTAGATCAAACTCTTGAAGTAGTATCACCCATTGCATCAACCTTGCCTTGGAGTCTTTCTTTGTCATCAAGTACCTAAGGGCGGCATGGTCGGTGTGCACTATGACCTTGGCACCCATAAGATATGGTCGGAATTTTTCCATAGCAAACACAATAGCCAAAAGTTCCTCCTCGGTCACCATGTAGTTCACTTGGGCATCATTCATTATCTTGCTCGCGTAGTATACTGGATGAAACATTTTATTCGCTCGTTGACCCAAAACTGCCCCAACCGCAACATCGCTAGCATCACACATGAGCTCAAAGGGCAAGCTCCAATTAGGTGCGGTAATGATAGGAGTGGTGGTCAACTTATGCTTGAGAAGTTCAAAGGCTTGCATACACTTTTCATAAAACACGAACTTAGCATCTTTTTCCAACAACTTGCACAAAGGGTTTACCACTTTTGAAAAATCTTTTATAAACCTCCGGTAGAACCCCGCGTGCCCAAGAAACTCCTCACCCCCTTGACGGAAATGGGGGAGGAAGCCTTGAAATCACCTCTATCTTGGCTTTGTCAACTTTAATTCCACGTTTTGAAATCTTATGGCCCAATACTATGCCTTCCTCCACCATGAAGTGGCCTTTTTCCCAATTAAGTACGAGATTTGTGTCTTCACATCAGGCCAAAACTCTATCTAAATTTCCCAAACACTCTTCAAATGAATCACCAACCACACTGAAATCGTCCATGAAGACCTCCAAAATATCTTCCACAATGTCGGTAAAAATAGCCATCATGCATCGTTGGAATGTCGCCGGGGCATTACACAACCCGAACGACATCCGAGAGAAAGCGAAGATCACATATGGACAGGTAAATGTGGTATTCTCCTGGTCCACCGGAGCGATTAAGATTTGATTATACCCTGAGTATCCATCCAAAAAGCAATAAAAGGCACGCCCCACAAGGCGATCAAGCATTTGGTCAAGGAATTGCAATGGGAAGTGATTCTTGCGGGTTACCTTGTTCAGCTTTCGGTAGTTCATGCATATCCTCCATTCAGTAACTGTCTGAGTGGGAATAAGTTCATTGTTGTCATTTGTCACCACAGTCATACCACCCTTTTTTGGTACACATGCACCGGAGAAGTTCACGAGCTATCGGAAATGGGGTACACAACCCCGACATCTAACCACTTGATCACTTCTTTTTTCACCACCTCTTGCATTGCCTCGTTCAATCTTCTTTGATGCTCCAAGTAGGGTTTTGCATCATCCTCCAAGATAATTTTGTTCTTATAGAATGCGGGGTTTATTCCCCGAATGTCAGCCAAAGTCCATCCAATTGCCCTTTTTCGCCTTTGAAGCACCGCCAAAGTGGCCTCAACCTGCATGTTAGTTAGGCAAGAAGAAAGAATAACTGGTAAAGTAGAATTTGAGCCCAAGAACTCATACTTGAGGTGTGGAGGCAGTGTTTTCAACTCCAACACCGGTGACTCCTCAATTGATGATTTTGTTAGTGGAGTTTTCCGGTTTTTAAGATCCAAAGACAATTTTCTAGGCTCATAGGAATAAGATCTCATCCCATGTAAGTCATTCACGCACTCCACTCTGCTCGCATCATCATTGACATCAAGATTTAATAGCACGGCCTCAAGGGGGTCCTCCACGTTGATCATAGCAACTGGTGTCATCCACAATCACAGCTGTGACAAGGTCTACAAACGAGCACACCTCGGTGCTATTGGGTTGCTTCATAGATTTGCAAACATGAAAGACGACCTTTTCATCTCCCACTCGGAAAGTGAGTACACCCGCTTCAACATTAACCAATGTCTTCCCCGTTGCAAGGAAAGGCCTCCCTAGAATGATAGGGACCTCATAGTCCACTTCACAGTCCAAAATCACAAAGTCGGCCGGCAATATGAATTTGTCCACCCGGACAAGCACGTCATCAATAATGCGCAAAGGTCGCTTCATTGATCGATCCACCATTTGTAACCTCATGGAAGTCGGTCTAGGTTGACCAATACCCAAAATTTTGAAAACTGAGTAAGGCATAAAATTAATACTAGCTCCCAAATCACATAGAGCCTTGGAAAAATCTGCACTCCCAATGGTGCAAGGAATGGTGAAAGCACCGGGATCTTCAAGCTTCGGGGCTATTGAATGCACTATAGCACTAACTTGGTGAGTCATCTTTATAGTTTCACAATCCATAGAATGCTTCTTTGTGACCAAGTCTTTCATGAATTTTGCATAGCCCGACATTTGTTCAAGAGCCTCCACCAAAGGCACATTAATAGATAAGCTCTTCATCATATCAATGAACTTTTTAAACTGATTATCATTTTTTTGCTTCGCGAGCCTTTGAGGATAAGGTGGAGGTGGCCTTGACAAAGGTGCCTTGGTTTTAGGCACAACCGGCTCCGGCATATCAATTATGTGTTCCCTAGATGGGTTCACATCATTTTGAGTTTCCACCTCGACTTCTTGAATATCAATCCTCACTTCACTATTCACATTTTCATCAACCACATCTTCAACTACCAAAGGGACTTCGTCATCTTACAACTCAACATCATCATCCATGATTTTCTTTTGCTTAGAGGCATTCACATCACCACTTTTCCCAATTCTTGTTGTAACTGCCATAACATGATTGTTCCCACCCTTTGGGTTCACTACCGTATCACTTGGTAGAGCACCCTACGAGCGAATATTCAATGACTGAGAGATTTTGCCTAATTGCACCTCCAAGTTTCGGATAGAGGTATTGTGAGAAGCTAACTGTACATTAGAATCCGCATTCTTCTTCATCATCTGCTCGAACATCATTTAAATTCTACCCATATCATTACCCGAAGAACTAGGACCTTGAGATGGAAATGGTGGGGGATTGTTCGATTGTTGGTACATTAGGGGCCTTTGAAAGCCTTGCCCCCGGTTTCCTTGGTTTCCATTGTTCCATCCTCCTTGATTATTATTGCCACCCCAATTATTGTTATTACCATTCCAATTCTCTTGGTTGCCTTAATTGTTGTTCTGATTGCCCCAGTTGTTGTTTTGGTTGTTGTTTCCCCAATTACCACTGTTTTTTGTTGATTTCCCCAATTGCCTTGAGGTCTCCATTGTTGTTAGTTGGAAGAGTTGCCCCGTTGGCCTTGATAGTTGTCTACATATTGAACCTCTTCACTTTGGTCATCATAACCATCATTTTGAAACTCATCACATCCATCATCAAATTGCTCATAATTCCCTTAGTTTTGTTGCCTTCTTTTCCTTCTCTTGTTGACAAGCATATTAACACCCTCCATGGCATTCACTTGGCGAGGATTTTGGACTTGTTGTAACTGTGCCTTAGCCAATTGATTCATAGTAGTTGTCAACTCCGCTATAGCTTGCCCATGGTCATGTAATTCCTTATGCAAATGTATAACCGTAGGGTCACCTTGAGGCACATTGGCTCTACCCATGCAGAAGAAGTTTCAGCCATCTCATCAAGTACATCACATGCCTCATCATACGACAACTTCATAAAGTTGCCCCCGACAAGTTGGTTCACTATGCATTGATTTGGTGTATTGATGCCCCGGTAGAAAGTTTGTTGGATCATAGCATCGGTCATATCATTGTTGGGGCATTCTTTCACCATCATTCTATACCGCTCCCAAATCTCATGCAAAGGTTCTGTGGGTTGTTGCTTGAAAGCCAATATCTCATCTCGAAGTGCCGCCATATGCCCGGGTGAAAAGAATTTAGCAATGAATTTATCCGCCAACTCATCCAAGTTGTGATGGAATGGTTGGGAATTCTCTCGAGCCAATCTAATGCCTTCCCCCAAAGTGAGAATGGGAAAAATCTCAACCTAAGAGCATTCTCGGACACATTCGTCTGTTTGCTCCCCCAACATGTATCTATGAACCCCTTGAGATGTTTGTAGGCATTTTGATCCGTAGCACCCGTGAAGTACCCACGCTGCTCAAGTAAGGTCAACATCACATTAGTTATCTGAAAGTTGCCCGACAGGATTCTGGGTGGGACAATAGCACTTGCATAACCCTGGTTCGGAAGTACTCTGGGAACCACTCTTGGAGGTGGCGGAGGAGGGTCTGGAATATTATCATTTGGATTAGCATTGACATTGCGGCCTCTACATTGTCCTTGAGGTACAAGAGGTGCCTCATCTTGTTCAACATCATCTACCTCCTCCCCCGCAATCACATTTCCAAGAGGGTCATTTGCGTTGTTCAATGCCATTTTAGTACTTGAGTAGTGACACAAACAAGTAAGTAACAAAGAAGGAAAGAAGAATAATACACAAAACTAACTAAATAGATAGCCAAAACTGTTAGCTCCCCGACAACGACGCCAAAACGGTGATCACGGCCTACTCCACACTACTAATTATGTAGCAAGAGAGGGTCGGAGCAGCTTTTACCTGATTTTGGGTCGGGATTGATATCCACAGAGAGCTAGAAATGGAGTCGAGTATCTATCTAGTTTAGGATTGTGTATATGTTCCAAATTACACTTCTAATCATTTTTGGGGGTTTTCTTTATAATTCTACTTTTAACAAACTACAAATTGTAAATTAAGCTAAGAGTTAGATGTCACAGGTTGTTCAAATAGTTTAAAGGGCACTAGGGTAGTGACATCCACCTAGGTGGTCAATTGACGGGTACTTGAGTCTAAGGTACAATTGACAAGATTGGGGAGTATGATATAACCGTTACACTACTTTACCCACTTTACACCTCTCGGAGGTTCAAGTGATTTTGCCCAATTGACTTTCTCAAGACTAACTGGGTATGCAAATTTGCACAATCAACTTAGGGTTCAAGTCGGGTATTACTCTCTCGAGGTTTAACCTTTTAATTGGGGCTATCAATCTCTTGAGTATGCCCTAATTCCTGGTTGGATCAATTTCGAAGACTTAGACTCTCTTTCTTAAGAAGAGTCCTAGTCAACTAAACACAAACTAGTGTTTGCAACCACTAATTCTGCAATTAACCATGAAATTGACCCAAATATCAAACACCCACAACCAATTTAGCCCTAAAATACAAGACTCATCAATTACCCACACTAGGGTTAAGCCACAACCCTAGCTATGGGGTCTAGCTACTCATATTCAAAGAAGAAAAATAAGAAATAGATGAAGATAAACACATATTAATTAATTGCTAAACTAAATACAATGATTCAGTGATAAAAGTAGTTAAAGTTTCCCAAAATGACCAAGAAAAGTCGACCTACGAGCGCAGCTATGCTATTACAATATTTGATAACCTAAAAATGGAAAAAGGTTCTATTTATACTAAGCTGAAAATTTTGGACAAAAATGCCCCTGCGGGGTTAGTACGGACCACACAGAATGGACTGCGGCCGCACTAGGACTCTTGGCTTCAAAATCCAGCTCCCTGAACATAGGTTTCACGGATCGTACAAAATGGACTGCGGCCGCGGTGACTTCTAGTGCGGTCCGCACAAAGTGGAATGCAGACCGCATTGGCTTGAAAGCTCCAACTTCAACTTCTCTAAATCTTGGCTCTATGGACCGCAGAGAATGGTAGTGCGGCCGCATGGACTCCAATGCGGACCACACTAAATCTAGTGCGACCACATTGCCTTTTAGCTTGAAAAACCTACTCTTTAAACCTCCTAGTGCGGATCGCACAGAATGGTGTGTGGCCGCACTGGACCTATTTTGCCTGAGCTTGTCTTGTCTTTAGCACTTGTGCAAGTTGCACTCCTTTTGAGCTGATCTTTGACATTTTGTCACTTTGTTAATCAAACCTGCAATCAAGCACAACTTATGAGCCTTTTGGGACTATTTTGTATGAATATTTAACCAAAGTATAAGCAAGAAGGAGTATAAAATGCGTCAAAATCCCTAGTTATCAGTAGCTAAGAATATATCTTGTTATCGTTATCTTACTATTTGCTTATCCTTCGGCTCTTTCGATGGTAATGGTATTGGCGTTGGTGCCAAATTGTGCACCACAAAAATCTCTTTTGCCACATACTGCTCCCCGTAGATGGTTTTTACCCCATATTTTGTCGGGAATTTCATCATTTGATGGAGGGTGGATGGTACTACTCTCATGAAGTGTATCCACGGCCTTCCGAACAAGGCGTTGTATCTTATGTCTTCTTCGATGACATGGAATTTAACATTTTGGGTTGTACCGGCCACGTTGACTAGGAGGGTAATTTCCCCTTTCGTTGTTTCGCTCGCCATGTTGAATCCGTTGAGGACTCGAGAGGCGGTCACAATTTGGTCAAGCAGTCTGAGCTGCTCTACCACCCTCGACCTGATCATATTGGTCGAGCTACCTGGATCCACAAGTACACATTTAATTTGAAATGTATTTATAAGGAAAGAGATTACTCGTGCGTCGTTGTGAAGCTAAGACAAGGTATCGATGTCCTCGTCACTGAATGTGAGAGCATTCTCGGGTATGTAACCTCGAGTTCGCTTTCCTCTAGTGATGGATATTTTTGTTCTTCTGATCATGGGTTCTTATGGAGCATCGATGCCTTCTAATATCATATAGATGACATGCTGTGGCTCATTTATTTCATTCATCTTGGTCGCTTCTCTTTCCAGGAACTGATTTTTGGCCCGGTCACTGAGGAATTCTCGGAGGTGACCTTTGCCGAGTAGTCGGGCTACTTCTTCCCGGAGTTGTCGGCAATCTTCGGTCCTATGACCGTGCGTGTTGTGAAACTCACACACTAAGTTATGGTTTCTTTGCAAAGGATCTGATTGTACAGGCCTTGGCCACCTGGTGTCTCTGATTTTACTAATGGCGAATACGTTGTCTGAAATGCCGACATTGAAGTTGTAATCTGACAAGCGGGGCACCTCTGTCGGCCCTGTGTGCCTATCGAATCCAGCTCTGCTAACAAGCCCCCGAGGATTCTGGCCTCGATCCATCATCCGGTCATTGCGGGGTATGTTGCGCCTTGGGCAGTTTCTTCTATCTTCAGTGTATGGTTGGTATCTCTTTTTATTCGGCTTTGACTCCTTTGCTGGAAGCCTGCTAGGATATACCAAGCCCGAGGGGCTCCTAGTTGGTCATCTTCGACCCTGATCTTTAATTGGTATCGGTTGTGGACGTCCGACCAAGTCACAACAGGATATTCGACTAAGTTTTGCTTCAGCTGCTTCGAAGCTACCGAGCTTCACTCATTCAACCCTTTAGTGAAGGCCTGCACCGCCCAGTCATCGGAAATCAGTGGTAGTTCCATTCGTTCCATTTGAAAGTGAGATACGAATTCTCGCAGCATCTCATTTTCCCTTTGCTTGATTTTGAAGACGTCGGATTTCCTTGTAGCTACTTTGATGGCACCAACATGTGCCTTTATGAAAGAATCTGCTAGCATGGCAAATGAATCTATCGAATTTGGGCCGGGTTGTGGTACCACATCATTGCCCCTTTTGAAAGCGTCTCTCCGAACTTTTATAGTAGGACAGACTCGATCTCGTCGTCCTTTATGTCGTTACCCTTCACTGCATAAGTGTAAGAAGTGACATGCTCGTTGGGGTCCGAGGTTCCGTTCTACTTCAGAAGGTTGGGTATTCTGAACTTCTTTGGAATGGGTTTTGGGGCGCTTCCTATGGGAATGGATTTTGTAAAAACTTCTTCGAATCTACACCTTTCCGAATCGAGGGTGCGCCCGGAATTTGATCGACCCTAGAATTGTAGGTCTCTACCTTCTTGTTGTTGGCTTCTATCTTCTTTTCGCCCGACTTGGTCCTCTTTGTGAGGTCCTCGAGCATCTTTATGATGGCCAGGTTGGCTGCCGACCCATTCTTGCTTGATCTTTCTGGTACCTGCTCGGTTCGGGGAGCCGTTTCCCGAGCTACCGTGCTGGGAGTCTTTTCGTGGCTTTGCAGTTGAGCAATTGCCAGTTGTTGTGCTTACAACATTTCAAAGATGACGTGAAGTCTAACCCCTTGTTCTTTCTGAGCCGAGGTTTTTTGAGCTTCTTGTTGATCTTCTTGGTGTATGCTCCTATTGGTGTGGGAGCTTATTTCAATGTGTTGGGCGTTGCATGAAACCACGTCCGCGAGAATTAGTTCTGGTGCATTCTCAGGGTTTCGTGGTGGTAAACCAACACCTGGAACATCCACACTATTTTTTTGCATGGTCTTCAAAGTTGTTTATTTTCGCGTCATTTACTGAGTTAAACATTTTGACCTGAAATCAAAATATCTTGGACAAGAAAAAGCGTGAAAGATAACTTGCGTTATGTAGTAAAACCAGCAAGAAAATAATCACTATTATTTTTAGCCCCATGGTGGGCGCCAAACTATTTAACTTGAAAATGGTATTACAATTAGATTTGATTTTGTGGTTCTAAAAATATGTGATATATTTTTATGCTAAGGCAATAGATGCTAAGTAAGAGAATAGAAAATGAGATAAGAGCTTGTAGATAGTATAATGACTAAACCGAAGGGCTGGAAATCGGGGCCTCGAATTGGCGTATACGGGCCTCGAGGTCGAGTCGGATGCTCGACTATGAGTAATCGATAGGGGATTAACAGTTATGATATCGTTGATGGAAGCCCTTTATGATCAATGATGAGCAATAAATGAAAAACAATAAATAAAACACAATGGATATAAGCAATAAATATAAGTAATAAGATCAAGAGAATATGTTAGAGAGCAGAGAGAATGTTCTTGTGTATTTAATATTGAGTATACGATCCCTTGCAAAATGATAATGATTCTCTTTATATATGAGAGGAATCCCAACATAATACAAGTACATTTATTGTAAAGATATGGGGATGGTACAACCATTTAATGCTACGGTACGGACTTGAGCTAGCCAAATAGACTAGGTCAGCTTCAGTCACATGTCTTGGGAGCCTCCCACTTTTTCACCATGACTATCGATCTGCAATGCACCGAGGCTGGATGTTGATAATCCCTCGGGTGTTAATCTCGACCACAATCTCGAGCCTATAGCAACGTGCTTATGAAGCGTCGTAGTGACCGAAAATTGGACCCTCCGATTTTACCGTATACACGTTTGTTAAACTAATTAAATAAGAAGATAATGGGTAAATCCTTATTAAACATAACAAATTCTAAATATGAAACGTGTTTATACAAATAACGTGGGATTGCGTTGAAGCCTATTTAATGTGATGAATATTAAATGGCACTACTATGAATGTGATGAGAATAATGATATGCAATAAATACATTAAATGACACAAATGTAAATGGAGAGAATGATTAACCCAAAGATTGAATAAGGTGGATGATTCTTCTCTATGACAATGGTATAAGACAAATGAACGTGGGAATATAGAAAGCTTTCTTGGATCTGATGCGAGAAAATGTGGGATAAACAGCAAATCAAATCTTTATGGAAAGGCAATGTTTGTATTTTACTTAAGAGTCAACTTTTCATGAGAAGTTCTTATATATATACTTTCAAAATAGTATATATGCATCATCATTTGGTTTATGAACCTATGAAGCATTTTCTATAATTTTTTCATAATTTGTAGTGCTTTAAATTGATTTTTTTGCATTTAAATTACTTGAATAATTATTAATTATTCCTTCAAATTATTTTATGATGACTTAATCATCCAAATTACTATTTTTCATCCTCATATATGTTTCATAATATTTTTCCTTTATTATATATAATTATATTTGTATTTTTAAGCTATTTACCTAATTTTACAATAATAGCCTATATTCACGTATAATTGCTTTTCATCTATACTATTTGTGCCAAAATATACTTTTATATTTTTATAATTCCAAATTATTATTTTTAATCATTTTATTGCATAAATAATATTTTTATTTATTTATTAAGCATTTTATATGATTGCGCCAATCCCAAGTTAAGTTAATAGTGCGTACCTCGATTTGGTCGATCAACGAGTGGAGGAGAGTAACCACATTCCCTTCTCCGGTTATACTTTTAGTGGCCACCTCCAATTTGGCGAGACCATCCGCTTCGATGTTCTGCGCCCGAGGTATTTGATCGAGCCGACATTCGCCGAACTCAGGAAGTAGTTTGTATATTTCGGCCTGGTATTTTTATAGCCATTGTTCCTTGATTTGGAAAGTCCCTATGACTCAATTGACGACGAGTTGAGAGTCTCATCGTAGGACTAGTCGCCGTGCTCTGTACTTGAGTGCCAATTTTAATCCTGCAATCACAGTCTCATACTCGGCCTCATTGTTAGTCATATCAGGGCACCGTATGGACTGACAAAATATTTCGCCTGTTGGGACCTCGAGCACGAGTCCCAGTCCAGATTCTAATGCGTTAGAAGTGCCATCGGTATACAGAACCCATAGGTCATGTATTTTAGTGGAAGTACTGCGGCTTCCCTTTTGACTTCAGGCATTATTTTTGCACTAAAGTCAGCGACGAAGTTGGCAAGTACTTGCGACTTTATTGTCGTTCGTGGATGATAGGTTATATCGTGCTCGCTCAGCTCTATGGCCCATTTGGCCAATCTACCCCATAGTTAAGGTTTGTGCAGGATACATCTTAGAGGAAAGGTCGTGACCACAAAGATGGGGTGGCGCTAAAAATAGGGTCTAAGCTTTCGTGAAGCTACGACCAAGGCTAGGGCTAGCTTCTCGAGGTGGGGGTACCTCGTTTCAGCGTCAACCAAAGTTTTACTAATATAGTAGATTGGAGATTGCGTACCTTTATTTTTTTACCAGAACTGCACTTACCGCAACATCAGACACAGCCAGGTAGATGATGAGACGTTCTCTGAGTTCCACCTTAGCAAGCAGCGGGGGCGAGGACAGGTATGCCTTTAATTCCTTCAAGGTGTCGA
The DNA here is from genome assembly GCF_000715075.1 of Nicotiana tabacum. NCBI lineage: Eukaryota > Viridiplantae > Streptophyta > Magnoliopsida > Solanales > Solanaceae > Nicotiana > Nicotiana tabacum. Next base: position 116,370,305 of record NC_134089.1, read on the forward strand.
TGCACTCAAAATTCCATTGGAGTCTGTTGTCTTTTTTAAGTACGCCGAAAAATTTGTGGCACCTATCAGAGGACCGTGAGATGAATCTCGACAGGGCGGCTATACAGCCGGTCAGCTTCTGTACCTGCTTCTTGCTTGTCAAGTTCTCTGGTATTTCCTCTATAGACTTGATTTGGTCGGGGTTGACCTCGATGCCTCATTGCAATACTAAGAAACTGAGGAACTTCACCGAGGTTACAACGAAGGCGCATTTCTCAGGGTTCAATTTCATGTTGTGCCTCATTAGTATGTCGAAAGCTTCTCTCAAGTGGTCGATATGGTCTTCCTTTATTTTTGATTTGACCAACATGTCGTCTATATATACTTCCATGGTTTTTTCGAGTTGATCCTTGAACATTTTGGTCACCAACCTCTAATACGTCGCCCCTACATTTTTCAAACTAAATGGCATAACCCTGTAGCAGTACGTCCCCTGGTGGGCGATGAAAGTGGTTTTTTCCTGATCTTCTTCCTCCATAAGGATTTGGTTGTATCCCTAATAGGCGTCTAGGAAACTTAATAGCTCGTCCCTGTCCATTGCGTCAATGAGCTGGTCAATGTAGGGTAGTGGGAATGAGTCCTTCATGCATGCTTTATTCAGATCTGTGAAGTCTGCGCACATCTGCCATTTCTCATTTTTCTTCTTTACCATGACCACATTTGCGATCTATTGGGGATATTTTGACACTCTAGTGGAGCTATTCTCAAGCAATTTTTTCACCTCCTCGCGGACAACATCATTTATCGCGGCATTGAATTATTTTCACTTGTCGCACTGGGGGGTGGAATGGGTCGACATTCAATTTATGTGTTGCTATCTCCTTCGGGATGCCCTGCATATCTGCATGGGAAAAAGCAAATAGGTCTACGTTATTTATTAAGAACTAGCAGAATTTACACGGGCAGTGAGCTTGTGGCCGATAAAAGCTATCTTGTTGTGGTCGTTATTATCGAGATGGACGGGGTTCGAGATCCTCTATGGTTGATCCTATAGCTTCTAAGATTTTGGGTTCTTTGGTAACATCTTTCCCTTCATCACTGTGCGACCCTGACTTTATTAATTGTTATGCCTCCTCGGCTCTGCCCTTCAGTTGTTGGGTGTATGTGCAATCTTGGGCGATGCAATAGCACTCTCGGGTAGAGCGCTGCTCTCCTTGGATGCTTAATACTCCCCAGTGGGTGGGAAATTTGATGACTTGATACAGGCTCGAGGGGACGACTTTCATTATATGTATCCAAGGTCGACCTATGATGGCATTATACGCCGTATCCCTGTCCATGATGTGGAATGTGGTCTCCAGAGTGACACCGCCAGCTAGGACGGGCAGTGTAATTTCTCCGGATGTCCACTCAACAGCATTATTAAAACTCGTCAGTGTGATGTATCGTGGTACTATCTTATCCTCGAGCTTCATTTGTGCGAGAACTCAAGGGTGCATGATGCACGCGTCGCTCCCATTATCAACTATAATACGTTTTACATCAGTGTCTAAGATGCACAAAGTAATGACAAGAGTGTCATAATGAGGAAAAACCAAATAGTGGGTATTCGACTTATCGAAGATGATACTCTCTTCGCGTTTGTCATACCGTTCATGAGTGATTGATCGTTTGAGTTTGTGGGCGGTTGTGAACTTTATGTTGTTGATTGATGCGTCGTTGCCTCCTCCAATGATTATTTGAATGGTACGAGCCAGGGAAGGTGGTTTGGGTGTTCCATGGTGCTGTTTACGTCCTCGGGCGAAGTTGGCTCTTCCCTGATCACTCATCAGCTCTTTCAAGTGCCCTTGGTGAAGCATGTTTACGACCTTTTGTCTAAGGGCAATACAGTCCTCGGTTTTGTGACCCCGTTCCTGGTGGAATTCGCAGAGGGCATTTGACTTTCTGGTGCTCGGGTTAGATCTCATCTTTTGCGGCCAATTTACTTTTGGGCCGAGCTTCTCCAGTGCGTAGACTATTTTTGAAGGGGAAACATAGAAATTGTGAGCAGAACACAAAGGCGGGCATACCTCTCTCACTTCGATGGGTTTCTGTTCGTGGTCTGGATGGGCCTTCGTCATGGCGTGGAGGCGGCATGAGGGCACCTCTGACGTAAGGCTAATTTCTCTGCCGATTGGGTCGGGGTCCCACTAGGTCTCTCCTGTTGTCATTTCTCCGATCCTTCCTGGACTCCATTTGGACCGAGGTCAACCGTTGGGTAGGTCTATTGAGGTCCTTCTCGTCGGCTCTTACCTCGACACAGTAGACGTTGTGTATAACGTCCCAAGTGGTTGGAGGGTATTTCATGATGCGGCTTAGTAATTTTCTAGTCCCTTCGATCCACTTCTACTTATCTCATTTTGAAAAGCGGCTACCGTCATTCCTTCAGATACATTTAGAAGGTTCATTCTTACACGGTTGAATCGGGCAAAGAAGTCTTTGAGTTCCTCGCCAGGCGATTGCTTAATGGTGAATATGTCATTCACCCTCGCCTCTGCTTTCTTAGCCCCGCATGGGCAGTGACGAACTTGTCTTCCATCTCCTCGAATGATTCTATGGAGCACGTAGGTAACTATGAGTACCACGTCAGCGCCTCCCTCGGTTAGGATTTCACTAAACTTCTTTAGCAATATGGATGGCACTTGTTCTTTGGCGAGGTCGTTGCCTTTCACTGCAGTAACATAGTGGGTCACATGATCCTCAAGGTACGTCGTGCCATCATATATTTTTAAATACGATGATATTTTGAAGGTTTTGGGTATGTGGTGTGGTGCAGCCTCGTCACTGTACGGATGTTCCACGACCGACCGACGTCCCTTTTTGGCAAAAGTTTTCGATAATTCGGTATTTTGTCTACCCTTTCTTGATGTCCTTTCATTTAGTTGCGTAGCATTTTGTTTTCGTTTTCCATCTCCTCCATCTTATTCAAAACAACTATGAGGGTGTAGTTACCTACATCACTAGCATAGTGAGTAATACCTGTTACGGAGGGGGGGGTGCTCCCTCGTCAGCTACTGATGCAATGCAAATCCTTGCCTCCTCTCTATTCCACCTTTGAGCGGGCTTGTCGAGGAAACTGGTTAGCATATTCGCCAGCCACGCCTCGAGTAGATTTTTCACTGTCGGTGGTGCCTTTTCTATTGTGGATGTAGAGACCCCTTTACCATGCGAGGTCGTGATGCTACCGTGAGGAGGGGCGAGCTGTTTCTCCTGAGAGAGGCGTTTAGTGTTACATCCTTGCCCTCCGTTTCATTTGCTTTGTTGATGGTGTGAAGGAGGTTGGTGGTGAGGTAGGTTATCACTTTCCTCTTTTCTTTTTTGTTGCCTGCCTTATTAGATTTTTGCACACATGGAAATATAGGGTTTTTGCGTTATTTTTTTTTAGATCTAGAAGAAACTAAAAATTTAACTAGAAAAATTTGACCAAAAAGTGTGAAACCTTTTGTTAAACTAATTAATTAAGAGGATAATAGGTAACTCCTATTTAAACATAATAAATTCAAGATCTGAAACGTGTTTATACAAATAACGTGGAGTTGCGTTGAAGCCTATTTAATGTGATGAATATTAAATGACACTAATATGAATGAGATGAGAATAATAATAGGCAATAAATACATTAACTGACACTAAATGTAAATGGAGAGAATGATTCACCCAAATATTGAATGAGGTGAATGATTCTTCTCTCTGACAATGATGTAAGACAAATGAACGTGGGAATATAGAGAGCTTTCTCGGATCTGATACGAGAAAATGTGGGATAAACAGCAAATCGAATCTTTATGGAAAGGCAATGTTTGTATTTTTCTTGAGAGTCAACTTTTCATGAGAGTTTTTATCATATAGAATATTACATGCCCACTTTCTTTTCTCTACCTTTCTACTTATATGGGACATATCCCTTACCTAACATAAAGTACAAGTGCAGAGAATAGAATATTCTCCTAAAATATCTTGCTACAAAACTAGCCATTATGGGCGACATGAGTATTCGACCTCGACCCCGGTTACTCAGCTCGCCAATAGGTTCCTTCCATCTCGAGCACGACCTCGGCCTAATCGTCTCTTAGTAATCTATCTTTGAGCAAGGTTCTCTTGATTAGATTTCGACGCATACAACCACCAATAATTGAGATGAGATGAATATGATCCCTCCATCCTTAATCAAAGATATCAAATTAAAGCTTCCGGAATAAATTCTGGGAAGGAAGTGCTTCCTTCTTTAATGAGTCTTATGCGACTTAAATCCGAATTAATCAGGCTTCAATACATATATGGACACCAGAGTGGTAAAAAAAGAACAGAAGAGTGATCACTAATCTAAATGGGAGTGGAGATTAAAATTCAAAAAAATAAAATTTAGACTCAGTCAGTCAGTCAATCAATTACTATACGGCTCATCATGATTTGATTAAATTTACCGAACGGTTAAGCTACCGGTTGGGTGTCATCAGTGATTCTCTCTAGTCATTATGTATGATTTAATGATTTTTGCAAGGAATTGATTAAAGGTGTGATGGCAAGTGGGGCAAAACTAGATGACAAACCATATGCATTAAGCCTGTTAATCGGGCCGGACTGACCCGTTTTCAGCATGCTTCAACCCGGGTCAGCCCGCTACTGTTCACTATTGGGCGGGTTGGTAGGGGGCGGGTTGTGGACGTTCATGTTCTGGTTAACGGTACACCGAACCCGCTAAGCCCGTGACCCGTTAATGGGTTGTTAACAGGCTGCGGCCCGTTATGAGCCCGTTTACCGTTGCTGATTATTTTTTAAAAAATATTTGGACCGTTGCCAACGGTCAAATTAAGAAATGACCGTTGGGGAACGACAGATTTTGCAGAAATGGCCATTTCGGCCTCCCCCATTAAAAATATAGCCCTCCCACCCCTAATAATTAACAAAATTACATTTTTAACCTTTTAAAACCTATAAATAGCCCCCTTCTTCTTTATTTTTTCTCACAATTCACTCTCTTTCTAGCTAGTACTCTAATTCTCTCTTGATATTATTGTTCTTAAATTCTCAATTCAAGACTTTAAGTTAAATCATGCCCCGTACTTCTAGAGTGTGCTCATATGTTTGGGAACACTTTGAGGTGGTAGAAGAAAATGAAGAAGCTCAGAAAGTAAAGTGCAAGAACTGTGGTCTAGTCTTAAATCTTTGTCCAAAGTGTGGCACATGTTCTTTAAGGAGGCATATCAAGAGTTGTCTTGAGCGTACTCCAGAAATTCGTATTTTAAGTTGATTTGAGACAATTTGTGTTATTTTAAAATTATTAGATGTATTTATGCTTAATGTTTTAGTTTGTTAGATTAATTTGAATTTTGAAGTATTATTAATTTATTATGCTTGAAAATTTAGGTTTATTTTTTTTCGTTCAATTTTATAAATAATTTGCCTATTGGTCTTATTAAATAATTTTTTGTAGCCACTTACTTTCTAATTTCAATTTTATAATTTTAAAATACAAATTTCAAATTTAAAACTTTAAACTTCAAAGTTTAATTCTACGCCTTACAAGTTTGCAAATATTTAAGTATCAATAACATTTAATAAGAAAAATAAAATTTAATTTTAAAAAAAGTAGCCCGATCCGCCCGAACCCGAACGGGCCCTAAAAACCCGAAATTTCCCAACCCGCCCCCAACACATTATCCCAGCCCGCTAAACAGCCCGTCCGCTAACCGAACGGGCTGGAGTTTTTCCTGTTCAGCCCGCCCGATAAACACCTATAATATGCATTTCCAAACGCGAAACCGAATCAAACTACGGAAAGAACTTTATCGCATCCATAATTCCATATCCAGCTGCCAATGCGTTGCGTAAAACCTCACTTACTTGAGTAGCGCCTTTAGAAGATGTACAAACTGTTCCTTCGGAATATTTTTTGATTCACTCCAAAATCTAACATCTTTTAGCAAATACTAATTGCCAGGGATACCATTCAAAATTTAATAACTAGTTCAGGTAACATATAAATGTACTTATCGCTAGTAGCGAAATCAAGAATTTCACTTAAGGCTGTTCAAGATTTAATATATAGTTATATACACATCCGGAAAGCAGGCTACAAGTTCTTGTCAGTCTATCAACTTCACTATTTATGGTGATCGGCTTCAATAAAGATAGTAGTAAGATCAGAAAATTAAGCCCAAAGAATAAGTCTAGCCCAACTTCATTTTGAGCGGAGTGGCCCTGAATTCCGATCTTAAATCCATAAAATGGACCTCAAATTGGTCCTAAGCTACAGAACGTAGTGGCCCAGTGGATGACTTCTTTAGATTTTGTCTCTGATTTTAAATGTTTTGCAGGCAAAAATTTGAACTAATTTTTTGAAATTTACGTCAGGACGAACTCCTCGTCCCGACGTAACTTTGAGCAAGTTATGCCTCGTCAACCTATTCTTGTAAAAACTTAAACAATTACGAACATGGAAAAATGACAATATATAGTTTCTCTTAAAATAATATCGAATATATATATATATATATATATATATATATATATATATATATATATATATATAATACAATAAATATATAAATTTTATACACTTTTATGATTATGAATATAAATAATTTTGGCTGCGGGCTAAAAGTGATCTTTGCCTCGCATCCTGAAATGATGTGCAAATCTCCCTAGGCCCTTAATTTAGAGGTCCAAATTAATATTGGGCCTCATCAACAATAAAGTCAGGCGCGTGAAACGACGACTCCTAGCAGTGCAATTAGATCCAATATTATTTCTTTTCATAAGCAAAAGTACTTTTTAATTTCAAAAAATGAACTTTACACGCACCAATTTTTTCCCGTCATTCCTCGATAAATGAACTTTCTCCAAAAAAAAAAAAAAATAGTATAGAATTTTAAAGCCACTAAACCTAATTAAAGTAAAAAAAAAAAAAAAAAAGTTGTCTGCCTCAGTCGCTAAAAGTAGTGCATTTACCAATACAACTGAACAAACAGTACTGTGAGCTCAGCTTAAGCTTTGTGATTTAGCTGTAACATACAACATGTAGCTGTACTTTTTTTTAGAGATCCATAAATAAATTTAGCAAAAGAAAAATAAAAGCTTTCATCGTTTGCTCTGATCTTTGTCCTTTTAACAGCCATGAGAAATTCCCTTTTGTTTTTCACTTTCATAGCTCTTTTTATTGCTTATTTTCTATTTCAGGTACATGCCGCTGCCCCTGCTGGTAAGACCCATGTTCTGATTATTATTATTATAATTTTTTCTTTTCTTTTTCGTTTGATGCTGGAATTGGGCTAATTTGTACTATATGTTATGGGCATGGTTCTATTGTTTTTGCAACTCAGGGCCGTTGATAAAGCACTTGAATTCTCTACTCAAATGGTCTAGGTCTACCTCTAAAACTCCCCAATCAGGTAAACCCCAGTAGAATTTATGTTAATTTGTGGGTTCATTTGTTATTGTGTAATAGTTGGAGGAGATGTTTAATTTTTCTTTGTCTTTTGTGTCGTTACAGATGGGAATATTCTTCAATTTGAAGATGGCTACTTAGTTGAGACTGTTGTTGAAGGAAATGGACTTGGTGTTGTTCCATATAAGATCCGTGTCTCACATGATGGTGAACTATTTGCTGTTGATGCTCTTAATAGCAAAATTGTTCGAATTACTCCCCCATTATCTCAGTGTAAGCTTCTTGCCCTTTGGTTAAATTACTACAGTTCCTTTTGATTTATCAGCTGATTGCTTAATAAATCACTGACTGTGCAGATAGTAGAGCAAGATTGGTTGCTGGTTCATTTCAAGGTCACACTGGCCACGTGGACGGGAAGCCAAGTGATGCTCGTTTTAAAGATCCAAAAGGAGTTACCATGGATGACAAAGGAAATATTTATGTTGCTGATACTGCTAATTTGGCTATTAGGAAGATTGGAGAAGCAGGTGCTCATTGTTTGTGACATCTCGCCTTTATTTTGAAGTTCTTTGACAGACATATATAACATTTTTTCTTGGGTTACTTTTATGTGTCGAGAAATAACTAGGATTAAGTTACTGCATCCCCCCAACACTACCTACCTTAGAGGAGATTGGCTGTGCTTTACTTATGTACACAAAGCAAAAAGCAAAAAAATATCTTTTTTGTGAGTAAAGGTTTCTTAAGCTTCTTTCTTATTTTCAGGCGTGACAACAATTGCTGGAGGAAAGTCTAATGTTCCAGGATACAGGGATGGGCCAAGTGAGGATGCACAATTCTCAAGCGACTTTGATGTTATATACATTCGGCCAACTTGTTCATTACTTGTTGTTGATCGAGGAAATGCTGCTCTTAGGCAAATTTCTCTCAGCCAGGAAGATTGTGACTACCAGTACAGCTCAGTATCAACCATAGGTTTGAATCCTTTTAGAATAGTTGACTTCTTTGATCTTGAAATACTATGAATAGTATATGATATGTATATATAAGTGTTCAATATCCTTGATATCTATCTGATATGTCCACTTGGTATGAGAAAATGAATGTGGATGCATTGTTTTTCTTCTTGAAGAAAGTGTCAAGATTTGGCCCCTTTCATTCGGTTTAAGTTACTGTTTGGCTTGAAATATTACTTCAATCCGAGAATTTTAGACTAAAATCATTGGAGTTGGAGAATTTTATGGTGACAAAAAGCACGTGGTGGGATGAGTTATAAGCCTTTAGCAACATTCTGACATGTTTTTATTTCAGGGGGGCATTGAGCACTTTCTGGTAATAACTAATTCTTCATCTTGAATACGAATGTGCCCGACATCAAAATGGGTTCTTATAGATGAATTGAGAGTGCATCGTCGGCTGCTGGCCTTCATCCGTTAACTAATATTAGTTTAGAACTTAGTTGTCTCCAATTTTGAGCTTGTTGTCCTTCATGGATGTCCCTGTGAGCATACCAGCATTAGAAGTATATAAATTAATATGTTAGTCCATATAAGATACTTATTTTACTCACAAGCTCTTTAGTTTTTAAACATGTGATAGGTCAAGGTAGTATTGGAATGTTAAACAAAACCTACCAAAATGTATCCTTCCAAAATATAAAAACGCTCTGCTGAAAGACGGACTTTTGGGCTCAATCAGAAAAAGTTGAAGAGCGGGAGGGAGAGAGGAAAAGGAAAAGGGCTTGTCACCTTGGTTCCCTGCTCTATAAGTGTCTCGCTAGATCCAAGCAAAAAAAGTATTAACACTTTCTACTACCCACTCTCAGGTTAAGAAGATGTGAAAATGGCATTATGAGAAAAGAAAAATACCAACTAGACTCACACTACTCATATCAGTACCGACCAATTAATGGATGGATTTACAGAACATTAACTATATTAAGTTGTCCTGTTTGTGTAATTTTAGATTTTTACCACTGGTTGCTCAGCGTGGTAATACATTGAATTGCATTAAGATGGTTCCGTTAAGTTCTATCTAACTTCATCTTATACTTGTGGCAGATATTGTCATGGTTATTGGTGCTATTTTAATAGGGTATGCTGCGTGTATGCTCCAGCAGGGATTTGGTTCCAAGATGGTGGGTGATTCTGATCCATGGTCTTCTTTCTTGCATTACTGTTGTGTGATTATTTTTCAACCATCAATCTCTTAATCAGTTGTTGATTTCTGTGTTACTCGGATCCTCCTAGAATGCCGCCATGTGTGTGTCGGTTCCTCCAAACATAATGCATTTTTTGAGGATCTGATACGGGTGCGGCGGTATTTTGGAGTATCCGAACAACATAGGTTGATTTTCATATTCTTGGCTGACCAATGAAACATTGGAATGCCTTTCAAGATCAAGTTAAATGTCCGTGGAGTTCTAAATTAAATAGAGGCTGTATTTTCTAGGAAAATCTGTGATTGCTTAGAAATATTACGTCATTTCAGTCTATAACTACGTCTTGGCATAAAGATTAAAAGTTACTCCGGCCCACATTGCTTCCAAGATTCTGATAGGACATACACTTAGTTGTTCATCCTTCAACTATTGCATACAAGATTGACTATGGCCTCAAAAACATATTGTAAATATTTTTCGTACTTTATATGAAACGATATGCTTGTTTAATCAAGCTGTTTCCTAATTGTGTATATTGCAGCAAGTACAGGTGGAAGTGGAGCAACAGGAACCTTCTTTAATCAAGGAGAAGCCCACTCCTGTTGTTGAAATTGTTAAAGAAGAACAGGAAGCAGGATGGCCATCATTTGGGCAGCTTGTCTGGGATTTGTCCAAGCTTGCAGTAGAGGCTCTGGGTTCCCTTTTTGGCTATGTCGTTCCACTGCACATTAGACACAAGAGCTTTAGTAGACCTGGACTAACTCCATTGAAAGATTCACTCAACATGCCTGAAGATCAAGTTGAGCCCCCGTTAGTCCAAAAGCAGAGGGCACCAGCGCCTGCTTCTGAGAGCAGACAGGTACCAACTGTCGGTGATAAATTTCCCGAGGGAAAGCCCACCAAGCTTAGGTCTAGTAGTTTTAAAGACCCTACCTTGTCAACCAAGCACAGGTCTTCCAGACGACATGAGTATGCAGAATATTACAGGACATCAGGTGAAGTTCCTCCATACGGGCACGTGAGGTCTAAAAGCCAGAAAGAAAGAACCAAACATCGACGACAAGACAAAGGTGTAGAGGCAGGAGTCGAGGCAAAACCTACTGAAATGAAACCAGTAAACTATGAGGATCCAAAATATGCTCATTACAACATGAGGAGCAAGTATGGAGACCCTTTCCCGCGTTATTCATGAATAGGCGACGAAGGATTTAGTTTTATAAGCGAGGGACGTGCTTTTTAGAGATGTATCTTTTTGTCATGTAAGTTGTAACTCTAATATTAAAGGAAGCAAGTCATCTGTGTTGTAGTACAAAGCGGGCCTTCACTTTTCATGTGTAAAATGTTAAGGATGCATCGGTCGTAGTCACAGATTTTCTCTTACTCTTCTTGAGGAGAAGAGGGGGGGGAAAGGAAAAATCTTAAATTAGTGGTGTACGTATTGCCGGTGAGTGAAAGTAATAGGAAAAGGATGAGACGTTCATGTGAATTTTGATGTTGAAAGATGACAGCCGTGATATTATTGATGATCAAATACTCAACTAAACAGCCTCACAGTTTGTGGAAAGCCCTCTTCCCCATCCCTTAATGAAGCCAGCAGGTGAAACAACGACTCACAAGAAAGTGTATTACATTACATGACTATTGACTGAATTCATTTATCACTACTTGAATTAACATTTGGTTACATTTTGATGAATTTGTAGGACAACAACAAATTTAACATGCACACACACTCATAATTTATTTATATTCAGTGTATCTTAACTCGTGGCAGGTTATATGACTTATTTTCCAAGTTAATAACTCCATTTATTATTGACGTTATATGCGGTGTATCTTTTGGATGGCATGATTCTTTTATATACTATCAATATATAAAAAGTTAAAGCTCTAATATCAGTGCACTCAGAAGTCAAATTGTCACTGGAAAAGAGCACTTTTATTGCTGAATTAAACCTTGTTATTGATGTCGGTAATGCAAAAAAAAAAAGAAAAAAAGAAAAAAAAAGAGCTTATTGAAAATTCAACCAAACTGAAAATTAAAAACCAGTGACAGTTTTAACGTGATAATCACTAGCAAATAATGAAAAGTTCCTCTACCTGTCCACGTCCAATGTGATATTTTTTCACTTTCACAATGATGGATGACATGCCTATTTGTGAATCACTAAAACAGATTGTGCCATTTAGGAAATTAGCAAATAAGAGGAGGTGGTATGTACATAAAGTAATCTTTACTAGTATATCTATCGTGTAAACTATTTTAATTTTAATTTAAGAAGAATGCACAAAGTGGATTTTACGGATATATTTTCTATGCAATACATTAGTACCTTCTGCTACACACCCAAAGTAAAGCTTCTCACAACTATTTCTTGGATAAAATTTTGATGGTAAATACCAAATATGATATTTGCATTAAATCAAGCAATTAATTAAGCTTAGCATTTAAAAGTTAAAGTGAAGATGCATATCACTTTAACTTAATTATTTGATACACGTATATACAAAAATATATGTCTTGTATCATTAGTTTGATGTAAACATATAAGTTTCCATCACTTTTAATTAATTAGACATACAAGTGACTACAATATGATCTTTTATGTTCAACTTTTTCAATGGTGAAAATTTGACCATTAAGCAATGAGTCTAGTGGGCATAAATGGGCCTAGTCACGAGAAAGCAATTCAGAGCCAACTACCAACTGAACTTTCCTCTTTAATATTATCCATAGTCGTAGTATGGTATTTCAACCTCGTGACATTCCCCTAAATTACTCCCTATTGCTATTTTTTTTACATCTCATTGCAGTTTTTGGAAAATTGATTGTAAACCACTATGCATGGTTTATGTGTGTAACTCTACATGCTAAAAGATATTAAACATGGGTTGTAGCGGATCGTCTCACGCCAAGCCAAAGAGTCAGTCTTTTCTAGATTTAATTTCCTCTGTTTATTCTGCTTAAGTTTTGAATTAAAATGTAGAAATGCATATATATATATATATAACAGGAATTGTGAAAAAGATAATAAGAAAGCCAAAACCATGGAAGCATCCACAGCCAATAACAAGAAGTCAGTTGATGCAGCTAAGGGAAGAGTTTTGGGACACTGCTCCTCACTATGGTGGTAAGAAAGGTATACTCTGATCTCACAACTGTTCAAATTCAGCCTACTTATTTGCAGATTGCATTTTGAATTTTAAACAATCTACTAAATGCTCCACTTTCATCTACAATAACCATTTGAAATAATCAAGAACGATGGAATGACTCATGCTCCTCCCCAATTGAGTAGGTTCGAATGGCTGCTCGAGCCTGTGTTGTATTCAGTTGTTAGTATGTGTTAAATTGTATGATCATCTTATTACATGCACCTTCTTACATTCATAATTCACCATATTTTCAATTGAAGTTACTCTTCTTTGATGAGAAAATGATAAAGAGACCCTTGTGTTTTGCCATTTCCCCTAACATACTTCTTACATATATTTGGAGCACTTGTAGAAACTATAAGTTTGCAGCGCAAGTGTTGGGTGTGTATGAACAAAGTCCTAGCAAATTTTTTTTTTTATAAAGAGTTAGATACTCTTAACAGAGGCGGCTCAATGGCAATGGGGGCCTAAATTTGTTTAATAATTTTAGATATTTTTATTGAAGTTCATTCTTTTTACCTTTTGGGATTCAATTTCTTCTTGACGATGTAACCAACCCCTTTAATTTTTGTTGAAAAATTATAACCTTTGATAAGATTTTATTAAGTTTATTTTTGACTTTTTCTTTTCACATGACCGCCAATATAACTCACTATGTAGCATTGCCTCCCAAAGTAACAATCATGTGAAAATTGTATCTACAAAAATAATAAATAAATGAAAAACTTACATAAGTGTCCCAAATACCAACCTCTAGCCACTAGTCATAGACTTACTAAAACTAGCCAAGTACATATAAAAATTGAAAAACCAAATAAATAAGGTTTTTTCTCTTAAAGAATCACATGCAAAAATCACCTTCCATATTTTTAAGCGTGATTAACAATATTAGATGCAAGACGGAAAGGAAATTTCATGGATGAGGTAGCAAATAAGGTGATGAAATAAAAAAAATACAATATTCCAAAATTCTAAGCAAAAGAAGAACCTTTTCAATGGGTATAGTTGAAATTCATTGAAAACATATAGATAAGTCAATATACAAAATTTGAGGAAGATTGGAGGTGATTTGGACTGGTTTTGTATCAAAATTCGTAATTAAATCGAGTTCAAAAAATTCTTTTGCGACACATGTATCACGCATGTATCTCACACACAGATATACATAGATATACATGTGATACACAATTGATACATATATGATACATATGTGATACACATATCATTTTTTTATGTTGTGTGTGTGTGTGTGTGTATGTGTGTGTGTGTACAATAGATACAAATATGATATATATGTGATACACAGTATGATACACATATCATTTTTTTCATGTACAGTTTTTACTTCGAATTTTCAATTCAAACCACCTCAAAACTTCACCAAATCATACCAAAACTGAGATTCAAGCTCCTTAAGATGTAACCAATCTATTCTAATAACACCCACTCAAAAGAAAGCAAAAATTTAGCATTTTTTTTTGCTACAAATAGCTAATTGGCTAATATTAGTAATATTTGGCTAATATTAGTAATATTTTACGAATTAGCCAATTTTTGTAATTAGCTACTTATAAATGGACATAACTGGTAGTTTCCCTAAATAAATTAACTATAGCTTTTTGTGATCTAATTAGCTTGAAGCGTACTTACAAAGATCTCGAAAGAAAATATCTTACAAAGTTAGAATTGTAAATAAAATTTATTCAAGCTGGAGTAAGAAGAATTAGAAAGTAACTGCAATTTTAATTGCCTTTCACTTTCATTTGAATTTTCTCAACCAACTCCGAAAAAAGACAACATAAAATATGAAACTATGTTACTCATTCCTATACACTATTTGAAAACTTATTACGAAAAATGTTCATATTTTGGTATTTACCTGACCTAAACACATTTTAATTACAAAATATATACAATCCACCTTAAAAGGCTCTTAGTCCATTATTTGTGTCTTCAATCAAGGGATTTAGTTACACCATTTTCCTTTTTTCTCTCCCTTCCCTCTTCTTCTCTCCAGATTGAACTTATATTTAGAGATTTAGAAAATCTAATCCCTCATATCTCGAGTACCGTCACCCTCTCTTTCTCCCCATATCTCATCTTCTATTACTTCATGGCAAAATATAGAAATCACCACGCTTACTACTTCATATGGCAAAATATACATACCCAAATCAACCAGACTTTGACAGAAGAACTGCTTAATGATATAGAGAAGAGATATAAAAACAACAATAAACCTTTCATCTCACAACATGCCAGATAAGGATTAAGATAAAGATCTTAGGGGGCATTGCTCCATTATGTGCTACTCCTTTGGGCTATAGGCGGAAAATGGCTAAAACAGTAACAAACATGCACGATATAAATGGGCATGGGTGAAGATTTATACAATTCACATAGAATCCATTTACCCACCTCGTTATCTATACATCCACCGAAGGTGAGAGGAAACTTTATCTGGGCAATCGTAATTTGGATATAAGCATATTTTAGACGATCACTTAAGACGTAAAACGGGTCCATTAGACTTTTGCCTGCATTATCATCTTAACTAGTGAATTTTTCGCGCTTCGCGCGGTCACAAAATAAATTAATGAATATAAAAAAGTCCTTTATAATTTTAATTCTATAATTTGAGAAAATTACAGTACATACATATATTTTTCGATGAGCTCCAAGACTTTTCATATAATTATTTCCAAAAAAATAATAAACCAAAAAAAAAGAATAAGATAAAAGGAGGAAATTAAAAATATGAAAACGGAGAAGAAGTTACAAATCTAATTTTTTTGATACTCTACGTAAAAAGAAGAAAGAAATGTACGATTCTTTTCTTTCATTTTTCCCTTTTATTTCTCTTTCCTTCTTTTTCTCCCTCTAAGTTATGTTTTCCTCCATCATTAAGATAAACTCCTTTTTTGTTCTCCTAATTTATTTTTGTAACAGACATATAAATAATTGTGCAAACTACACTATTCCATATAAATATACATGCGCAATTTCTATATTGGTATTTTTTAAAATTTCTTGTATTTATGATAAACCAAAAAAAAAAGAATAAGAAAGAGGGAGGAAATTAAAAGCATGAGAAAGCAGAAGGAAGACACAAATCCAATTTTTTTGACACATTACAAAAGAAGAAAGAAATGTACGAATTTTTTCTTTTCTTTTTTCCCTTTTGTTTCTCTTCCTTATTTTCTTCTTTTTCTCCCTCTAACTTACGTTTTCTGCCATCAGTAAGATAAACTCATTTTTTGTTCTCCTAATTTGCCTTTGTAACAAACATCTGAATATATAAATCTGCAAACTACATTATTCCATATAAATACCCATGCACAATCTTTAGAAAGGTGAGATTATCATTAAACATAACCAATTGAAAAAGAAAGATTATACATGACCAACATCCGCCAAGATTTCAGGCTGTAAATATCTCCCCTGAATCAAAAATAACAAAATATGTTAGGATATTGCCACAAAAGATAGATTGACATTAAAACTGACCAATTAAAAAGGAAAAATTACACATAACCAACATGTGCCAAAACTTCAGACTACAAATATGTCTTCTGGACCTGAAAAAATCAAGTATGTTAGGATATATTTTTGAAAATCTGTGCAACTAAGAGTGCTATCCTATAAAACTATAACAATTTTTAAGACATATGCAATCATGAAAATGAGTACAAAGAAAGTGAGTGAAAATAAAAAGTATAGAGGGAGAAGTGGGTGCTGGGGAGAAATATATAAAGATGATTAATTACTAATTAAAAGACAACCACATTAAAATGTGAGTGAAGGAAGAAAATAAATGCGTATGTTTAAATGAGGAAGGAGAATGAAACTAATAAGAAGGAGAGAAGACGTTAGGATAGAACAAACGTTTCTGGAAAGAGTATACATGGTAATTAAAAGGAAAGAAATTCATGACATATTAGACTATTAAAAATAAAATAAATGAAAAAATGAGGAGGGGGGGGGGAAGTCAAAAAAGGAGAAAAAAGATAGATATAATCCTTGGCCAAAGAGAGGTGCCAAGTCATCTTCTTTTTTCCCTCAATTATATTTATATATAGATTGATACAAGTAAATTTCTTTTGTATATTTTGTATTTGATTTATACATAATAATTATCTGTTTTACAACTTATTTACAACTTATCTACAACTTTCATACATTATTTCTATCCAGTTAAATACAACTACAATATCATACAACTTAAATACAATTATTATATCATTTTATATAATATAGTATATATTTTGTATCTGCTTTATACATAGTAAAAACAAATTTCATACAACTAATTATATATTATACAACTTATCTACAACTTTCATACATTATTTCTACTCAGTTATATACAACTACAATATCATACAACTCAAATATAATTTCTATACAATATTATTCAACTTTCATACAATATTTTAAAAAAAATTATAAACAACAGATATAATTTACCTACAATTTTACTACAACTTTACTACAATTTCGTAAGTATAATGTATATCATATCATCGGCTTCTTCTTTTTCTTCGAGTTTCAATCTGAAATTCAGCCAAAATCAAGTCTAATCTTCACTAAAATACCCTCAAAATCGAGATATAAACTCCAAACAATATTCTCAATTATTTGCAACAACACCCAATCCAAATAAATAATAGTTTTTGAAGAATTCAAAGGTTCAAAGCTTTTTAATGATTGTCAATGGTGGAGAGCCAAACACCTTCAAAATTTATTGATTGACAGTTTCAATTTGAACACCAATTATTCAACATTACTGGAATTTGAACACCAATTGTTGCAACACCTTCAACTTTACATTACTGGAATTTCAATAAGCATGGAATTGTTGTTCTCTTTCCCTTTGCTCTACGTTACTAAAATTTGGGTTTGAGATATATATATATATATATATATATATATATATATATATATATATATATATGATAGATAGATAGATAGATAGATAGAGAGAGAGAGAGAGAGAGAGAGAGAGACGGAGAGAGACAACGTAGAAGGGAGAGAGAATAAGGATGTGAAATAATTTATTTCTAATATAAAGGGATACTCATTTAATTCCTAAAGTGTAAATAATTGGTAAATTGTATATAAAATGTACAATTAAATAGAAACTTGAGTAGGGAGGGTAATAAAGTTTCAAATAGTGTATATGAATGTAAAAATTCCTATTAAAAATAGGTGACAAGGTAGCAAAAGGTGGTTACAAAAATTTCTTATGGGGCCTTTAATTTTGTGAGGCCCAAAGCGATCACTTTAGTGGCCTAGGGGTTAAGCCGTCTCTGACTCTTAATGGCGTGAGACCTTTTGAGAAAAACTATGCGGATTTGTCCCAAAGCGAATAATATCACATCAATATTAAAAGTATCTTTGAGCCGTTTTACCAACAAGAAGCACATCAGCGTTAGAGCCATACAACAAAATAAAAACTAGAGAATTGGGTTAAATGCATCGGAAGAAGCCCGTTTGCATGGTTCACATGCTTCTCACGGGCCAATTCCGTGAAATATAAGTATTTTCATATGTTTTAAATAGGGGTGTACAAAGGAAATCGAAAAACCGTACCAAATCGATAATCCAAGTCAAACCGAGAGAAAAAACCCGACTATGATTTGGTTTGGTGTTAGAAAAAAAACCCGATCATAATTGGTTTGGTTTTAACTAAAAAAAGTTAAATCGAAATCAAACCAACCCAACGTTACATGTATACAAGTTTTAAAATATTTATACATAAAAATAATTATTGTAATGTAATTTATAAATATTTTTTAACCTTTTTCATAGTTCTCTCTTTTAATGTATTATTTCAAGCTTTGATTTAGAACTTTTGAATGGTCAAATATGTTTTATAGCCCATAAAAATTAGTGACTCAATAAATTCCAAAGCAGAATCAAATCAATAAAAATATTAACAAAAAAATTCAATTCAAAAAAAATTCAATTCAATACTAGGAATGACAATAGTATTGGATATTTATTTTCTTAATTTTTCATTACTTTAGATAGTGAAAATACATAACTTACTTTTAATATTATTTAGTCATGTATTTAATACTTAGTACTTATTAGTCGTACTTATTTTAACATGATTTACTACTTTTAGATTATATTTATTTTTATTATGGCATATTAATTAACAATATTTATTTTATACGATTTGTTGACTATTTTAGTATAATCATGACTCATCTCACATTATTTTGTATTATTTTATTGGTTAACATCTTATATAGTTTTATCCTACTAGGACCTAAGAAATATTAGAGCATAAATTATAAATTTTATGCTATGAAGATCTTGTCGAAAAAAATCCGAAAAACCCGAGTTTTGTTGGTTTGGTTTAGTTTATAGATTTAAAAATCCGAGACAATTGATTTGGTTTGGTAATTGAAAAACCCGAACCAACCCGGTCCATGTATGCCCCTAGTTTTAAACATAATAGAGACCAAAATTTCTCGATTTGGTAAACATAAAGTACTAAAACTGCTCATATGTATAGTTTAAGGACTATTTTAGACTAATCCCAAAGATAACGAACTATTTTTGTTATTTTTCTGGTTATTTGATCGCTAATAGAAAACTTTGTTGCAGGTACCAAATATGAACTACCGAAGTACGTATTGAGCGAGCCAACGAACATGATAAGATACGATTGAGAAGATGAATAGTAGTTGAAGCATATGTTGTGTAATGTTCGTTTTTTCACAGTCTCAGTTTGGTTCTGTCACTTTCTTCTACCATCAACTATAACGTAATTCCACCTTAGTCGCTACCACATAACCCCTTTTTAAGTTTAAAGTGGCGAAACTGAAAGCACCAATTCCTTTTTTCGTTCATAGTCCAAATTAAATTTGCTAGGAATGTTAGGAGTTGGGATTCACGTTCTACCCAGTATTTGCTTCACATTTACTGGAACACTGAATAATTGGATGACGATTCCCATATTGAAATAAGTGTACAAGCCAACATTTTTCAAACTTTAGGTTATCTAGTGCTTTGGTAAATGTTATGCAAAGGAAGATATGGTATGAGGGCTTAAATGCTCTGCTTCTTACACGGTAAATTAATTTTTTTTCTTATTTTGACATGAAATTGACAGAGTGGCAAAATCCTAAGTGATCTGTCATAACTCAATGCCAATAAATCCTTCGGGGTGGCCGAGTTGGTTGAGCAAAAGACTTTCCAAATGGGAGATCTAGAGTTCGAAACCACTTGTATACCTTCTCTATCGAGCCCCTCGCACGGGACTCAATGCCAATAAATCCTTCGGGGTATCCGAGTTGGTTGGGCAAGGGACTTTCCAAATGGGAGATCTAGAGTTCGAAACCACATGCATACCTTCTCTATCGAGCCCGTTGCATGGGACTTGCCTAGTGTGAATTATCCTTCTGTGTAATTTGCGGGCTATTACACAGGAGCCGGGTTTAGCGGTGGATTTACCTTGTAGCAGCGGTTGAGGGTTCCTTGTTAACCAAAACTCAATGCCCAATAATTTCACCTTCTTGTTCTCTGTATTTCCAAGCAATTCGCACATAGTTCAACACTTTAATGATAAAATTAATTTTGTGCCTATACTTTTTCCGGTTTTCATTTCCTTTTAAAGCTAACTGCCTAACCATTTCCCTTTTTTGCGCTGATTTATCAGGAAAGTTCTTTTCATTTTTTCGAAATTGTTAGACTAGAAAGTTTCATTTTCGTGGCTCATTCATGCTAGTTGGGACTGTTAAGAATAACAATATTGTTCCTGGATTGAATGAATGCAATTTCAAAACCGTCAAAAAAGGTTGGCCATAACAAACTCAATCAAAATGAACAAACATTTCTAAATCTCAACTCCTCTCCACTTCACTCCTCGTACTAAATCCCATAATGACTGAAAACTTCAAGCAGATGATATCAAAATCATCATTTTGTCCGGCCGAAAAGATCGCCGGCAGCGATGATCTCTTAAAGGAAATTCTCTTACGATTACCCGCCAGTTCTGTTCTCCGTTTCAGTTGCGTCTCCCATCGCTGGCGTTTCTTCATCTCCGACCCTTATTTCCGGCAACTCCATTCTCGCCGGAGCGCCGCCATTACCGACGGCCTCTTCTTGTTCCGTAAATCCGACAAGAAGTACCACTTAGACCACCTCTTTAATTTCTCCGACACTAGTAAAAGAAAAGTTGTCCCTTCTAATATCCGCACTTTTACAGACAGCTTCCGTTCAGTTGAACCGTTGCACTGTTGTAATGGTTTGTTGTGCCTTAAGCTTCTTCAACTTGATAATGATGACGTGTTATATTGTGTTTATAACCCTCGTACAAATCGACACACTAATATTCCACTACCTGATATTAATGATGAAGAAGAAATTGTGTCAATGAATTTGGCTTTTGATCCGAAAAGGTCAAGCAATTACAAGATTATTTGCATTGTTAAAGAAAGATTAGGGTTTTTGAGGTGGTTGACTTTTTCTAATAATTGGAAGGAATCGGGTCAAGGGGTTCGGGTCAGAGGAGAGTATTATTTTGGGAAAGGGGTATTTTTGAATGGTACTATATATTGGACCAGTAAACATTCAGCTTTTGTGTGCTTTGATATGGATAATGATAGTCTGAAAATAATGCCTAGTACTTCTGTTCCTGAGGGGCGTAACGGAAGAAAAATTAAGTATTTTGGTGAATCTGCTGGAAATTTGCATCTTATCGAGGAAAATGTGCTTCGGTCCACATTGCTCAATGTGTTTGAATTGGAGAATGATTATTCAAACTGGTACGTGAAATATGTTGTGGATGTTGATGATCTGACTCGTTTGTTTCCTCTAATGGTGATTAATGAGCCGGAGTCTCTTGATGTTATCGGTTACCAATTTGATGTGCTGTGTTTTGTTGATGGTGAGAAAGATGGGAAGACGATGCTCGTGTTGTCATTACCAGAAAAAATGATCTCTTATGATATTAAGAATATGAGTATTAAGGAGCTTCTGAATGTGCAGCTAGAAGAACTTCATCTCAGCATTGAAGGTTTTATTGTGTACAACTATAAATGGTATCATGCTTACAAGCATGTTGAAACACTTGCTCTTGTTTAGTTACTCTAATTAGCTTTTACCTTAGTTGGATTTTAGTAGGATCAATATTTGATGAAATAAACTTAGCTTGCTATTTGTGGCAATTTGACTTTGTGTGAAATGTTTATGCCCACATAAGATCAGTGGCGGAGCTAGAAGCCTTAATAGGGGTTTGGCCGAGCCCAATAGCTTTTGCTCAAATAGTATATTTGTGTTAAAAAATTCAATTTAGAACCCACTTTGTAGCTTTTAAAATTGTTGTTCTAAACTCCAGAATCCATAAGGTTGAAATTTTGGCTCCGCCTATGCATAAGATGGTGTCAAGATTTTGAGTCAATGGATGCAGAGTATTACCGTATCCATTATTTTTACAGATTACCTCTGTCACTGTGAATTAAGCTACAACCTTTTATCAACCAAATTGCCAGAGTTTTTCTTTGATTTATAGTTCAATTGAGTCATAACTATAGTAGTACTACTGAAGTAATCTTGAAATGCCACTGATGCACTGTGGTTATGTGGAGGGACTAATGCACTGCGGTTATCTAGAGGGTCCTACGGCTTTTCTTTTCTTTCTATCCCGACATTATGATGATAGCTACTAAGTACAAGGTAATTGCAATCTGCTGCGGTACTTCTATCCTTAATACAAGATAGAAACCATTCAAGAATCTTGTTTGTGGGCTGATGCAGGATATTTATAACTGAAACTCAAAAACACACACCCACACACGGAGCTATTAATAATCAAGTGCTAGTAGTTGTTTTGAAATGAAACTGCAGATTGGTGGAAGCATCAATAGTCTCAGATGCAACTTGAGAATTCCCTTTGATTACCAAATCTTACACTCCGGATTATTCTAATATTCTTACTAGGTCATTTGCATTTCCTCTGCACCTAAAGAGAGCTCAATGCAGGACCATTGAAAATGTAAACCTCATCGTAACCCTTCCTGCACGACAAAAAGACAGAGACACATCAAATTACTGGAAATTGAGGTGATTGCTAACTAGGAATATCGAAATGCAGAACATCTTACCCAGCCTTTCCACTATAAGTGGGACTGTAATTGTAGATAAGGTTGTCAAGTACTTTTTGAGCATCCGGTTTATTAGAAGACTTTCTTGCTTCACTGCATTGTAAGATATATAAAAGAAGAGAAAGCTTGCAACCACAAGTACTATCTTTGAAAAAAAACATCTAACTGGTTCAGTTTACTTGTGAAAGACATTATGGTGCAAGAAAATACTCCTCTGAAGCTTCTGCCTAGTCGTTTCACGAAAACATAAACTCTAGTTCCATATTTGTCTAATGTGTTTCATTTTCTAAGTTTTCATTGGGATAATGCCATGAATTTAAACCAGATTCTCCTTTCCTTGGAGTACAAAAGGCTATAATAAGCAAAAGAGGTGTACCTGACAAAATAGTTGGCAACGAGTTGAGTCACTTGAACTGCATCCTCAGAATGTGGAATTGCTGCTGATCCCCATTCAAAAGCACTTTTCTGCAGTAATAAGAACAGTTAAGCCAGATAAATTTTACTCCATATAATTCTGTTTCGACTTTCACATTTAAGCTAAGTTCTGCCCTTCCTTTCAAGGAAATATAGGAGAAGTTCTTAAGAGAGTATACTACCCAATTTAGCTCCTAACTAAGGAGATCAACTAACAACTTTTGTTGTCATTGCTGTTTTAGATGAAGTCTCTAAAGGAAATCGCGATACAACAGAGAAACAATGATACTACACCAATTTAATTCTGTCATTAGATCATTTGTGAGACCTATCAAGTAAGAGTATCTCACATCGCAATAAGTTTAGAGCTGAGGTAATAGAGCACAGTTTGGAAGACTCAGAATGTAAGCAACAAATTCAATTACATTTACAATATACTATCTTGGATTTAATAAGACGACAAATAATCATAACTATCCATATTTCAGTAGAAGATCATGGTACCTCTGGGTGCCACTGTAAAGCAGTTATGGGATAGTTTTCTGCTTGAAGAGTAGAAACAAAGACCTGATTCATCAATTAAGAATTTAGATGATCACTCATTGTGTTGAAAATTACAGTTCCAAAATCTTTACGTTCGATAAGACTTAGAAAACACTCATATGTATGCCAAAAGGGGAGGAATTGAAGGAGGCAACTGAATATATAGACTATATATGTACCTTGTTGCGTGTATCTGTGCTAGTAGTCAACATAATGAAAAAGCTAGATAGATCATCATTTGCTTGAAACTTTTCTGGTGATAAACCATACTGTTGTATGAGGGAAACATAAAAGGATCAGTCACATTGAAGCATTTTACAAGTGTCAGCCAAGAAGAAGAAAATAAATAGACAAACTATTGTCATGATCTCACATGGAAAGATGTATTGTTTTCCCAGTGTCACTATAAATCGACAAACTATTGTCATGATCTCACATGGAAAGATGTATTGTTTTCCCAGTGTCACTATAAAATTTTCAGTGCTAAAGAACTGCAAACACATTTTCTAGGACTCACCTTGTTTCTTTGTAGCACAAGGCATTCCTTACTCAACTTCTTTATTAATGTAGGTGGGAATCTGCATCAAACATATTACCCAAAATAAACAACCCTCCTCTACATAATGCAAAATGCAATTTTCCACAGTTGTCAAAAAAATTCAAATCAAACATACTACTCCACTTTTGACTAATCACTATTCCAGATGTCTAGCTCCTAATCATTTAATTTAACACCCTAGTATACAACACAACTGCAGTATTGATCCATATTTGTTTTCGGTCCTTGGTTAATAATGACATTGGCAAATAACTAGTAAGTAATAATTAAAATTAGAAATACCTCCCAAATACTGTATCTTCAATATTCACGGTTTCCACGAAATGAAGTTTAGATGCCTGATTTGATACACTGAATTTCTCAAGAATATTGTTGTCCTGTTACAAAGGAAGTCAAAAAATGGAAACAGCAACTGTCAGAATTACTCAATAGCTAAAACAGCCTTAATAAAAATGTAACAATTTTTTTCTATAACTTATTGAGTTTGAAAACCAAGATGACAAATAATGTGATACAACATATTTTCATAGAAAAGAAAAAAAGGACAGCCCGGTGCACTAAGTCCTAATTCCTGAATTACCTTGGAGACGATCATCATCAAAAGCTCAAATCCGAGGTTGATAGCGAGGAGAGGGAAATGTTCACCGGCATCATTCTTCTCCAAAACTTTCTGTAATTATCAGGAAGAAAAATATAGAAATATTAGAACATATTATAGTTAAATTGGTAATTTTCTGTTAACTCAGTTTCAGCTTCCTTCAAAAAATTTCTCTAATATGACAGATGAGAATTATTTACGAAATAGTGACAAATTTACTTCAGGATAAATTTTCGATAAGGTAAGTATTTACCTTGAAAATTGCTTTGACAGTCTCAAAATATTTACCCTTCCTCGCCCACCCTCCTGGGAAGATCACGCCATTAACTAGATCAAGTTTCTGCAAATAAACATCGACGTTAGCAACTTATGGGAAAATGAAAGATCTTTCAAAAACTAGGTTCCAATTTTTTTCTTTTTTTCTTTTTCAGGCCAATAAATATGTCAGGGTCATAACTTGGAAATATTTGTTGGCCTGAAAAAGAAGAAACTGAACCTGTATATCTAGTGACCGAAAATAAATTCCTATATCTAGAATTCTAGATTATATGTACTGTATAAATTAAGAACTATTTACCATGTTTGGTATATTCATGCTTGACTTATGCATGACCCTTTCGTTAAAACTCATTGTTATTTGCTATTTTCCAGTCTTTATTGGATCATCTGAATTTAAGAAATTTTTGTGTGCAGTTTTCTTTAGTGACATCTTTTGCTTTGACTAATGTGACCTTTTTTTTTAAGACCTCGTGGAATTAGTCGTGGTGTGCGTAAGCTGGATCAGACATCATAGTTATTAAAAAAAATGACATTTATATAGTACAATCTGTTTACCAATTTATTATTTATATCTGCGATAATTACTCGTGCAGACTTCATTAAGAATTCCAAACACAACTACTACTAAATTTACTATCCTAAATTTTGGGGGGAAAAAAATCCTAGATGTTTCAGTCTTTCGGACTTATAATTACTAACAAGGGAAAATTCAATTGACGCAAGTTGGGTGAAGTTTCTTTTTGTTTTACAAATTAATAACCCAAAATCTTACGCTTTTTAGATCCACAAACATTTTGAAAAACGTTCTTCTTTTTTGCTATTTCACGACAAAATAATTTAACGGATATCAAAGTGGGTCTTAAGCAAATCTAATAAAAACTAGAGACTAGAAAAGTACATACATGATATACAAATCTAAATAATAAAATATTGCAACCAAAACTTTTAGAAGAGGAATTAGGAGGAATTTATTTAGTTTGAGGTTCGTAAGCTTGAATACTTCCCCTTTACTAGCATGTCACTTAAAATACACTACTTAATTAAATTTGACGTGATGCCTTTTGCCTTTCATACTACTACATTAATATTTTCTTCCACATGCTACTTATACATTAATAGGTCAAGGTAATAGTTTATACTCGATATGCGTTTAATATAACATATATAGTATCATATAAAATATGACTATAAAGAGTAATAACCAATATTGTTTTATAAAATAAAAAAATTAAATACGATGCAATCATGCAAAAGCTTTAATTAAAATAGGTGACTAAACTTGATTGAGAACTTGAGGAGAATCGTCAAACAAAAGTGGAATGACCCTAGCACCAGCCGACTCGACAAACTTGACATACGAAGCAGCAACGTACGAAACGCTGGTGGAATTAACTATGCGACCCGAGGCTCCGTCACCGGGATGGCTAATAATCCCGATCACTGGCCGGTAATTAAGTCTAGGGTCCGGCACAGGACAGCCGGCGGGGACAGACAACTCCGACGACGACTCAATGGCGGTAGCCACTACCGCCACGAAAAGAGAGATAGTGATGAAATAGTAGTTCGACATTTTTTGTGAAGATGACGATATTCTAGAGTATACACTATTGAGTTTATATAGGAAAAGATTAACTTCTATGCTCTAATTGTGTTGAGAATTTTTATATTATCCGTCTTAAAATTTTGTACAGAACTTATAAACATAGATCAATAGACTTATCTGTAATTAGCACTCTATTTTTTGACTACCGGTACGTACTTATGTTATTGTCGCATGCAGAGACGGAACTAGCCAGGTTCGGCCGAACTCAGTCACTTTTGTTTAAGCACTATATTTGTATTAGAAAAATTATTAAATATATATAAATATTTAATTGTGAACCCAATAACTAGAATGAACTATGAGTTCCGTGACAAGTCCAGAACTCATAATCTTCAAATTCTAACTTCGCCTAAGTCACGAGAGCACTTTCGAGAGAAAGTACATACGTGTAATTATTGAATATGGTAATAGGCCCATGAAAAGGACGCTGCAGTTTCCATCGTTTTCCTTCCTCCCGTGCAGGGATACGGTGTTTCCAGAATCACTACAGAGTATATTTGCACGCTTCTTTCGTTCTTTTCTGAACTCTGAAAGCATCTATTTCAAAGTTATCACCAGCGGTTCCTTCACTATTATGAGTACATGACCGTACTTGAGTGGTTACAAATTTAACTTATACACGATACTATTAATGATAGTGAAAAATATTAAAGAAACGATTGATAAGTTATTTCCGCAAAGAAGGGAGAATTACAAAAATAAGACGTTTTTGTGATACTGTTGATTTTTTTAAACAAAAGTTTCTAGAAAAAAGTCCTATGTCAGAATTTTAAAATACGTTGGACAAGATTTTTCCTGATTCTCAGAATTTTAAAGCACACTAGAAAAAACTTTAAAGCACACAACAATTATGCTGATCCTTAGGATTTTGCCACAAATCCTAACTGAACGTACACCAGCATTTTTCAACATTGTGGCTGAAATCATCATGACAATTGTGTCATACTATTTGGTGCTTTAAAATTTTGGTGCTTTACAGTTCTGGGGAGGGGGGCTATTTTCTTAACAAAAATTTTAACAGGGTCAATATATATATATATAAATAGTGATTTTAAAAAAGTTCATCCAGCATAACTTTTAGATAAAGAAAACCACACATCAAAGCTTAAAAGTGAGTAATATATATATACCATTATAGAATTTGAATTTTTGAAAATCACAAAAGATACATATATAAAGTTGTGTTGGATTTGGATCCGGGTATCGGGTCGCTCCATGAGGGCTGGACCAACCCATTTGGAAAAGAAAGAATTTTAAAAGAGATAGGGTTTAAAATAACCTCTTTAAAGAGATGTTACTACATGTTTAAGTGTAGTGGACTCTTCAAAGAGGTTACTACACGTTTAAGTGTAGTGAGAACAGTTTTCCGATAACTGCTATCTTCCCTCTCCGTATAAACATACGCTTTCTTCTTTTCTGAAAGACAATAAAAAAAAAGAGTGGGATCACAATCAACACAATAAGACATTTAGTCCGTGAAATTCTAACTTTGTTTCCAAGAGATTCAAATTTCGACTTGGGGTAATTCTTTTGGTGGTGAGTTCAACAATTCTTCCATTGCGTTGACAGGTACGCTAATGTTGTTCTCGCACCGCAATTGTTTTCATTACATTGGTATCAGAGCAATGGTTGAATGATCCAGTTATTCATGTAAATTGTTTTGAAATCGTTGTTTTATAAGTTAGGTTGAGATTTTTTTTGTTGGCTAATTTTTGACAAGTTTCAGAAAAATTGTTTATGATTTTTTTTGGCGTTTAGGCCATAACTTATTAAACATTTTGCCGTAAACTTATATAATTATGTTCTACTCGTTTTGAGCTTTTCAAACATATATTATATGTGAAAAAACATATTAAAAATGAGTGAGATATGATTTTTTAAAAATTGGCAGTTTTTGACTATTTTTCTGACGAAAAACTGCTTCTGTTTTCAGCATTTTCGCCATAACTTGTTAAAATATTTTTCCTAAAACTTATATAATCACGTTCAACTCGTTTTGGGCTTTCTGAAAATATATTATATGTGAAAAGCGGATTAAAAACGAGTGAGATATGATTTTTTGAAGATTGGCAGTTTTTGACTATTTTGACGAAAAACTGCTTCTGTTTTCAGCATTTTTGAAATAACTTGTCAAATATTTTGCCTAAAACTTATCTATTCATGACATACTCGTTTTGGGTTGTCCGAAAATATTTTTTATGTGAAAAAAGGAATCTTCCAACTTTAAAAATCCTTTTATGATCCTTTTTGTCTTCTACCAGAAATTTGTGACATACGTAGTCGCATTAAATGGTAACAGCCATATTTCTGTTTCCCACCTCCTATTTCAGATATGGCTGAATATGGACAAGTTCGAATTACTCCAAGTGGGAGTTCTCGAAGTCAAGGAATGGACAACATAGAAGGGTACGCCATCGCAAGAATTATTTCTATAATGATTCAAATTCGGAGCCTGAAGTCATCAGAAATATCCCAAGGGCAAGACAAAATGAGTTAAGGGATCGAAGGGCTGAACGAAAGGAAAGAGAAAAGAAATTTAGGGAGTTTAATGAATTTAAAATGGGCCCTGATGTTTCTATTCCTGAACATGTACACCTTTTTTCAGTTAAAAAGAGCTGAATTGGCTAATTACGTAGAAATTACTGATTGGGAAGCATTAGCTATTTTAGCGGACTCTCTTCGAGAGCCTTGGGATAAAATTTTAACTGAGATTTATCATGATATTTGGCCCAGTGCACCTTTTAGCGTGTATATGCAAGAGTTAGTGTTCGATTGGTACATGTATGTCCTAGCAAACATGTAAATTGTTATTATGTGATTTATCTTAATGAAATTTAAATTATGTTACTTGTCTCACCAGTTACATACATTGTTTATCATATTTGTTTTGTAATGGATTGAGACTTGAAATAAAGTACACACTAAGAAGTGCTTTTAATATTAATTAAAATATTCAGATATAGATGATGAATAAAAACGTAGTGACCGTTCGATTCTATACTAAATTTAGAATTAATATTATAATTAATTTACTTGAGTGTGTAATCACATGCATAAATTAACTAAAGTATATATTAATGAGTTAAACTTGTAATATTGTCTCTAATAACAGACATGACATCGAAAAGTATCATTGCTGACTTGAACAAGGGTGACAAACTGAATGGTGAAAATTACGACATCTGGAGTCGTAAGATGTGGTATGTACTCGAAGAGCAAGATGCTCTTGAAAGTATTAACCATGCTATGAGTCACCCAGAGGAGGGTAACACTGCCCAACTGTGACGACCCGGCCAATCGTCTCATGAGTTACCGCTATGTTTTCCTCATTTCTGCCTTTTATTGTCTTGTTCTGTGGTATTATATGTTATCGGGTTGGCTGGCTTGGGTTCGGAGAGATTTTGGTAAGGTTTGAGACACTTAGTCTCTTTTGAGTAAGCTTAAGTTGGAAAAGTCAACCGGATGTTGACTTATGTGTTAAAGGGCTCGGATGCGAGTTCCGATGGTTCGGATAGCTTCGGAGATGATTTGGGACTTAGGAGTGTGATCAGAATGTGTTTTGAAGGTCTGGAGTAGATTTAGGCTTGAATTGGCGAAATTGAAATTTTAGCGTTTTCCGATTGATATGTGAGATTTTGATATAGGGGTCGAAATGGAATTCCGGAAGTTGCAATAGGTTCGTTGTGTCATTTGATATGTGCGCGCAAAATTTTAGGTCATTCGAACGTGGTTTGGTAGACTTTTTGATCAAAAGCGTAATTCAGAAGATTTTGGAACCTTAGACTTGAATTCGATGTGTTTTGGTTGATTCGATGTTGTTTGAGGTGTTTTGAAGATTGGTATAGGTTTAGATGGTGGTATGTGACTTGTTTGTGCTTTTGGTTGAGGTCCTGGGTGCCTCAGGGTGATTTCGGATGGTGTTGACACTCAATTTTGTCCCACTTTTCTTACTTTACTCAATTATGCTTCTATTTCGTTTACAAAGTCAAAAATATTATTTTTACCAATAGCTCGAGCTAATATTTCCTTAATTTTACCATTATTCTTATTGCTACCATTTTTATTATTTTTAAAATCAATTAATATCATTATTGTAATAATTGTCACCTTTTTTTAAAACATAAAAGTACCTTTTTTATTTTGAGAAATATATTTGACAATGCTATGGAAATTTCCGTTTGCCATAGTAAATTGACAAGGCACAGTTATTGTATTATTTTAATATCACATTGTTCAATTATGTATTCCTTTAATTAATTTTTCATCCCCATTGCGCACTATTTTTACAAAAAAAAAAAAAAAAAAAAAAAAAAAAAAAACTATGAACCAAAGAAATCTACAGCAAAAGGAAAGGCCCCAACGGACTAATCATATCCTTTATTTGGAAAAGAATTCCATAACATCCTCGCATAATCTCACCCTTTTCAAAAAGATTTGGACATTTTTATAAACTTATCTTCTTACCATCTCAACCCCTTACACAAAATCATTCTTCTATAATACCATTTTTACTCCCTTCCTCGACGGCTCTATTCTTTTCCCCCTCTATTTATTTTCTTTTTCCTTCATACTTTTAAGGAAGGGGCCGGGGCATAGGCATAGACCGTGAGATTCTTTCTCTGGTTTCCTTTACTCTTACTTAATGTATTATAGTTATTTATTTGATACTCTAAAACTATATCCCTGCCTGAACTAGGTATACATTAGCTTATTAACTTTATCTACTTGCTTATATGTCGTGCTTGCCATAGAACTTGTTTTTCGGAGTGACCGGCGGTATGCACTCTTGTATATATTTGTATTACTTTAGCTTAACCCAATAATCTCACATAGTCTAAAATTGGCGGGACCTACAATTGTGGACTTCGAAAAGTGCCTAACACCTTCTCTTCGAGGTAATTTCGAGCCCTTACTCGATCTTTGGTAACGTTGACTAGTCAAACGGAGTTATTTGCAAATAAGTGCCCTAACGCACCTTAAAATCGTTAGGTGGCGACTGTTCTCTTTTAATACCCATCTAAAAGAGATGTCACATGTTGAAACCCGGACTCCGCGAAGGAAAAGGGGGGCGTGACAGATGGTTGACGGAAAGATAGGAATTTGGAAATGGCAGCTGAAGTTGTAGGATTGCTGTCATAACCGCATCTGCAGTTGGGAGGCCGCAGGTGCGACCCCCGCAGATGCAAAAGATCAGTCGCAGAAGCGGAAGAAGCTAAGGAAGGCAGGAACCGCTGAAGTGGTTAAGGAGCCGCACCTGCGATGGTGCAAGTGCGGATTGTGCATCGCAGATGTGGAAATTGAGGACTTAAGTGAAAACCGCAGGTGCGGTCCTCCAGACCGCAGAAGCGGGGCCGCAGGAGCGGGATTTGGGTCGCAGGTACGAAAAGCCTGGGCTAGAAGGTCTAAAAGACTTCCTTCACGATTTTCAACTATTTCTTCACCATTTTTTTTTCGGGTTTGAGCTTGGGAAAGCCATTTTGAAGAGGGATTCAAGGGATAACGTCTGGAGGTAAGTTTTCTAAACTTAATAATCTGTACGGACTCGTGGGGAGATAAGGAATCTATTGATGTAAATTTTATCGAATTCCGAGACGTGGGCCCGGGGGTCGGGTTTTGGTTAATTTCGGGATTTATGTTGTAAACTAATTATTTTCGCATGGGCTTTATTCCCTTTAGCATATTTTGACGTCGTGATTCTGATTTTTGGATAGATTCGACGCGAGTTGAGGCCGATTAGAAGGGCAAAGGCGTCGCGGGCTAGAGTTTGGACCAGATTGAGGTGAGTAATGATTGTAAATGTTATCCTAAGGTTATGAAACCCCGAATTACACATCGTTGTGCTATATTAAGGTGACACACACGCTAGATGACGAGCGTGAGATCGTGTATCGTTGGGGATTGTGACTTAGTCCGTCCCAAATGACTGTTTTACTGCGTATTTGATTGAAAACTGTTTGCTATCAACATGTTTTGGGATGAATGCCATATTTGGGCCTCGTGCCAACTGTTTTGGACCATTAAGGGGTTTTTACTACTATTCCTCACTATTTTGACTTTATACTTGTGCTCAGTCATGTTATATTCTACTGTTTTCACAATTCAGCCATTTTGACTTGTTTTTGATATTTTAAATGATATTTTGGGCTGAGCGTCATGTTTTACTGTTGCCCGAGTGGCTTATGAGATTCTGACAGAGTATGGCCGAGGGCCTGTATTGTGAGGATACTTTTGGGTCGGGCTGCACGCCGCAGTAGTGATACACTGATTTATGATTATGAGGTCGAGGGCCTGAGATTGTACACCACAAGGTGGCTTGATATGAGGCTGAGAGCCTATTGATTATGCCACGAGATGGCTTGATATTGCGCTTGGGCCATAAGGGGCCCCTCCCGGAGTCTGTACACCCCCAGTGAGTGCGGGTACCCATTGTGATATGAGATATAGCCCGAAGGGTTGGTGTTGTTCCATGTTATTGCCCGATGGGCTGATTCTGTTGACATTATGCCCGAGGGGAGGATTTTATGTGTTTATCTCTTCTAGCCGCCTTTCATTTACTTGTTTAACTGTTAAAAATGTGTTTTAAAGAAGCTTATACTGAAGTAAGATGTTTTATGAGATTTCACTATTTTATTACACTTTATTGGTTTTACTCTACCTCTTTATAGCATGTTGTATTTTTACGTGATTTCTTATTGCTCAGTATTCATTTATTATTATTACTCACTGAGTTGGAGTACTCACTTTACTCCCTGCACCCTGTGTGCAGATTTAGGAGCTTCAGGTCCCGCCAGTGAGGGTTGATTGCTCCCAGCAGGCCATTTGGAGTCCACTAGATAACTGCTCGGTGTTCGCAGCCTAGTGTTTCTCCCTCCTATCTTACCTTCTGTTTCTAGTTCTGTAATAGACTGTATAAACTCTTTCAAACTCTTAGACATATGTTAGACGCTCATGACTGGTGACACCCCGATGTCGGGCTGTGTTGGTTTTCGCAAATTGTATTATTCACTTTTATTTTGGGATTATCATCATGTTAATGACTTAAATTGTGTTATTATAATTGTTAAAATGAATTGGGAGTTATGTTAAATGGCCTTGTCTTCACGAGAGGCGCCATCACGACCGGGTCCGAATTTAGGGTTGTGACAAGTTGGTATTAGAGCCTAGGTTACATAGGTCTCACGAGTCATGAGCAGGTTTAGTAGAGTCTCGCGGATCGGTACAGAGATGTCTGTATTTATCCTCGAGAGGCTGTAGAACCTTTAGGACAAACTTCATATTTTTGAAATTCTTGTCGTGTGAATCTGTTGATCCGAGTACTAACCTTCTGTTATTCTATTCTCTCATAGATGGTGAGGACACGCGCTATTGGTCAAGATGGACGACCACCAGTACCACCAGCTGTGACCACTAGACGCCGAGGACGCAGTTGCGGTCGCGATAGGGGCAGGGGTATGGCCCACACAGCAGCTAGGGCAGCACCTGCAGATCCACCAGCCGTTCCAGTTCAGGATCAGGTCCCAACTGTGGACGCTCCAGCAGCACCAGCTCAGGCACCAGCTGTGCCCATTGTAATTCCGGGTCTTCAGGAGGCCTTGACTCAGATTCTATCAGTATGCACTGGCCTAGATCAGGCGGTTTCAGTTACTACAGCCGCAACTACTTCTCAGGCCGGGGGAGGCAATCAGACTCTCGCCGCTCACACACCTGAGCAGCAACTTCATACACCGTGGGCATATCCAGCCCAGCCGGTTGTAGCTGATCAGGACTATGTAGCTCTTGCCATGCTAGAGGACGAGCAACGCAGGTTGGAGATGTTTGGTAGACTTCAGCCTCCGACTTTCAGTGGCGCAGAGGGCGAGGATGCCCACGGTTTCTTGGACAAATGTCAGAGGATTCTTTGTACAACGGGTATTCTAGAGACCAGCGGGGTCTCTTTCACTACCTTTCAGTTTTCTGGAGCTACATTTACTTGGTGAGAGGCTTATGAGAGGCGTAGAATATTAACATCACTCTTATAACTGAAAGGGTAAGGAGACCAGAGAAGGATCCTCCAAGAAAAGAAACAAGCCAAATTCCAAGAAAGGAAAACAGTTCTATAAGAAGAAAGACAAGAGCAAGATGAAGTTCTACAATTGCCAAGTCCCAAGGCATTTTGCTCGTGAGTGCACTGAGCCGAAAAAGGTAGAATTTCAAAATGCATTTCTTATGCTATATATGCTTCTAGCACTATTTTACTAACTGAATCTTATCCTGTGTGGATTGTAGACTCAGGGGCCACCGACCATGTGAGTCATGATAGAGAAGTGTTCATAGAGTTTCGTCGAGTTTCACCCGGATCAAAGCATGTATATGTGGGAAATAATGCAAAGCTTGAAGTCAAATGGATAGGCACTTGCAGAATGGACATGTGTTTCTCCAATCTCCAGTATATTATGCTGGATCAGTATATTATACTGGAATTCCAGTATATTATGCTGGAGTATTTTTTTTGGATTTTGAACAGTGTTTCGTTCATATTTATCTTTACATGAAAAATGACTAAATTTCGATTACTTTTGAAATTGTGATTATTTTTGAATGACCGCTTGTAAATTTGACTATTTTTGAATTTCTCCCGTCAACTTATGCAGCATACCCGATGATAAACACAAGTAGTCAAAACTATGCAAAAGTCAAACTATACACGATGACACAACCAAGCGCTGCAAGCATGTTCGAACTCGCGACCTAGACTAAATTATGAACCCGCTTGACCGTTTCTCCAAAGGATCATCTCTAGTTAAGTGGGTCCAGCCAATACTTATATATGAACTTTATAGAATTTAAATTATATAAAATACCAAAATTTTCCGACGAAGCGGGTTTATATGAACCCTCTTCACCCTATGTGACTCCGCCCCTTAGGCAAGTGCGACGAGCTCTGACTGAGGAGGCTGCTGGTGAGGGGAAACTCCTGAGACCATGACCAGTAAGGAAAAGGATTACATTAATTTAATTAGCTAGGTCATGTGAATAATAATTTGTTACTACTTTATAATTATGATATGGTTGAGGACTATAAGGCATATGAAGGAACACGTTAATCTAAACACATTAGATAGCGCGTAAATCATAAAACGAGAACTTGTTCTTCGTGAAGCGGAAGCGAAAACGAATTAAACCGCGGCTGGAATCACTGGTCAGTGGTGGTTGTCACGGTGTGTTGGAGAAACCCCTATTCCACAGTCTAAACCCTAACCAAAATTGAGAGAGAAGAGCGTATAAAAATACTGCTTAAAGTATTTTTAATGTACACACTAAGTGTACTTGTATAGAGAATATTAGGGTTAACTAATAACCCTATTGGGCCTTAAATCACCCCTTATGGGCGGACCCAATTTTCCTATATCTCCCACTCACACATAATGGGAGTGCTCATCTAATATGAGAAACATATTCTCATCTCCTCAATCATTCATACAGGGAAGCAGACCGTGCGACCAGCATACTGTGAGAGCTAAGTGCTATATATCTGTTAGGAGTATATAGCCTCTCGTCGAGTGCAAACCTGCAAGTAGATCATAAAGTATACAGTACCCTAGATCATGTAAATCACATTTGATATAGTCTCAAAATCTCATATATCATTATTTCTTGTATTCACAATTATAACTCATAAGTTATAATTGGTGCACCAGTGAATACAAATAAATGAGATTCCATCAATGATCTTCCTCTTCTCACGATTCCCTTTAACATTAGTATGACTGTTTTTCTAGTTATGCTCCGCTAGACCGAATCTGTATCCATGGTCTTTTGGAAACACACTAAGATAGCTAACATCACACTAAGTCTCAAGTATTTGATCAGAGTTGTAAGCACGTGATTTTTGCCCTATATGAGAATTACTCCCAAAAATTCCAAAAATAAAACAATTTTTTGTTTGTTTGCAATTGTAGTGAATTTTGTGTTATTTTTCTTCTATTGTTTGCATTTATCTGTGCATGTTTATTTGCTAAATTAATAAAAAATACAAAAAGATGTCGCATTTGCATTTAGGATTTAGGTTTGCAATTATGAGTAATTAAGTTTGTTTTACAAGAATGAAAATTACAAAAATAGGCATCCTTTGCATTTTTAGCATTTAATGTCCAAATTGTGTGATTTTATTTTATTGATGTTTAATTTTGGGTGATAATTATTATTAGAAGTTAATTAGTATTTTAAGATAATTTTGGTTTTATAATTTAATTTTAACATTTTAGTTTTATTAATAAGTAAAAGAAAAGAGAACAAAAAATAGACGAAAATCGGATTGGGCCTCTTCTTCAAAATTTTAAACCACAGGCCCAAAGAACCGAATCCATACCAGGTCAACCCGACCCAGTCCACCCCATAACCAAACCACCCGCCCAACCCCTTTTCTTCATTTTCATTTTCATCCCCCCCAAACCCTAAACATAAACCCCTCCCCCATCTTCTTTCTCCTCCTGCTCCAAGCCCCACCTTTCATGGCTGCCCTCAACCATGGCTGCCCGTCGACCACCCTCCAGTCCACCAGCCTCCTCCTCACGACCAGCTGTTGCCGCTGCTTTGTCTTCTTCTCTATCGTGAAACAAACCACCATGGACGACGTCGACCACCCTCGCTGCTTCTTCTTCTTTGTCTAGCAGCCATGAACGACTTCAACAACTATCATGGCTGCTGCTGCTTCGTCCAGCTTCGACCATGGCCCCCCCTTTCTTCTTCCTCACCCTCACGTCCCAAACGACCACCCTTGTTGTCTTCATCTTCCCATCGCTGCTGCTGTTTCTTCTTCCTCAACCTCACGTCCAAATGACCCCCAGCCACGCCGGAAAAACTAGTGTTGCTGCCCGTCTCCACCAGTTGCTATAACAGCAGCGACGAACACACACACACACAGTCGCCATGGCTGTTGCTCCTGCTGCTTCGTCCATCTTCAACCATGGCTGCCCTCTCGTCGCCACCACCCCAGCTTCAACCACCAACGACCCTCCTCGTTTGCCATTGACGAGAAACCATCGCTGCTGCGTCAACCATTGTTGCTGCCCTCGTTGAGCTTTTATGGCTGCTGCACCTTCTACTGCTTCGTCTGCTACGTCCGACCAGCTCCACCAGTTCATTGACAAGCAGCGTTGCTACTGTCCCTTTCTTCTTCTTCGTCGACTGAACTCCATCACCACCGGAAAATGGCGACGGAAGTTTGTTTCATCAATGGAGTTCGTTTAAAGCTCGAGGAGAGTTCGTTTGAGTTTGTCGACTGACTTTCAAGTTTATCGTTCCATTTGGTGTAACGTTCCTGTTGAGTCGAGATTCGTTAGGTCGTTGACAGTCTTGGTTCGAGTTTTTCCATTGCCGTTCGAGTTCGTCGTTGTTCATTTCCGGTTAGTTGGTTTAAGTTTCATTTCTGTCCGTATTTTGTTTGATATTCTCGGATCTGAAATCAGTATATGTTTGATTCTTTTCTTGTTCGTTGTTTATCATTTCTTGATTATTTCTTCAGTTTGTTTTTATTTATTTGTTCTTGTTTAATTTTAATATAGGAATGTGTTAGATTTAATTCGGGTTCATTTTTTTGTTTGAAGTTTGTTAGTTTTTCATCAAGTGATTTAATGTGAGTGTTTATGTGTTGGTCTTTAGTTTTTGATTTAGTTTGAATCATTCATCTTTGTTATGATGTTGTTTGATTTAATTTGAGTTCAACTGATGTTGAGTTTAGTGATTCAAATCTACTTGTTTGTCCTGTTAAGTTTGTTGATATGAATCTGACTCTGTTAGTAATTCATGAATGTTGTTAATTTGGCAAGTTTATTATGCAGAAGTTGATTATTTGTTGATGAAATTTGATTAGGAATTGGTTATAGCTGCTATATTTTGGTAAATTGATTTAGGAAGATTGGATATAGCTGATGGGGGTAGAATGGTAAATTGCAGTATTTTCAGGGGTAGAATGGTAATTTCATTATTTTCAAGGGCATTTTCGGGATTTTAAAGGAGTCTTAAAAATAATTAATGAGTGCTCTGTCCACTAAATATTAAATAATATTTAAATAATATTAAAATAATACGTAGTGGGGGACAAGACATAATGGTGGAGAATTTATACATTGTTTAATATAGTGGGGGACAAAACATGCGGTAGTGGGACAATAAGTGATTTAAATAAGAGAAAGATATGTGTTAGTGGAATTAATAAATTGTTTAATATAGTGGGGGACAAAACATTAGGTAGTGGGAAATTAAAGAGGGATGGGTAGAAGATAGTGGGATTTAATTTTAAAATGCTGGAAGTTGGTAAATAAATAGAGGAGCTGGACACAAATAAAAGGGGGAGAATTCCGAACATAGAGAGAGAATTCCGAAAAATATTGAAAGGGGATAGGGGATTGGTTGAATATTGAGAAAACATTTCAAAGGATATTCGAAAGAGAGAGTAGTATACACCCGATATACAATATGCATACACTAGATATACAGAGGGGTCGGAATTTAAGGGTTAAACACTAACTGGTCTTTCAATCTAAAAAAGATTCACTTTGTTTCTGCCCGTTGATTACTGTTGGTGTTTCTGGATTTACGTTTGATTTGTTCCTTGAGTTTGGTTGGTTGTTTGCCACTACTTCACTGGTTTGCTGGATTTTTATCTTGATTTTAAAATCTGTCACTGGTTTCTCGTTGCTGGTTGTTACTGGTTGCTGGGTGTTGCTGTTGTTGTATCCTACTGCATTCCTGCTGATCTTCCTTTTCTTTTGCTTCCAATATCAGGTACACAACTGACACACTGATTACTGTAAACTGAAACATGAAGCATGAATATGAAATGAAGAGTTGAAGTTCTGAATTTATCTTAGTTATATTCTGAATTTTATTTGTATATGTACATTATTTAGCTTCATCTAATCAGAACCATGTAGTTGTTTAATGTATATAATGGAACATCTGACAATAGCTTAGTAGACGAACTGTCTATGTATTGCTAAAAAATAAATAAATGATGTAGTAACTCTGTCCAGTTAGTTCGCTATGGTTTGATGATTATCATATCTCAAAAAGCATGTTAGCTGATTTAGACTATTCTTAAACATTCAACAGTTAGTTCATTAAACAAATAGCCCATTTCGGAACTTGTAGGAATATTGTTTAGCTAGATATTATTGGTTAATTTCAGCATGTAAACGGTTTAGGATTAAAATTAAATTGCCAAGTTTTTTTTTAATTTGACAAACTGTGAGCATGCCTAGT
This sequence comes from Nicotiana tabacum, assembly GCF_000715075.1. Lineage (NCBI taxonomy): Eukaryota > Viridiplantae > Streptophyta > Magnoliopsida > Solanales > Solanaceae > Nicotiana > Nicotiana tabacum. The sequence goes on from NC_134089.1 coordinate 116,410,383, forward strand.
ATAATGTAACTAAGTAGTAACATGTGAATGAGATGGCCCAGGTTCAGTTTTGTGCCATACATGTTGGGCCTGGGTCCACGTTGGCCAACGGGCTGTCCATATTGCGTTTACATTCTGATTTAACAAATTGCGTTCAGAACCCGTCTATAACAACTCATAAGCATGTAAATAAATTAGGACTGTTTCTCTTTCATTTTTTAGAGACAAATTTAATAGAAAAATGTAGGCACTTTAAGATTATCCTTTTGAAATAAATGAGATGAGCCTCACCCAATAAAATGCACAAGTTGCGGGGCCCTCAATAAATGGTTAATAATTGTATAGACTTCGGGATCGGTCGTTTAGCAAATTTCACGGCATTACCCAAAATAATGATATGCTAGTCGCTTTAGGCGCGCCTTTAACAATTTATTTTCTTAAACTCGGGTGCACATTTATGTGACCCAAATCCAAATCTCAACAGAGTCGAAATATGTCGATAGGTACATTGATGTGACGTGGTTCGGGATATATTTTCACGATGTTGCAATTCTCGATAAAAAATAATAATAATGATAAAAGCGGTTAAAAGTTAAAATTCACACATATGTTCAACATGTATTATATCAGATAATCAAGCCGAATATGACAGTTGAGCGACCGTGCTAGAACCGCGGAACTCGGGAATGCCTAACACCTTCTCCCAGGTTAACAGAATTCCTTATCCGGATTTCTGGTGCGCAGACTGTTAAATAGAGTCATTCTTTTCCGCGATTCGGGATTCAACCGGTGACTTGGGACACCATAAATCTCCCAAGTGGCGACTCTGAAATAAATAAATAAATCTTGTTTCGATTGTCCCTTAATTGGAAAAACTCCCCTCTGCGCCCCTTTGCGGGGACGCGGGCGAAAAAAGGAGGTGTGACAGCTCTAGTGACTCTGCTGGGGAATTTACCCAGAACCACTGGTTCAAGGTTAGAAATTTGAGCTTAGAATAATTGTTGTATTTGACTTTATCGTATGATTGAGCTTAAATGTGCAAAATGATGTTTTTTTACCGCTTTGATATTATTTGAACTGTACATATAAACTGTGCCGAAACCTTCTCTTCTCACCTCCGAGGATGTGCTTACTGGTTGAGACTCCCTATTCTGTTAGTGTCATACCCTAAAATAAAAGAGGCTCGGAAAGTTTCTAAGCCGACTGGCCTTTTGGTTCCCGGAAAGGAGCTCCTTCCTCAACTCGAGTTGTCCGCTCGGGTACATTGTCTAGAACATATACCCAGGTTGAACCTAGAATAACTTGACTTCATGTCGGATCCCTAGTAGGAACGTTTATTTGCATCATGTTGCATTTGACTTAGGGGACTCAACATAGGGGTTAGGTCCGTCTAGGACAAGCAACCTGAAATGAAAAAAGATCATCCTACTGCATCCTGTTTGTTTTGCACATTTATTTGCTTCAGATCTGCATACTGACTGGCTTCTAAAAATACTGGAATATTGAAAAGAAAAAAAATAGCAGTGTAGAAAGATAATACTGAGTTACCGGCGAACTCTGCCAAAATTTTGTGAAAAAAAAATGTTTTTTAGTGTAATTTATTTAAACAAGTCTTGTTGTCAGAATTAGTTTATTGTCATGGCCCGAATTATGCGGGTCTGATTCTCATCGGATGTGAGATACGTAGGCAAACCTCTTCGGTTCCGACCCACCATATTTAAAAAAAAATACAAAAAAAAAATATATTTTCAATTACTCGCTTCTTTAGAAAGTCTTTCTTTTAGACCTCAATTTTTAAAAAAAATATAATACAAAAATATTTCCTTTTATTCTCTCTCAAAATCCAAAATATTTGTTTAAAAATTCAAAAGAAAATTCAAGATTCAAAAATATTTTTCTTTTCTTTTGTGGTATTTCTTTCATAAATTCAGAGTAATAGTCCAAAAATATTTCCTTTCTTCTTTAGAAGTTTTTTTCAAAATTTCCAAAAAAGAAAAAAAAAGAATTTAAAATTCAAAAAATATTTCTTTAGACGTCTTTCTTTTCAAAAAAAAAAAACAAACAAATCGAAATCCAAAAATATTTTCTTTCTTCTTTGTAAGTATTTTATTCGAAAAAAAACTGTTAGTTTATTTCCTTTATTCCTAATCGGCCCGAACTTCGCCGGTTTGATTCTCACAGGATGTGAGATACGTAGGCAGCCCTCATCGGGTCCAACCTCCCCTTTTGCAAAAATAGCCAAAAAATGTCAAAAAGTTTTCATCATAGAGTTGGGTGATGTTGTTTTTGTCAAAAATAGCCGAATGTCCCCAAAAAGGACGCCGGAAGGCTGACTTTGCATAAACGGCCACCTTTGGTCATGTTTTTAGGATTTTGGTCGGTTAGCTAATGCAACCTTAAAATTTTCGTCCCCGAGGTGCTGAAAGGCCGCGTTGGCAAAACCCGGTCTTTATTTTAATTTGAAAAATAATAAGAAAAAGAGTCAGTGGTCAAGAATACCGTTTAGATTTTTGGTCAAAATAAGCCGAGCCAGCTTCGGCGGTGTCTTAAACCGTTCTTGCCGAGATAGCCTTAGAGTATCTTTCAGTTGTCAAAAGGCTATTTCGTAAAAGAACGGACAAGTTTGTGAAGTGTCATAAAATAATCTCCCGGCCTCAAAATTCATGTGAAATTGGGAAGGGGCCACGTTTGCAAAAACAGCCATTTGGTTAAAATCGACATATAGGGGAAGGAATGTGTCATTTTATTTTCTTGAGTTTGTATTTCTTTTGATTTGAGTATGTGGGTCGTTTGACTTTCGAGTCTGTTGTTCGTCTTTAAGTGATTCCAAAAATGTTTTATTGTTGTTTACCTTTTATGTAGCAGAACTACGCCCGGTCTGATTCATGCGGGGACATGATACGTAGGCAATCCACATAAGTTTCGACCACCATTAAAAAGAAAAAAAAGAAAAAAAAAAGAGCACGATTACAAGAAGTCGGAATGACGCACATAACTGAAGCAAATGCATGATAGAAAAGGGTTAATTGCCTAGTTACATTGCATCCTTAATGTGTGTTTTTTTATCTGTTGAAAACCCTAACGCTAACAGGTTGCTTCCATTTTGTCTTCTTTCAATAATCAAAAAGGTGGTCGGTTGTGATTATAAAGTAACGCTTCCCTGCAACACAAAGGCAAAAGACAATGGCAGAGAACAACAGAACTGAGTGGGTTGGTACAGATGCCCGAAAGCGGTTGGTTGAACAGGACTACGGGTTGGTAGAAGAGGTAAGAATGTTGAGACAGCATGTGGCAGATATGCATCGGGCATGGATGACTGGGAAAGCACCACCCCCGCCACCGCCTAGCTGCTTGAACTCTGTCCTTACCCAAGCACCTAACCCAATAAAGGATGATCCCCCATACTCTCCATATCTACCCACTTATGACAGCTTTTCCAGCCACCCGAGTAGCTTCATCACTCGTCATCCAACTACATTCTCCCAAAGCTACTCCCCTCCCCAACGCTATTTCTCTCCACGGGACTCCCAAAAACATGCTTCACTTTCCTAGTACCCAGCTCCACAAAATGCTTATCCACCCTCACGAGCTTACCGAAAGCCCTCTGGATCAGGTTTCCGGCCCAATCAAGCATTTAAGAATGAGAGGTTGTTGAAGAAATAAAAGGCTTTCACCCCTGTTGGAGGATCATTTGCCAGTTTGTTCCAAAAGTTGAAGCAATTGGGCATGCTGAAGCCGATTCATATAAAAATGCCAAACCCTCTGTCAGAGAAGTTTGATTTTTCTCGAAGGTGCGCATATTGCTCAGATGCCCCGGGACATGACACAGAGAAATGTTGGAAGTTAAAGAAAGCAATTCAAAAGCTTATTGATGCAGGTGACATTGTCATACAAAATCCAGATGCAGCAGACACTAGCCAAAGTTCGTCGCCTATGGGTAATGAGATGCATATGTCGAATATGACTTGTTTTGAAAAGGAACACGAGAAGTCTTCTTAGATCCTCGGAGGTCCACGCGTTGCAGATTTCTTAGTGCCATTAGAGGTGTCTCTTAAGAACGAGCCCGCGAAGGGAACCCAAAAGCAATTTGTTAAGAACAACGAGATGGAAGCTGGTGGAGGTCCCAGTAATGTTGACGCCGAATTCAGTGGCTAAAATACCGAGCTTGGCAATTGGAAAGACACCCCTTTCTCGGTTGGTCAGGGAGGAGTTTTGGTGGTTCATTTTGTTATCGTTTCTGTTGTCCGAGTTATTTGCAGGGTTGTAATCCGGATATTGTCTTGTGTCAAACCCTCTTATCCTTCCATTTTTGTCATAATGTTTTGTTTAGTATTGTTTAGGTCCGTTTTAGGTTTGTTCCTAGGTTGTACCCCAGTTGTTTTGTTATACGAATCGTTTCACCGCCTGTCTAATGCAAATTCCGGTCTTATGTTATTTTCAGTCATCTTCTTTGTTTAATTCTTTTTTCCTTTTTGTCTTTGTTCAACGCCGATTCTAGTGACATGACATGCGTGCACAGTGTAGGCCTAATCTTAAGAGTTAATCATAAAGCCATTAGGAGATGTTCGGGACACTTAAGGGAAATAGGAACAACTTGAGATCCTTTGAAGCCCGAGCCACGTGAAACTGGGGCAAATAAAACATAAAGAAAAACCATAAAAGCAAGTGAGAGTGTTGCCCAACGGTGCTTTAAAAATGATAAATGAAAAGGCGGATGTGTGAATATAATTGTCAAGTCCAGCGCCATCAGAAGAGGCTACAAATCTTTGTTTAATTGTGTTGTTTGCACTTGGCATGTTTTGAAGACTGGAATGACGAAGGCATTTTTGTTCTGCTACCTAAACACTTTATCATTCGTTACCCCTTTTGAGCCTTATTTATTTTCTTTCATACCCCTCGTTCGGAATCAGTAGCCAAGGTTAGAAACACAAACGTGGAAGAAAAAGAAAAAAAAAGGGAAAAGAAAGCAACAAAAACAAAAAAAAACAAAAGAGAAAAAAAAATGAATGAAAAGAAAAGAAAAAATGATAACAAAAACAAAAGAAAGTCAGAAGAAAACAAAGGAATTGGGAACTACGTTTGACCTGATTCCTCAAAGAGGATACGTAGGCGCCTCACGGCTCGGTCATAGTGTGCATAGTGTAACAAAAATAAAAATCCCCAAGCAAGAAATTGGGGCAGAAGTTGTGCTTAATGTAAAGAAATCCGGTTCCGAAGGTTGTAAATTTTGAACCCAAATCGATTTGTTTTGAGCTTTTAATTTTTTTAGCCTATCCAATATCCTACATTACAGTCCAAAGAAAGACCTTCTGATCAGTCTTCAAAAAATGCCAAGCTAGACAAATGAGAAAGTCTTACCGGTGAACACTCTGATATCCAGCAGAAAAAACTCTGATCCCAGCAGAAAAGAAATATGAGAGAGTCTAGCGGTAGCACCCCAATCCCCAGCTGGAAAGTGATACAAATGAGAGAGTCTTATCGGTAAAAATCTTCACTGGCACCATAAGAAGATGAAAGCTGAGAGAAAAACCAAAATGAGAGAGGCTTGATAGTGAAAACCCTTCGCACTACAAGTCAAATAAGATTGAGAATAAGATGGGGAATCACCAAATGAAGATCTTGAAAGACGATTGACGGCAGAGGATAGGCCACATGTGCATGTCATGACCATTAGAGTCGGTATCTGCGTTTGATAGGTTTTTATTTATAGTTTCTCTTGTTAAAGAGTCATATTTTTCCTTTGTTTTTTATTCGGTTCCCTTTTTGTTTTTCATCTTTCTCCTTTCATAGAAAAATTCCCCAGTAGAGTCTGTTTGGTCAGAACAAGTGAGAAATGACTTCAAAATCTGCCATCAGCTTTCCAATTGTGCAAGACGAGATCTGACTAGTATATCCAAGTGGTATAGTCAGCAAGGAACAAGCGCAAGGCCAGTGTCAATAAAGATATCCCCAGCAAGAGGGAATTGACAAAAGGATGGACGAGTGTCAAGAGGGATATCCTCGCCGAAATCAAAGGTTATAGACCTCAAGGCCAAGGCCCATGGACAAATCAAGAAAGAACAACACGGAGAGCAATGGGCATGATTTGGGAAATTCATATGAGACTAAAAGGTCGGGAAAATGCCAGTTTCCGAGCTATGCCACAAAAGAAGAGGGATATCCCCAACAGAAAAGGTTGTTTTCAGTGACACGAATAAACAAAGAAAGTGGTTAATCAATGAACATGCAAGATCTGCAAGTGAAATCAGCTGTCATGAAAATACATGAGGTCAGATAAGGAGACTGGGAAAATGGTCAAGAGGTTTGGGAATAAGGAATCGTCAAGAAGGTCGGAAGGTATCAGCCCAAGCTTCAAGATGGACAGACAACGCATAGATGGAGAATGGTTGATGGCATCCCCAACAGGAGTATCACAACCAACCACCACGTTTTAAACTGACCAAATTTTCTTTGATTTGAAGCATGGACAGGGAATGCTACCGATGACGGAAAGATGCGCCACAAGAAAGATTGTCAAACTGGGGCAGAAAATTTTCGTTCATTGCGAAAATTTTCGGGAAGTATAACACAAGTTTGGTGAAAAACGGTATCCCCAACAGTTTTCGGGAGAAGACAAAATGAGTTTTAAGGGAGGTAGTCTTCGAAGGAAGAAGATAACAAAACAAAGAAAAGAAAAATAAGAAATAAAATAATAAAAAAACTAAAGAAAGATTTTTAAAAAAAAAGAGAGAGAGAGAGAGAGAGAGAAAGACCAGTATTGCAAAAGGAAACAGTTTGCAGAGGAATGAAACATCCTACTTAAAGGAAGTAGTCTTGGAAGGAGTAAGATAACATATTTTACTCAGCAGAGGTATCCTCAGCAGTGTTATTCCCAGCTGTGTTACTCAGCGGTTTGCAGTGTTAATCCCCAACAGTCCACAGAGAAGACAGTACAAGTTTTAAGGTAAGTAGTTTTGAAGAAAGATAATTCAAGTTAGAAGGAAAATGTTGTTGAGGTCAGGAGCCCCCCTGAAGAACAGAATGACGATTTATTTTCAAAGTTGTTGAGGTCAGGAGCCCCCTGAAGAACAGAATGACGATTTATTTTCAAAGTTGTTGTCGAGGTCAGGAGCCCCCTGAAGAACAGAATGACGATTTATTTTTCGAAGTTGTTGAAATCTCGCCCGCCTGAAGAAAGGAATGACGATTTATTTTTCAAAGTTGTTGTTGAGGTCAGGAGCCCCCTGAAAGAACAGAATGGCGATTTAAATTTCAAGTTTTGAAGTTGGGAGCCCGCCCATATAACAGAGGAATACATTTCTGTCTTTAAATTTCAAGTTTTGAAGTTGGGAATGACGTTTTATTTTCAAAGTTGTTGTTGAGGTCAGGAGCCCCGCCTGAAGAACGGAATGGCGATTTATTTTTCGAAGTTGTTGTTGAGGTCAGGAGCCCCCTGAAGAACAGAATGGCGATTTATTTTTTGAAGTTGTTGAAATCTCGCCCTCCTGAAGAAAGGAATGGCGATTTATTTTTCAAAGTTGTTGTTGAGGTCAGGAGCCCCCCTGAAGAACAGAATGGCGCTTTATTTTCAAAGTTGTTTTGAAGTTGGGAGCCTGCCCATATAACAGAGGAATACATTTCAGTCTTTAAATTTCAAACTTTTGAAGTTGGGAGCCCGCCCATATAACAGAGGAATACATTTCAGTTTTTAAATTTCAAAGTTTTGAAGTTGGGAGCCCGCCCATATAACAGAGGAATACATTTCAGTCTTTAAATTTCAAAGTTTTGAAGTTGGGAGCACGCCCGTATAACAGAGGAATACATTTCAGTCTTTAAATTTCAAGTTTTGAAGTTGGGAGCCCGCCCATATAACAGAGGAATACATTTTTGTCTTTAAATTTCAAGTTTTGAAGTTGGGAGCCCGCCCATATAACAGAGGAATACATTTCTATATTTAAATTTGAAGTTTTGAAGTTGGGAGCCCGCCCATATAACAGAGGAATAAATTTCAAGTCAGTAAAGAAGAGGAATACAGCCGAAATCCCCAACAGGAAACAACAAGAATACCCAGCAGAGGAAGGAAGTCCAAGACTCGATGGAAAAATAATGCGAAGCTCCCGAAAAGGAAATAAGCAGTTCGAGATCGGCAGTCAAGGGAGAATACAAGACAAATCAGAAGTGAAGAAATACCAGAGGAGTCACCGAGACATCAAAGCAACAAGAGACACAAGAGCATGATCTAGATAAGATTTTGTAATTCATAGACTATGGTCTAGTCTAGCTTCTTGTTTTCATTCAGCATGGTGTAATAAGGAGGTCGGCAAACAGTAAAAACAGCATGCAACAGCAGTAACATTGCAGTCCCATGGTAGTCCCAGCTACCAAAACTTCCCGAACTACATTAACCTGATTCCCTTCTAGCCAGGGATATGTAGGAAACCTTTGAAGCAAAGGATTGGTTAAATCTTTTTCAAAAAAAAAAATGCTTCACACGGAGTACTCGGATGGGCAAAAATCGCTCGCTTTATCTTTGCACGAAAACTCTTCGTGTTTTCGGACAAAGAGGGGCAGCTGTAAGCACTTAATTTTTGCCCTATATGAGAATTACTCCCAAAAATTCCAAAAATAAAATAATTTTTTGTTTGTTTGCAATTGTCGTGAATTTTGTGTTATTTTTCTTCTATTGTTTGCATTTGTCTGTGCATGTTTATTTGCTAAATTAATAAAAAATACAAAAATATGTCGCATTTGCATTTAGGATTTAGGTTTGCAATTATGAGTAATTAAATTTGTTTTACAAGAATGAAAATTACAAAAATAGGCATCTTTTGCATTTTTAGCATTTAATGTCCAAATTGTGTGATTTTATTTTATTGATGTTTAATTTTGGGTGATAATTATTATTAGAAGTTAATTATTATTTTAAGATAATTTTGGTTTTTATAATTTAATTTTAACATTTTAGTTTTATTAATAAGTAAAAGAAAAGAGAACAAAAAATAGACGAAAATCGGATTGAGCCTCTTCTTCAAAAGTTTAAACCACAGGCCCAAAGAACCGAACCCATACCAGGTCAACCCGACCCAGTCCGCCCCATAACCAAACCACCCGCCCAACCCCTTTTCTTCATTTTCATTTTCATTCCCCCCAAACCCTAAACATAAACCACCCGCCGCCCCCCCATCTTCTTTCTCCTCCTGCTCCAAGCCCCACCTCCCATGGCTGCCCTCAACCATGGCTGCCCGTCGACCACCCTCCAGTCCACCAGCCTCCTACTTACGACCAGCTGCTGCCGCTGCTTCATCTTCTTCTCCGTCGTGAAACGAACCACCATGAACGACGTCGACCACCCTCGCTGCTTCTTCTTCTTCGTCTAGCAGCCATGAATGACCTCAACAACTATCATGGCTGCTGCTGCTTCGTCCAGCTTCGACCATGGCCCCCCCTTTCTTCTTCCTCACCCTCACGTCCCAAACGACCACCCTTGCTGTCTTCATCTTCCCAGAGCTGATACTGTTTCTTCTTCCTCAACCTCACGTCCAAACGACCCCCAGCCACGCTGGAAAAACCAGTGTTGCTGCCCGTCTCCACCAGCTGCTATAACAGCAACGACGAACACATACACACACACAGTCTCCATGGCTGTTGCTGTTGCTGCTTCATCCAGCTTCGACCATGGCTGCCCTCTCGTCGTCACCACCCCAGCTTCAACCACAAACGACCCTCCCCGTCCACCATTAACGAGCAACCATCGCTGCTGCGTCAACCATTGTTGCTGCCCTCGTCGAGCTTCCATGGCTGCTGCACCTTCTACTGCTTCGTCTGCTATGTCCAGCCAGCTCCAATAGTTCATTGACAAGCAGCGTTGCTACTGTCCCTTTCTTCTTCTTCATCGACTGAACTCCATCACCACCGAAAAATGGCGACGGAAGTTTGTTTCATTAATGGAGTTCGTTTAAAGCTCGAGAAGAGTTCGTTTGAGTTTGTCGACTGACTTTCAAGTTTATCGTTCCATTTGGTGTAACATTCCTGTTGAGTTGAGATCCGTTAGGTCGTTGACAGTCTTGGTTCGAGTTTTTCCATTTCCGTTCGAGTTCGTCGTTGTTCATTTCCGGTTAGTTGGTTTAAGTTTCATTTCTGTCCGTATTTTGTTTGATATTCTAGGATCTGAAATTAGTATATGTTTGATTCTTTTCTTGTTCGTTGTTTATCATTTCTTGATTATTTCTTCAGTTTGTTTTTATTCATTTGTTCTTGTTTAATTTTAATATAGGAATGTGTTAGATTTAATTCGGGTTCATTTTTTTTGTTTGAAGTTTGTTAGTTTTTCATCAAGTGATTTAATGTGAGTGTTTATGTGTTGGTCTTTAGTTTTTGATTTAGTTTGAATCATTCATCTTTGTTATGATATTGTTTGATTTAGTTTGAGTTCAACTGATGTTGAGTTTAGTGATTCAAATCTACTTGTTTGTCTTGTTAAGTTTGTTGATATGAATTTGACTCTGTTAGTAATTCATGAATGTTGTTAATTAGGCAAGTTTATTATGCAAAAGTTGATTATTTGTTGATGAAATAGGAATTGGTTATAGCTGCTATAGTTTGGTTAATTGATTTAGGAAGATTGGATATAGTTGATGGGGGTAGAATGGTAAATTACAGTATTTTCAGGGGTAGAATGGTAATTTCAGTACTTTCAAGGGCATTTTTGGGATTTTAAAGGAGTCTTAAAAATAATTAATGAGTGCTCTGTCCACTAAATATTAAATAATATTTAAATAATATTAAAATAATACGTAGTGGGGGACAAGACATAATGGTGGAGAATTTATACATTGTTTAATATAGTGGGGGACAAAACATGCGGTAGTGGGGCAATAAGTGATTTAAATAAGGGAAAGACATGTGTTAGTGGGAATTAATACATTGTTTAATATAGTGGGGGACAAAACATTAGGTAGTGGAAAATTAAAGGGGGATGGGTAGAAGATAGTGAGATTTAATTTTAAAATGCTGGAAGTTGGTAAATAAATAGAGGAGCTGGACACAAATAAAAGGGGGGGGGGGGATTCCGAAAATAGAGAGAGAATTCCGAAAAATATTGAAAGGGGATAGGGGATTGGTTGAATATTGAGAAAACATTTCAAAGGATATTCGAAAGAGAGAGTAGTATACACCCGATATACAATATGCATACACTAGATATACAGAGGGGTCGGAATTTAAGGGTTAAACACTAACTGGTCTTTCAATCTAAAAAAGATTCACTTTGTTTCTGCCCGTTGATTACTGTTGGTGTTTCTGGATTTACGTTTGATTTGTTCCTTGAGTTTGGTTGGTTGTTTGCCACTACTTCACTGGTTTGCTGGATTTTTATCTTGATTTTAAAATCTGTCACTGGTTTCTCGTTGCTGGTTGTTACTGGTTGCTGGGTGTTGCTGTTGTTGTATCCTACTGCATTCCTGCTGATCTTCCTTTTCTTTTGCTTCCAATATCAGGTACACAACTGACACACTGATTACTGTAAACTGAAACATGAAGCATGAATATGAAATGAAGAGTTGAAGTTCTGAATTTATCTTAGTTATATTCTGAATTTTATTTGTATATGTACATTATTTAGCTTCATCTAATCAGAACCATGTAGTTGTTTAATGTATATAATGGAACATCTGACAATAGCTTAGTAGACGAACTGTCTATGTATTGCTAAAAAATAAATAAATGATGTAGTAACTCTGTCCAGTTAGTTCGCTATGGTTTGATGATTATCATATCTCAAAAAGCATGTTAGCTGATTTAGACTATTCTTAAACATTCAACAGTTAGTTCATTAAACAAATAGCCCATTTCGGAACTTGTAGGAATATTGTTTAGCTAGATATTATTGGTTAATTTCAGCATGTAAACGGTTTAGGATTAAAATTAAATTGCCAAGTTTTTTTTAATTTGACAAACTGTGAGCATGCCTAGTATAATGTAACTAAGTAGTAACATGTGAATGAGATGGCCCAGGTTCAGTTTTGTGCCATACATGTTGGGCCTGGGTCCACGTTGGCCAACGGGCTGTCCATATTGCGTTTACATTCTGATTTAACAAATTGCGTTCAGAACCCGTCTATAACAACTCATAAGCATGTAAATAAATTAGGACTGTTTCTCTTTCATTTTTTAGAGACAAATTTAATAGAAAAATGTAGGCACTTTAAGATTATCCTTTTGAAATAAATGAGATGAGCCTCACCCAATAAAATGCACAAGTTACGGGGCCCTCAATAAATGGTTAATAATTGTATAGACTTCGGGATCGGTCGTTTAGCAAATTTCACGGCATTACCCAAAATAATGATATGCTAGTCGCTTTAGGCGCGCCTTTAACAATTTATTTTCTTAAACTCGGGTGCACATTTATGTGACCCAAATCCAAATCTCAACAGAGTCGAAATATGTCGATAACCACGGGTACATTGATGTGACGTGGTTCGGGATATATTTTCACGATGTTGCAATTCTCGATAAAAAATAATAATAATGATAAAAGCGGTTAAAAGTTAAAATTCGCACATATGTTCAACATGTATTATATCAGATAATCAAGCCGAATATGACAGTTGAGCGACCGTGCTAGAACCACGGAACTCGGGAATGCCTAACACCTTCTCTCGGGTTAACAGAATTCCTTATCCGGATTTCTGGTGCGTAGACTGTTAAACAAAGTCATTCTTTTCCTCGATTCGGGATTCAACCGGTGACTTGGGACACCATAAATCTCCCAAGTGGCGACTCTGAAATAAATAAATAAATCCCGTTTCGATTGTCCCTTAATTGGAAAAACTCCCCTCTGCGCCCCTTTGCGGGGACGCGGGTGAAAAAGGAGGTGTGACAAGAGTCTCTAAGGGTACAAAATCTTGAGCCATCATAAAGCTCTGGGTTTTACACAACAATAAGTTGAGAATGGACTTATGTTAACCCAATTGGTCGACATTAGCACACATGGTATGAACATGTGCTACAATATTTTCTCCCTTTTCCCAAGGAGCGTATGTCTTTATCTCATAAAGAATGTTGTACATATGATATTTAGACGCCATAAGTATCTAAATTTGAGTTCTTTGATCCACAATATCATTTTTAACTCACATCTGGCTCACAAAGTAGACTAGGTGAATATTTTTCACCCTAATGACCTTATGTCATTGTTTAAGAGACATTCTAATTTTAAGCGAATAGCTCTCAAATTATCCTTATGATAATTTTTCTTAAAATCATATCTCATCTCCTCACATCACTAAGATAAGGAGGCGGTTTCCTGTGTGAGAAGGCCAACCTCATGTCTACTCGACGTACTTATAAAAAATGAACAAAGAATGTACATAACATTCAACATTAAAAATATGTATGTATGTAAAGCAACTTTATTGATAATCAAAGAACATCAGTTTGACAACACGGGAAAATAAATAACAAAATAAAGTATCTCAGAGTCTATGCAAGCCTTGAGACCTAGTGTGTCTCACAAATGCATCTCTAGACAAAGGCTTGGTCAATGGATCTGCTAACATATCTTTTGTAGACATATACTTCACATTTACTACCTTGCGTCTAACCATGTCCCTCGCATAGTTATACTTGATATTTATATGTTTGGTTTTACAATGAAACTTTGGATCCTTGGTGGAGGATATTGTAGCCTCACTGTCACAGTAGACGAATACTGGTTCAGTATTTTCAGCAATATCCAACAAGTGCTCCAAGAACTTTTTCAACCAAACGGCTTCTTATGCTGCTGATGCGAGAGCCACGTATTCGGCTTCCATCGTAGATAGTGATACATGATTGTTTCTTAGTACTCCATGATATGGCCCCATCACTGAGTAAGAATACATATCCTGAGGTAGACTTCCTCTCGTCTAGATCTCCTCATGGTCAGCATCACTGTATCCAACTAATCGCAGATCCTTGCCGCCTTGATAACAAAGGGCATAATCAGCAGTTCCCTTCAGATATCTCATGATCCTCTTTACTGCTTGCCAATGTGCTAAACCTGGGTCGGTCTGATATCTACTTACCAAGCCAACTGCTTGATAGATATCACGTCTATTTCACACCATAGCATACATTAGACTTCCGACTGCGCTCCTATAAGGAACTCGACTCATTCTTTCTATCTCTTCAGGAGTCTTAGGACACATCTGACTTCCCAAGGTATGGCCTTTACTGATAGGAGTTTCAACTGGGCTACTATTTTTCATGTTAAATCGTTCAAGAAATTTTCTAATGTAATTCTCTTGTGAGAGATACAATAGTTTCTTTGGACGATCTCTTAAAATCTTAACTCCAAGAATATATGCAGCTTCACCCATATCTTTCATCTCAAATTGGGATGATAACCATGACTTTATCTCGGTTATAAACTCCTTATCATTTCCAGCTATAAGTATGTCATCTACATACAATGTTAAAATCACAAGCTTGTTTCTTGATATCTTGGTATAAACGCAATGGTCTTCATCCATCATGGTAAAACCATTGGATAAAAGAACATTTTGAAAGCATATATACCACTGCCTTGAAGATTGTTTGAGGCCATAAATAGACTTCAAAAGTCTACAAACCTTTTGTTTGTGGCCCTTTTCAATGAAACACTCAGGTTGTTCCATATAGATTTCTTCATCTAGTTCTCCATTGAGAAATGCAGTCTTTACATCCATCTGATGTAATTCAAGATCCAGGCTTGCAACAATAGCTAGAACCAGGCGAATAGAGGTAAATCGTACAGCAGGCGAGAAAGTCTCTTCGTAGTTTATTCCTTTCTGTTGTGTATACCCTTTCGGAACCAGTCGAGCCTTAAATCTCTCAACTGTGCCATCAACCTTGAGCTTAATTTTGAGAACCCATTTGCTTCCAATTGCTTTGCGTCCTTCAGGGAAGTCAACTAGTTCGCAAACTTTGTTGACTCTCATAGACTCCAATTCATCTTCCATTGCTTTTGTCCATTTATCCTTAGAAGGGCATGAGATAGCCTCTTTTATATTTTTAGGCTCGTTTTCTTCTTGTAGGAGCATTATAAATAGTTCTCCGCCTTCAACATCAAATCGTTGGCGGGGAATCTTTTTACGAGAACCACGTCTTACTTGTGATTCATCATTGTTCCCATTTGGATCAATGTTGCTCCCACTCGGATCAAGATCATTCATCCTGCTCCCACTTGGAACAAGATCTGTGACCATCTCGCTCCCACTTGAAACAAGATCCATTTGGTCACTTCCACTAAAAGTAGAAGGATTACTCTCATTCGCATCTGATGATGAATGAGGTCTTTGATGAGAAACTAATTCACCATCTTCTAAAATTCTCCCACTCGAATTAAGTGATCCTTGTACTTCTTGATCCATTATCTCAAATAAGGTTAGGTCTTGACCTACTTCTCCCTTCTTAGAGAACTCATCCTCTAAGAATGTGACATCTCGTGATTCAAACTCAGTTACACTCCCAATGTCTTGCTGAACTATAAACACATAACCCTTTGAGGTTTCATAGTATCTTATAAATATATTTTTCTTTCCCCTCGGGCCTAATTTGCCATATTTGTAAGAGGAATCATGTGTATAGGCAGCACAACCCCAAGGTCTTAATACACTTAGGTTCGGGTTGTCTTCCAGTCCATAACTTATATGGAGTGGTAGTAATTGATTTTTTTGGCACTCGGTTAAGTACAAAGGTAGCAGTAAGCAACGCATCACCCCAGTAACTAATTGGGAGGTTAGCTTTTGCCATCATTGACCTAACCATTTCTAGGAGCATTCTGTTTCTTCTCTCCGCAACACCATTTTGTTGTGGAGTATTTGGGATAGTCAACTGATGAACTATTCCCTTTTCATCACATAAATTATTAAACTGAGTTGATAAATATTCACGACCCGATCAGTTCGAAGAACTTTTATCTTCTTGTCTAATTGTTTTTCCACTAAGCTCATATAGCTTTTGAAGCAACTTATTGCTTCTGATTTGTGGGAAATCAAATAAACATAACTAAAACAGGTAAAGTCATCAATAAATGTGATGAAATAATTTGCTCCATGCCTAGCCCTAACATTCATAGGTCCACACATGTCCGAATGGACTAATTGCAAAGGATATTCGGCTCTAGTCGCCTGACCAAAAGGTTTTCTTGCAGATTTTCCAGCTAGACAATTTTCACAAGTGGACAATTCCACATGTTCAATGCTAGAAAGCAAACCTAGTTTTGCTAACCTTTGTATTCTTTATTGGCTGATATGACCAAGTCTAGCATGCCATATGTTTACATCACTATTATATTTATGTGAAGAAACAAACATAGAAAAACTAACATTATTATTAAATGAATCATAATCCAAATCCATAATAATTAAACCTCCGGTCACATGACCAAAACCAAATAAAGTTGAACCAAAAGTCAACTTGGTGGAATTGCCATGACAAAACAAGTCAAATCCTAACTTAAGCAAAACTGAAACTGAAATAACATTCCGGCGAATTGTTGGTGCAAAGAGAACATCATGTAGTATTAGGTCTCGACCACCACCCAGGACTAACTTGCATGTACCGATCCCTTCAACAACAAATTTATTGTTGTTGCCTACATATATCCACTTTGCTCCACGTGGAACTCACCAAAATTCAACAAAGGCACTGCGTTCCCAGGCTATGTGGTCCGTTGCTCCTGAGTCTACAATCCACAAAGGATTAGATTCAGTTAGAAAAACAGAACTAGAAACACAAAGTTCATTAATTCGAGCATCGTGAAATACCTTTCTAGGAGGCTCAGAGCAATCTCTAGCATAGTGATCCTTCTTGTCACAATTATAGCATTTCACTTTAGCAACTTTCACAGGTTTGGGACGTCTGTTCTTGTCTTTTTCAGTCTTTGCTCTTTTAGCAGGCTGAACTTGAGGTGACCCTCTCTTCTTTCCCCAGTTCCTTTTCTTTGAATGACTCTTGGTTTTGGAGGTTGTTGCCATGTGCAACTCAACTATTGGCTTTGCAGCCTCAAGTCGTTCCTCCTCTAACTCAAGGTATATCCGGACATCTTCCAGAGTTGTGACTCGCTCATTATGGGTCAAATGCATTTTCATATGATCGCAAGAACTTGGTAAAGAGCGTATGACAGCTTGAATTTGTTGTTCATCAGTCAACACATGACCAACATCTTTCAACTCCTCGATCATATTTGTCATTTGCCTCAGATGTGTTTTCATTGAATGTTCTAGGCGTTTCTTATATGAGTCAAATTTGATCGTTAAGGATCTCAGCTTTGTAGTGGAACAGGTACCAAACCTTTTCCTTAAAGCATTCCAAAGATCCATAGCTCTTTGGTGATCCTTAAACTCCCTTAGAATGTCATCATCTAAGGTGCTCAACAACGTAATGCGAGCAATGGAGTTATTTTTCTTCCAACTGTCATAGGCTTCACGCTCATGCCTATGCTGAGCAGTGTTGCCTTCCTCAGGCTCATTCATGACATTGTTGATGACTTCCAGAGCCTCTTGCTTCTCTAGCACATACTGGACTTTCAAGCTCCAGGTTTCATAATTGTCACCATTGAGTTTCAACCCTTTGTTGAGCTCAACAACAATGTTTTTCGAAGTAGTAGTCATTCTTTAACAAAATAAAAAATTAAAATGAGGATCATGTAAAAAAAATAATGTAAGGCACGATGTTCTACATACATACATATTATGACACTAAGCATCAATTGATTAAGTTAATAAACACATATTAATTATGGAGTTGAAAGTTCACTATGTTCCCAATCATCGTCCAAGAATTAAAATATGATGAAAATTAACCTATTCAATTATCTAGCTAAGTGTCTTAATCACGTTTAAGACAACATAATTATCTATCATGATTTTACTATTCCACGTGGATTATAAGTTAACAAATAACTTATATTAGCATGTAAATAAAATTAATGTCAAACTAATTAACATTCATTACATGCTATACAAATTCACATAAAATTTACTTTAATGTTAAACTAATTTACATATTAAACATGTTAAATAAATTAACAAGTATTGCTTATATTAAACTAATTAATATTTATATCAGGCTCAACAATTTAACATAAAGCATGTGCTTGACTAATTAACAAAAGTAATGTTAAAAATAATTAACATTCCAAACATGTTAAACAAATTAACAAATAAATATAATGTTAAACAAATTAATATTTCAAAGCATGTTAAACAAATTAACAAATAAATTTAATGTTAAACAAATTAACATTACAAGCAAATGGGATAATAAAACAATTATAGTTTCATTAAAAGAATACAAATACTAAATTTATATTCTAAAAATTAAGTCCATATGACTAATTTTATAATCTGAAATTTATTTTAAAAAGGGACAGAATCTATTGTAGATCTTAATTTAGGCTATATGCCCAATTATCATTAGGGATTTTTTCCTATCTATACCATATATGAAACCTTATTACAAAAAATGTGCATATTTTCATTATTACCCGCCATGTTTATATTTTTCCTACAAAATTTATACCATTCATTAAATACCCAATATTAAGAGTTGATTCCTTCCAAATTAGGCACCTACAAATCTGGGATAAATATTTGAATAGCTTATTCCTTTCAAATTAGGCGCCTAAAATTTTGGGACTAAATATTTTTTCATATTCACATCAGATTTGTTTCCTCCTTTTTCTACAGGCTTCTCTTTCCTCATTTTTCACGTATTTCTATTTCTCTAAGTATATACCAGTTTTCCCTTTCTAAAGCTCAGGGTCTTTTTGATTTGGTTCTCCTCTTTTTTCTTTTAGGAATGGCTGAGCATATTTAAATATGCAAGGCTCTGTTTTCGTCAACTATTCGAAGGGAGGAGCTCTTGTTCTTGACGGGAGTGAGCTGATGCGCTTGGGTCAACAAATTTTCTACAAAAATCTACAAATAAACTACAAATCAGTTTAAGTATGTATAAAGCAATATTGTTTTAATGGTATCTACAAATTACTATATTTATACTACAATTAAAATGCAATCTATATTGAAAAAAAATGTTGACTACAAAATTTTCTTCTAATCTACAAATTTTCTACAAAAAATCTACAAAGAAACTACAAATCAATTTACGTATGTATAAAGCAGTATTGTTTTGAAGGGTATCTACAAAATTACTACATTTATACTACAATTAAACTACAATCTTATGTGAAAAAAAATGTTGACAACAAAATTTGCTCTTCATCTACAAAATTTCTACAAAAAACTACAAATAAACTACAATTGCACCCACACTGTCACACTTATATTGGGTCAGATGTTTGTTAACCTAAGTTTTTTTCTAGTTTGGTCAAGAACTTGTGTGTCAATGCCGGATAAGTGTGACACTTGAAGAATCTCTACCTTTAAAGAACCTCTAAATTGCCTAAAAAGACAATTTATTTAATATTGAAATAATATAGACAAAATGGAGCCGGAGGTTACAGAAGATTCATATGGCTACCCCACAAATTTATAATTGAGAATTGTTGAGTTGATTGATCGATTGAGGAAGTCTTCTGTGTCATACATCTACTCTCGATCTCGTAGTTGTTAAAATTCAGAACAATATCTAACAATTACCAGAAATTACAATAATCGAAACAATGGGTTTCATATTGAATCTCTTTGGTTAAAAATCTGATTATACTCAATGGGTCTCATCTCTGTATTTTTTTAGAAGAGGAAGGAATGGAGATGAGAAAGAAATGGGAGGGGAAAAACGACGCTGGTCAGATCTTAGAAATTAAGGGGAGAGAGAAACGTGAGATATATGGATACCTTTAATTAAAGAGTAAAAACTGCCCATTAATTAACCCTTAATTAAGTATGGTATATGATTGATAATTTGGTATACGAGTTTGTAATTAAATCAAACCTTAAACATTGAGAGTAATAAGGTTTCTATGTGGTATAGGAAGGTAAAAATCACTTATCATTAATCAAGACATAAAGTGGGCCTTTAGCCCAAAACCTTATGTATCTTCCATCATAGAAAGAGGCCCAGAAGCCTCTTAAGCCCAATTCAATAGTTCTGCCAATTAACCCAAAAAAACAGCCCAAACTTTTGTAGCCCTACATATTTCTTTTTAATAAAGACTATTAGTGTTAAAGGAAATTGATATCACAATAGAGAAAGAAACCTAGTAAGCTTCTTTTTCTTTTAACAATACTGTCGCCAGCTTCTTCTTTTTTAAAAAATAAAATTAAGAAGACTTTTGACTATAGAAAGAAACCTAATTTCTTTCTTTCTTCTTTTTTAGCCTTTACCGCCGCCTTTTTTCTTTACTGGAGCACAAAGCTCCATCGTTACTGGAGCACAAAGCTCCATCAATATTTGGAACAAAGAAATCCTTGTTTCTATCCTTTCTATTGTTATTCTGCCGCTTTCGTTAGAACTTCTTCTTATTTTTTTTTTCGCTAGATCAGTTTCTTTAAGAAAAACTGACCAAAAGAATTTCCAGATAAAAAACTGTCAAAGGCTGATATAGAACTAATTTCAAATCAGTAATAAAAAAATGTCTTCATTCAAAACAATCATTCACTGATTTGCTCAAAAATCAGCGGCCAAATATTTATACACTCGTACAATTTTTTTTTGTTATTTATTAAATCAGCGTATAAGACAATTTTAGGCAGCCCAATTGCACATAGAATATTACAAATAAACGGATACATAGTTCTAGATTCACACGATGATTAGAACAGTTTTGGTATATTTCCGGACCAAAAAATCAGCCTATTGCTCTGATACCAATGAAGGAACACGTTAATCTAAACACATTAGACAATGCGTAAATCGTAAAACGAGAACTTACTTGTTCTTCGTGAAGCGGAAGCGAAAACGAATTGAATCGCGGCTGGAATCACTGATCGGTAGTGGTTATCACGGTGTGTTGGAGCAACCCCTATTCCACAGTCTAAACCTTAACCAAAATTGAGAGTGAACATCGTATAACTAATAACCCTATTGGGTCTTAAAGTACCCCTTATGGGTGGACCCAATTTTCCTACAGCATATTTGCACAAGTAGTAAACTCAACACCTTTACGTACTCCCTTCACGACATTTATGTTTACTAATTAAAAGACGCTGGTATCTTCAAGAATGAACCCTTTCTAAATTTGGAAATAATTTAGTATAAACTTACAACTCTACCCTTAATGAGAAACTTTTATAACCACACAAATACTCTGAGCCCCTTTTTAACTTGTTTAAGACCACAAATTCCAAAAGTCTTCATTTTTTTCTTAAACTCTGCGCCCAGTCAAACAGGTTCACATAAATTGAAACGGAGGGAGTTTGTTGTAAGTGAAGGTTATTCCATGTTTTAAAATGAAGAAATACTACTACAGTATATGATAAGAATAAGGGCGGGAATGGATTTAACAAATAGCAAAGGAGTTTATCATTCACAGCACACTAGAAGAATCTATTACAGAATGAATAATTTATTTTTCTGTTGTCTTCGACAGATTCTCGATCTAATCTCCTGCTTTTCATCTGATTCTTGAATCTTGTCAAAGAGATTACACTAAATAATAGAAACAGTCTGCTATGACCAATTAATCATTTAGTCGAATTACCTCAAATATTCTTGGTTTCTGCCGGTAGTCAATCATCAACAACGATATGTTAAATGCTATTGAAAAATTTGGGGTGTCAAACTACATAAACAAATTTCTTGTTAGTACGACATGTTGAGGAAACGTATCAAGATAATAGAAGGAAAAGGATATTTAGGAGAGAAACAATAAATTGCACAAGACAAGATTTACATGGTTCGACAATTTTTGCCTACTCCACGGCCACACAAAGAATAGCTCTTTATTAATTGAAGAGAGAAAGAAGAAGCTTTGGGATGTTCTACAAATGAAAATATAGACCCATATTTATAAGCATTTGAATGCCCTGCCGAGGTAAGCGCTTACATCATAAGAATGCCGATGTAAGCGCTTACATCATAAGAATGCTGAGGTAAGCGCTTACATCACAAGAATGTCGATGTAAGCGCTTACATCATATTTTCATCTCTTTTTGATTTTTCTTTCTTTTGTTTTGTCTACTTTCACATACAACAATAGGTTTGGTCCTATCAATCTCCCCCTCAAACCTATGTTACATCAAGAAAGAAAATAAGGAAAGATTTGCTATTCTCTGGTGGCGCCTTCACTCTATCAGTCTTGAAGGCTAACTGAGGCAGTGCACAGCCTCAGTTTGTCAACACCGACAACTTTGGTCAACATGTCTGACGGGTTCTTTGATCCTGGTATCTTCTGTAGGGAAAGAGTTCCTTTATTTATCAACTCTCGGATATGATGATACCTCAACTGGATATGCTTCGATCTTGCATGAAACACTGGATTCTTGGCAAGATGAATTGCACTCTGGCTATCGCTGAAAAGCTCACAATTGTCCTGCTCTTTACCTAGCTCTTTAAGAAAATTCTTGAGCCAAATCATCTCTTTTCCGGTTTCTGAGATTGCCATGTACTCTGCTTCAGTGGTAGATAGAGCAACACTTTTCTGAAGTCTGGACATCCAACTAACAGCAGTACCATCCAAGGTGAACACGTAGCCCGTGGTACTTTTTCGACTATCCAGATCGCCACCTAAATTTGCATCAGCAAAACCTTGTAAGATAATATTGCTCTTTTTAAAACAAAGTGCCATACCTGAAGTGCCTTTGAGATATCGCAATATCCATTTTACACCTTCCCAATGCTCCTTTCCTGGATCTGACATGTATCTACTGACAACTCCAACTGCATGGGCTATGTCAGGTCTAGTGCAAACCATAGCATACATCAAACTTCCTACTGCTGAAGCATACAGAACTTTGGACATGTACTTCCTTTCTTCATCTGTCTTAGGTGATTGGTCCTTTGACAGATTTAGATGGCTTCCAAGTGGAGTGCTTCTGGTCTTTGCATCATGAAGACTGAACCTGCTTAGTACCTTCTGTATGTACTTTTCTTGAGACAACTTTAAGGTTCCTTCCGACCTGTTTCTGCTAATCCTCATCCCAAACATTTGCTTAGCTGGTCCTAAGTCTTTCATTTCAAACTCCTCCGCCAGTTGTTGCTTAACCAAGTTGATCTCATTTATGCTAGATCATCGTGTGAAACCATTTTTATGCATGAATCCATCAAATTTCTTGTACCATTGTCGGGAAGCTTGTTTCAAACCGTACAAACTCTTCTTCAACTTACACACAAGGTTTTCTTTACCAGAAACTTGAAAACCTTCAGGTTGCTTCATGTAGATGTCTTCTTCAAGGTCACCATGCAAGAAAGCAGTTTTAACATCTAGCTGCTCCAAATACAAATTTTCTGCAGCTACGATACTTAGCACCAACCTGATAGTAGTTAATTTGACTACAGGAGAGAAGATCTTGGTGTAGTCAATTCCTTCCTTCTGCTGAAAGCCTTTTACTACTAATCGTGCTTTGTATCCCTTCTTACCATCATGCTCTTCCTTGACTCTGTACACCCACTTATTCTGCAATGCCTTCTTTCCTTTTGGTAACTCCGTAAGTATCCATGTTTTATTCTTTTGAAGAGAATTCATCTCTTCTTTCATGGCTAGCTTCCACTTATCAGAGTCTATCACCTGCATTGCTTCAACAAAATGCTCTGGTTCTCCAGTATCAGTAAGAAGTAAATAGTGAAGAGAGAGAGTTAACCTATCTGGAGCATTCGTGACTCTTTTAGATCTCCTCAATGTAGGTTCATGAGTAACATAATCCGAATTTGATTCAGGTCCTGATTCCAGATTTGGTTCTGGATTTGATTCTATCTCTGGTTCGGCTTCTAGTTCTTCTTCAAATTCGGCTTCTGGTTCTTCATCTTCAATTTCAGAATCAGTTGTAATCCCTCTAGCCACTTCATTTTCTGAGATTTCTTCTAACTCAACTGTTTCAGACATTATCTGTTTGCTGGTGTTGGTTGGTTCTACTTCAAGCTTGTCCTTGTACATCACATTTTCATTAAATGTGACATTCCTGTGTCTTAGGATCTTTCTATTCTGATCATCCCAAAACTAATAACCAAAATTATCATCACCATAGCCAATAAAGAAATATTTCTTTGCTTTAGGATCAAGCTTATCTCTATCATTAGAGTTTACATGCACATAAGCAACACAACCAAAAAAATTCAGATGTGAGAGAGTTACCTCTTTTCCTGTCCATACCTCCTCAAGAATTTCAAAATTCAGCGGTACAGAGGGTCCCCTGTTTATGAGGTAAGCTGTCGTGTTAACAGCCTCAACCCAAAAATACTTCGGCAATCCAGAATGTATTCTCATACTTCTGGCTCATTCATTCAGGGTTCTGTTCATCCTCTCAGCAATACCATTTTGTTCCGGTGTTCCAGGAACTGTCTTGATCATTCTGATCCCATTCTCCGAGCAAAATGCTTTGAACTCTTGGCTATCATACTCTCCTCCATTGTCAGACTTTAGACATTTTAACTTTAGACTTGTCTGATTTTCAACTTCAGCTTTCCATCTTTTAAAGGTAACAAATACATCAGATTTATTTTTCAGAAAATAAACCCATACCTTTCTTGTGGAATCATCAATGAAGGTGACATAATAGCGTGAGCCTCCTAGAGAAGTTACAGGAGCTGGTCCCCACACATCTGTATGCACTAGTTCCAGCTTCTCTTTCTTTGGCGTCCTTCCCACCTTTGAGAAACTAACTCTCTTTTGTTTCCCGTAAATGCAATCTTCGCACAAACCTAATTCAACATGTTTTAGGTTTGACAACTTCTTTTTGGATGCCAAAAGCTTCATTCCCTTCTCACTCATATGCCCGAGCCTCCGGTGCCACAATGTTGTATCACGACCATGATCAACTGTTGCTATAGTATCTCTTTCTATTGCAGTTGCATACAGTGTTCCCCTTTTGAAGCCTCGCGCCACAACCAAATTCCCTTTGCTTATCTTCCACGATCCGTTGCCGAATGTTGTTGTATATCCTTCATCGTCAATCTGACCCATAGATATCAGATTTTTCTTGAGGCCAGGAACATGTCGTACATTTTGCAATTTCCATAGCGTGCCTTGTGAAGTCTTTATATGAACTTCACCTTTTCCGGCAATGTCGAGAGGTTCGCCGTCTGCTAGATAAACTTTTCCAAATTTTCTAGCAATATAATTATGCAATAATTCTTTGCATGATGTAGAGTGAAAGGATGCACCTGAGTCCAGAATCCAAGATTCGACTGGACTGTCTGCACAACAAATTAGTGCATCACCGACTTGTTCAGCAATTACATTTGCTGAATTTTCTTCCTTCTTCTTCTTTGGTTCTCTACATTGACTACTGTAGTGACCCTTTTTATCGCAATTCCAACAAGTAATGTCCTTGCGATTTTTGGATTGTCCTCTTCTCCTAGACTTTGATTTGCCACGACCATAAATCTGTCCTCTTTGGTTGATTCTCCCCCTGCTTTCGGTACTAAAAGCAGATCCTGGGGAATCTCTTGATTCTCTT
This sequence comes from Nicotiana tabacum, assembly GCF_000715075.1. NCBI lineage: Eukaryota > Viridiplantae > Streptophyta > Magnoliopsida > Solanales > Solanaceae > Nicotiana > Nicotiana tabacum. The sequence continues at coordinate 116,435,882 of NC_134089.1, forward strand.
CGGCGAATATCTTCGCTTAGAACCAAGTCTCTAATATCATTCAATTTGAGTTTGGTACTTCCTGATGAACTGCTAACTGCAGTTACTGTTGCAGACCAACTCTCCGGTAGAGATGATAGTAGAATCAACGCCCTAATTTCGTCTTCAATTGTTATATTAACAGAACTCAACTGAGTTAATATTGTATTAAACTCATTGATATGTTCCGTGACTGATCCACCTTCTGTCATTTTTAAGTTGAACAATCGACGCATCAAATAGACTTTATTTGAAGCAGATGGCTTCTCATACATATTTGATAACGCCTTCATCAGGCCTGCAGTGGTCTTCTCGTTAATGATGTTAAACGCCACATTTCGTGTTAGCGTCAAACGAATCACACCAAGAGCTTGGCGAACTAATAGATCCCAATCCGCTTTGGACATAATCTCCGGTTTCACCTCGGTCAGAGGTAAGTTAATTTTTTCTGGTACAAATAGTCCTCTATTTGCATTTTCCAGAATCCAAAATCTTTGCCATTGAACTTGTCAATCTTAACCTTCCCTTCTTCCGATGCCATTTTTCACAAAAAACAAATATGTGAATAGTGCTTGTGAATAGTAACGATGATCAATAGTGTCGCACTATTCTTGTGAATAGTACCTGCACCAATACTGTACTTTTCTACCAGAATTACACTGTCTGGACTCTGATACCAGTTGTTGAGGAAGCGTATCAAGATAATAGAAGGAAAAAGATATTTAGAAGAGAAACAATAAATTGCACAAGATAAGACAAGATTTACGTGGTTCGGCAATTTTTGCCTACTCCACGGCCACACAAAGAATAACTCTTTATTAATTGAAGAGACAAAGAAGAAGTTTTGGGATGTTCTACAAATGAAAATGTAGACCCATATTTATAAGCATTCGAATGCCCTGCCGAGGTAAGCGCTTACATCATAAGAATGCTGAGGTAAGCGCTTACATCACAAGAATATCGATGTAAGCGCTTACATCATATTTTCATCTTTTTTTGATTTTTCTTTCTTTTGTTTTGTCTACTTTCACATACAACAATAGGTTTGGTCCTATCACTACAAACATTCAGTCACAACTTAAGTCAATGCTGCTATATATTTATAGCAAAAAATAGACACAAATGTTTTACATCCCTCCAGACAATACTAGAAAGAACCAGTAGGCTCTAGCCAGCACATAGTTATGTGAGATATGAAGGCTCACAGAACAACTAAAATTAATGTTTTATCCCACAGAAAGTGGGACAGCAGACGACTAAAAAATCATCATACAACTAACTAGTTTTAACATTCCCTATTTGGTGGTGAGAACAATTAACTGGAGATTGAAGACCAATTCCAACAGTAAACATTGTTGCGGAAGCCAAATGTATATAGTGTGAATAAGTCATAACTACTATACCAAAAATTATGACAGCCACCAAATAATAAATAAGACAATAAAGCAGCAATAAAGGGAACACCAGAATTTACGAGGTTCGACTAATTTTGCCTACTCCTCGGACACAACCAAATATTTTATTCCACTCCAAAAATACAAGTGAAATAATACTAGAGAGAGAAGATACAAATGCCTTAAACAGATGAGAAGGCAAATGAGAGGTGTGTTTCAATCCTAAACATTAGGCCTTCTTTTATAGGGGGAAAATCCCCCCAAACTTAACTCCCAACCGATGTGGGACTTTGGCATTTTGCCAAACGTCAACAAATCTCCACCTTGGCAAAATTCCACATTTTCAATTCTCTCTCAATAACAAATTTTGGTTGTGTCTTCATCTTCAATCTTCAGTGTTCAATAATGTTGATCAAATCCAAACAATGTTGAAACTTGATCGCAGTCACCACCTTAGTTAGCATATCAGCAGGATTCTCCGTAGTATGAATTTTCTTCACTATGACTCCTCCTTCTTCTATGATTTCTCGTACGAAATGATACCGAATATCAATATGCTTCGTCCTTGCATGATAAACTTGGTTCTTCGCTAATTGAATAGCACTTTGACTATCACAAAAAATTGTGATACCTTTTTGTTCAACACCAAGCTCCTTTAGCAATCCTTGAAGCCAAATTGCCTCCTTCACAGCCTCTGTAATAGCCATGTAATTTGCCTCTGTTGTAGACAAAGCAACTGTTGACTGCAAAGTAGACTTCCAACTAACTGGTGCTTTTGCAAAAGTAAACACATAACCAGTAGTTGATCTTCGTTTGTCCAGATCACCCGCAAAATCTGAGTCACAATATCCAACTACAGACTGATTGTATTCCTGCTCAAAAACTAACCCGATATCTACAGTATTATGAATATACCGTAGAATCCACTTCACAGCTTGCCAATGCTCCTTCCCTAGATTGTGCATATATCTGCTAATAACTCCAACAACTTGTGAAATGTCAGGCCTTGTGCAAACCATTGCATACATCAAGCTACCAACAGCATTTGCGTATGGTACCTTTGACATATACTCTCGTTCAGCTTCATCCATTGGCGACATAGTAGTACTTAGCTTAAAATGGGGAGCAAGTGGAGTACTAACTGGCTTAGTCTTGTCATCTATGCCAAGACGTTGTAGTACTCTCTTCAAATATTCTTTCTGAGATAAACAGAGTTTCTTTGAACATCTATCTCTCATTATCTCCATGCCAAGAATTTTCTTTGCCTCACCCAGATCCTTCATCTCGAACTCCTTCTTCAGTTGATTCTTCAATTTATAAATTTCTTCCGAATTCTTGGAAGCTATCAACATATCATCAACGTATAGGAGAAGATATACAAAGGAACCATCTTTAAGCTTGCGCAAATACACACAATGATCGTATTTGCTTCTCTTGTACCTGTAAGCACGTGATTTTTGCTTCACGAGCAATCACTCCAAAAGGAAAACAAAATATAAAAATAGTGACAAGTGACCCCGCGGTACAAATTTTTCATGACATGTATTGTTAGTCTTTTGAGGGTCTGTCCATTTTGCATTTAATCATTATCAAACAAAATACAAAAATGTGTGTCATTAAAAGAAAATTCAAAACATATATATGTGCATCGTTCGTTCTAGGTCTATTTACTTAAATATTTTGTTGCCTTGTTATTTAGTTTTAATTTCATTATTTTTATTATTTGTTATTTTTTTGTTTTAAAAGAAAATGAAATTAGAAAACAAAAAAAAAAGGGATTAAAATCGGTTTGGGCCCAGAAATTGAAACAAAAAAGGTCCCAAAACCAGCATTCAGACCCAGTCCAAACCAGGCCTCAGGCAAACCTCCCAAACGACGCCGTATAAAGGCGTTTGATCTGAGCCGTCTGTCCAGGACGCTCTAACGGCTCAGGACCCCTTTCAGTAACCCGTTTCAAAACCCGACCCAGGAACCAATCCGATCCAACCCCTCACTTAAACCAAACGACCCCGTTTAACTACCAAACGACCCCGTCTCATTTTTCACCATCAGATCCAAGCCGTTGAGATCATCTGATCTAACGGCTCAGATCCGATCAACCTCCCCATATATAAACTCAGCCCTTTACCCCGCACCCCCTATCCGAACCCCACCCCTCACTCGTCTCCTTCCCCAGCCTGAAACCCCCAAACCCTAGCAAGCCGCCTTAGTTTCCCTTCCACCAAAACCCGGCGGCATGAACGCCGGTGGCCACCTCCCGAACACCCTAAGACCCCCTCACTCTCCTGAACATGGATCTGTTACTCCCTAGCCTCGAATCACTTTCCTTCGTCTCGAATCTTCATTTGAAGATTTGAGTCGAACCCGGACCTATGCCAAACCACCCCATCTTCATACCAGACACCCCCCTGACCTTCCTCGTGACCAAACCAAGCTTGGTTTGGTCCGAATCTACCCACAACTCCCAAAAATCCAGATCTGAAAATCCAGACCTTAGAACACATGCACCCGGGGAATCCGGCCGGTCTTGAAAGAGGTTTTGAGGTTCAATGGATCTTAACCAAGGTGTTCTCATGTGAGAACACCCTGGTTAAAATTTGTTCGGCCTCAAATGGGCAGAGTTGAGTCGGATTTGGGTCTGTTTGATTTAAACCTTTTTCGGTAAGTTTTCTTTCCCTTTTCGTTTATATTAATTGCTGATTAAGTCATTAGCATTGCTTTGTGGTAATTGTTTGTTATTTTCTGATAGTTTCTTAATTTCTTTCCTCTCAGTAAAGACTTTTTATTTGGTCGATTGTTTCTGTGTATGATTTAAATGTATCCTATGATAAGCATGTCCGATTAGTATAGTCGTCACATGAATAACTTATATAGGCCCCAGTAGTTGAACAAAAGTTGTCTGATACCCTTTAGGTCCCTGAACATATTGTTTATATGAGCGACTATTTATTACCTGTTATAATTAGTATAGTCGACTCGATAAATGTCGTCGATTAGTTTTCCATAACTAATAAATCGAATGAGCTAATAATGTCGCATGACTAATTGAACTTTGCCACTGACTGAATGCCCCAGCATTGTTTAAAATGGTTTGTTTACATTGTAAAAACTGACTGAAAAGTTTCAGTCCAGGCAGTCTTGAATTTGAACTTTCATCAGTTCAAGAATGCCCTGATGCTGCAATAGGCAGGGCAGTAATAATCAAGGGTTAACAAGGGTATTCTGGGGTGTTAAAAAGGACAGAAAGATTAGTTTAAATAAACTGACAAGTAGGGCACTAATTTGGGATTAAACTAATACCAATGGGGAACAAGACACAAGAGTATGGGGCTTAAAATGAATAATAAAATGATGCCCATAACTCTTGATTAAACAAAAATCAGGCGTGGGGAACAAAGGGGCTGGCACCAAAGATGCTTAGGCATGGGCTTAAAGGGTATGGGTATTCTGCCAATTGGCAGGGCAGGCAGCTTAACAGCACTGGTTCATTTGGCTTATAAATAGGCCATTTGAGAACTTAAAAGGGGCTGGACTTTTAGTCTTCAGAAAAAGAAGAATTTTGAGTCTTGAGACTGGAATCTTTAAGTCTTAAGAAAGGTTTGTGAGTTAAAAGAAAAGATTGAAAACATAAGAGAGTTCCAGTAAGACATTGCAACCAAACACTGTCTGAAAGTTGTATAAGAGTGCATTTTGGTCAAGCTGTCTTGGCCAAGTTCTGTGTTTGCATTGACTGAACTGTTTCTGGTTGTTGAATTGGTAGTGTTGCTGCATTGAATACTCTGTTGTTGCTGTTGTTTCATCATTCTTTTCTGGGTTCACTGGTTTGGTACTCGACTATTTGTTGGTTCTCTTTGGTTCTGGGAAATATTGTTGGTTGTCTGAGGGCTGTGGAAAACATTTGATTGTTGGTTTGTTGCTGTGCTGTTGCTGTGTATCTGCTGTTGCTGTGTTTACTGCATACTGCCCAGCTGATCATTCCTTTCTTCTTTGTTCTCTATACCAGGTACACAACCAATGCACTGTCAAAAAATGTAATTGGAAAAATGAGCATGAATCCAAATGAAAGATCCTGAAGAATGTCTTTTATACATAGATTATTACATTAAATATTCATGTGATGTGTAATAGTTTTACATTTGCTTATGGATACTAGAGGTAGTCTTCAGGCCCATAAATGTCAATGCATGGTAGTCGGATGCTAGAATGTGTATATAGGTTGATGATGAGAGTATGCCCAAGGCAGTAGGTAGTATCCCATACTTAATTCAATAGTGTAGTATGAGCATGTAATGTAGTCCAAGCATGAAATTTGTACACTGTAAATTAGGTTCTTTCCTTTCCAATAAATTGCCATACATAACTCTTAAAGCCATGTTTCAAGATAAAGAACACAAATTCAGGGCCTCAACCTCATGAAGGTCGAGCCCAGGTCGAAAACAGACTAGGCGGGCCCGCATCGAGCGATCAGTGGCCCAGGTCTGGCCTATCACGCATGGGCTGGATTTGGGCCCATGATTATTTGTTCGGCTGACTATATATGCAGCCTCATTTCTGATTTTTTAGCTTTTCTGAATGTCATTACAAACAACTTGCAAGCATTTAATTAATTAGGACTATCTACTGTTTTCAATTGATAAAGACAAACACGACAAGAAACGTAGTTGTTATAGGATATCCTTTAAAAATAAGAACGAGATGAGTTTCGATGAAAATAAACAAAACGCGCAGATGTGGAGCCCTTGTTTAAATGTATATTATCGAAGCATTTAGGTTCCAGGACGGGTTGTTTAGCAAATCTCACAACCCTCCTAAAATAACAATACGTTAGACTCTTTAGGACGCGCCTTAATAAATCTTACCTTCTTAAACTCGGGTGCGCATTTATGTGACCCAAATCCAATTCTCAACGGAGTCGAAATGTGTTTCTAATCACGGGTATATTGATTGTGACGTGGTTCGAGATGCATGTCCATGACGTTGCAAAATTCGTTAAAAAATAAGAACGAGACGAGCCTCGCCAAATAAAAATACAAATTGCGGGGCCCTCAGTAAATATTTGCTTTAAAAATTATTTGGACTTCGGGATGGACCGTTTAGTAAAATTCCACGGTCTTACCCAAAATAAATACGCTAGTCGCTTTAGGCGCGTCTTTAATAATTTAATTTCCTTAAACTCGGGTGCGCATTGATGTGACCCAAATCCAAATCTCAACGGAGTCAAAGTGTGTCGACGACCACGGGTACATTGATTGTAACGCGGTTCGAGATACATTTTCACAACGTTGCAATTCCTGATAAAAACAGTAAAATGATAAAAGCGGTTAAAAGTTAAATTTTGCACATAAGTTCACACTTGTATAAAATCAGATAATCAAGCCGAATATGACAGTTGAGTGACCGTGCTAGAACCACGGAACTCGGGAATGCCTAACACCTTCTCCCGGGTTAACAGAATTCCTTATCCGGATTTCTGGTACGCAAACTGTAATATAGAGTCATTATTTTCCTCGATTCGGGATTAAAATTGGTGACTTGGGACACCCTAAATCTCCCAAGTGGCGACTCTGAAATAAATAAACAAATCCCGTTTCGATTGTCCTTTAATTGGAAAAACTCCCTTGCGCCCTGCGGGTGCGGAAAAAGGAGGTGTGACAGCTCTGGCGACTCTGCTGGGGATCATTTTTACCCAGAACCACTGGTTCAGGGTTAAGAATTCGAGCTTAGAATAATTGTTGTTATTTGGCTTTATTTATTATCGGATTTTTACATGATATATGCTTAATGTGCTAAATGATGCTTTTACCGCTTTAATATTATCTGAATTGTGTATATAAAACTGCTACGAAACCCTCCTCTCTGAGTCTTCTGAATTTATGGTGTACACGTGCGCGTAACCCACCTTTCTGTTAAAGTCATACCAAATAAGACGGAGTTGGGACAAGTAACTAGGCCGGGCAGACTTTCGTGCTCCCGGTACGTTGCCCCCACTTCGGCTCAAACTGTCCGTTTGGGTAAGCCAGGTCTAGAACAATCAACCTCAGGTCTTACACTTAGAATAACTCAGCCATGTACCGGATCCCTAGTAGGAACGTTTATTTGCATCACGTGCATTTGACTTAGGGGACTCAACACAGGGGTTGGGTCTGTCTAGGACAGGTGAACCCAAAATAAAAAGACCATCCTGATGCATCCTACTTGCTATATGTGCATTCATTTGCTTCGAACATGCTTGCTGACCGGTTTAAATAAATTATGGTGAGAGCTGAGGAATAAAATAGGTCTTCATAAATAAAAAGAAAATGAAAAAAAAATAGAATATATATATACATAAAAAATATATAGTTTTCAAATTTTGAAATAAAGGTATCAAATCTTGAAAATAATTTGAAAAAATTCCCAAAAAAAAAAAATTTGAAAAACAATAAAAAAAAATATATAGTTTTAAGTCTTGAAATAGTTTGACTGAAAATGATTGGAGTATGTTTTCGAAATAAGTCTTAACTTTATTAAATTAAAATTTCAGATACAAAATGAGCACCACACAAAACCCTTTCTCCGCAAATACAGAGGAGTTTTTATTCCAGCTTCAAATGTGGTGGTGTGAATTAGGCGAAGATGGTCAAAAGTGGGTCATCAAGCATCTGGGAAATCTCCCGGACATTATGAAGGTAAAACCCCGCGAGGATCTGATTGCGGCATTAGTGACTTTTTGGGACCCTGTTCACAATGTCTTTCGTTTTTCTGACTTCGAGCTCACTCCTACATTAGAGGAGGTAGCCGGATATGTTGGTTTTGACGGAAGTTTAAGGAATCAAAGCTTGATATTCATGAAGTCTCCCTCGGTACATCGATTCTTCGGTCTTCTGAACATCAGCAGTCAAATCAGGAAAAGCAATGTCATCAATGGATGTTGTTCTTTCAACTTTTTGTATTCAAGGTTCGGAAAGTCAGATGGGTTCGAAATTCATGAGAAAGGCCTTACTAACAAGCAAGACAAAGACGCATGGCAGGTTCACCGTCGCTTCGCCTTCATGGTGGCTTTTCTAGGAATCATGGTCTTCCCGAACAAAGAACGAACAATCGATATTCGCACCGCAAAAGTTGTGCAAATCCTCACCTCCAAGGAAAACCACACCATTGTCCCCATCATTCTCTCAGACATTTATCGGGCTTTGACTTTATGTAAAGCAGGAGCGAAAGTCTTCGAAGGATGCGAAATTTTGTTGCAAATGTGGCTGATTGAACATCTCCAACAACAGCCCAAGATCATACAGTACAGGCCAAACAACGATAATTACATCGAGGGTTATGAGGAAAGAGTGAAAAATTATCAGGTTCCAGAAGGGACAAAAGCATGGGTATCTCGGCTAAGGGCTCTAACGGCAAATCAAATTGAATGGACTCTGGGATGGCTACCAATGAGGGAAGTGATACATATGTCAAACTCAAATAGTTATTTGCTACTATTGGGATTGAGAAGCATCCAGCCGTACGCGCCATTGAGAGTCTTAAGGCAACTAGGAAGATATCAGGTAGTCCCCGATGATGAAGATTTGAGCACACAAGAAATCGAATTACACCCAGAGGCCACTATCCCTGAGGCGTTACTTCAACAGATGTGGAATGGGTGTCGATACTTAAAAAGCGATACTCAAGTCCCAGACACCACAAAGGGTGAGATAAATCCCGGATATGCAAGGTGGTTCGAGAAACGGTCTCGCGTGGACGATGTACCAGAACCTGAGCTGAGAAGGCCGATTAAAAGACCCCATATTCAAAACTTCAATGATAAAATCCAAGAGTGGTTGATTTGGGGAGAAAAAGAGAAGGGGTACAAAGCAACTATCCACGCCCTAAAGGAAAATCTAAGGAACCTCAGTCTGGAGAAGGATTTGCAAGCACAAGAAGCTGAAGGCGAGAAGAAGAGTCTAGCCTGTGAGAATGAAAGTCTTCATGCTCGATTCTTGAAAATGAAAAAGGCTTCTGAAACGCCAATAAGGAATTGGAAGGATCAAAAAACCATCGCCAAACTTTTTGAAAGAATGCAGGATTATGATTCCATTCTTGCTGCAAAAGAAAGGGCGTTGAGCAGAGCAAAAGAAAGGGTCAAACAATTAAACGAAGAAGCCAGATCTGATAAGGAACGCCAAAATAGGCAATCCGAGAAAGACAGGGCACAATTCGAGAAGGAAAAAGACCATTGGATACGATCAGGAGACCAACTTCGTGCACAACTAGAAGAGGCAAGGAGATACAGAGAGCATCAACAAGCGGACACTGAGAGAGAAAGAGCGCAGATGAGATTAGAGCAGGCCAGACTCCGAGCTCTATTAGAGTCAGCCCTAGATCGTGAAGGCCGTATCCGAGATGTAGCCACCACTCGCCAGCAGCAATTGCAGGATCAAGGTCAACGTCTCCAAGATTTCAGGGCACAGATCCACGACCTGGCGGTCTACACCTCTCAAAGTTATGTAAACTGCCAAGGCATGGATTATGAAAGGTTTACCGAGCATGCACCCACCTTTGCCCGTCATCTAGCAGTGGAGTTGGAAAGGATGTATCGAACATTGGGAGGACATCCGGGTCAAGCCCCGCCTTGAACAAATGATCTAATAATTTACAACACAAGTGGAAAGTGGGGCACGTTATGAGATGTTAAGAATTGTATCTTTTTATTTCAATTTGAATGTGTGTGTTTCAAGACATTGTTTTTACAAAGTTTTCAAATGTAATGTTGTTCATTTTCTTTGATGTGTATTTCAAGACATTGTTTTACAAAGTTTTCAAATGTAATGTTTGTTCATTTTCTTTTATAAATGTTAGCCTCATGGCAGAACTACGCCTGGTCTGATTCACGCGGGGACGTGATACGTAGGCAATCCCCATAAGATTCGACCGCTTTTAATAAATAAAGAAAAGAAAATGTAAATAAAATAAAACGCAGGGTTTCGCAAAATACTTTAAAGAGACGAATGAGCAAACCGGGATGACGCATGTGGTTTGAAGCAAAGCATGTAGAAACGGTTAACTGCCTAGGTGCATTGCATCCTCTATGTGTTAGGATCAAATCTGTTAAGCTCTAACACTAACAAAGTTTGTTGTTGTCTGATACCAGACAGTTAGTTGTTAAAGAATTCTGGCAACACATTCATACCAAACCAGATCCAAAGGACCGGTAGCAACAAGCATGACTACTTCGGAGAATAGCAATGAGGAAGAAAGGCCGATGAGCCAGTTGTTAAAAGAAGCAATGGAAAAGATTGAAAGGATGGGACTAGAAATGAATGCAATGCAACTAGCCCTAGCCAAAACACAAAAGAGTCCCGAAACACTGGGACACATGCCGGAGTACCCTCACTCTGGCCCTTCCACAAGCCGTCCAAATCCCCTCTATCATCAAGAAAGAAGCCCTCATGATTCCCAAGCTCCACCACCCCATCAACCTCTCCCAACACCCAACATTCCCATTTTTGTGGGACCTGCATCAGCCCTTTTGCAGCGAACGACCAGTGAGCCATTGTTTCAGGCTCACGATACCCAATACTATCCCCCTGAGCCAACATTCCATGCACCCGAACCACAGGCTTACAATCCACATTTGGAAGTACCGGCAGAGGTTGAAAAGCCAGTTAAGGCCCCTGAACAGGATGAAGTGTTGAGAAAGTTCAAAAGCCTAGAGCAATCCTTCAGGAACTTGCACGGGCTGGGCAATCAAGTAAGCGTGGCATACAAAGATCTGTGCCCTTTCCCAGACGTCCAACTCCCGGCTGGGTTCAAGATGCCCAAGTTTGATTTATATGAAGGGCACGGTGATCCCATGGCACATTTGCGGGGATTCTGTAGCAAAATGAGAGGGGCAGGAGGCAAGGACGAGCTTTTGATAGCTTATTTCGGCCAAAGCCTGAGCGGATCTGCACTGGAGTGGTATACCAGGCAGGATTTCAGCAGGTGGTACACGTGGGATGATCTGGCGCAGGCTTTTGCAGGTCATTTCCAGTACAATCTAGAGATAGTCCCTGACCGTCTCACGTTATTAAGAACTGGGAAGAAACCCGGGGAAAGTTTTCGCGAGTTCGGGTTCTGCTGGAGAGAACAAGCAGCTAGAGTCGATCCTCCCATGAGAGAGGGAGAGATGGTGGACTATTTTTTGCAGACATTGGATCCAACCTACTTTGGTCACTTGGTGACAACGGTTGGAAAATCTTTCAACGAGGTGGTCAAAATAGGGGTCATGATAGAAGAAGGTTTGAGGTCGGACAAGATCTTGAACTATTCGGCACTTAAGGCCACAACCCAGGCTATTCAAAGCGGCACGGGAGGTGCATTGAGAAGAAAGAAAGAAGAGGTTGCCACGATCGAGGCAGGCAGTTGGTCCAGGGCTGGCAGGCCGCATTACAACCAACCCAGGCCTCACAGGTCAAACTACCCATACAACCCACCACAAAATTTCTATCCACCTCGAGAACCACATTGTTCCGTACACCAAGCCCAGGTATACACTCAGCCTCCGGTTCGCCCACAATGGCGCGCATCGGCTCCCCAGAACATATATGCACCACCACAAAACACCTACCCTCCACCAAGGGCATATAGAAACCCTTCAGGGGCAGGTTTCCGGGGAAATCCAGATGCTAGGAATGACAGGTTGCGGAAGCAAAGAACCTTCACAGAGCTGGGAGAAACCTACACCGCTTTGTTCCACAAGCTGCGGCAATTGGGTTTGGTTAGTCCTGTCCATACTCGGGAACCAAATCCCCCACCTCAGAATTTGGATCGTTCAATCAGTTGTGAATACTATTCAGGGGTGCTCGGGCACGATACCAAGAAGTGCTGGAAGTTAAGGCATGCCATACAGGATCTTATTGACACCAATAAGATCGAGGTCCAGACAGCGGAGGCTCCTAACATCAACCAAAACCCACTGCCAGCGCACCGCGAAACTCACATGATTGAGTTGGTGTGTGAGGGAGGAGAATTAAGAAAACCCTCACAAATAGTGATGATGATCCAAGCCGCCCCGAAAGAGGTCTTAACTAGTGGAGGAACGAGTGTACAGTCACAGGGAGGAGGCGTCAAGCCGGTAGTGATATTGGGGAAGAGCCCGTCCGTCATAGCAAGCAAACCCGAGCCAAGCAAGTTGGTAATACCAGGGATCCTGCCCACACCGGCAGTCGTGTTGAAAGGGGTATGTAGAGAACGGGTGACCATAAAGCCTGTGGTCCAACTGCCGATGATTGACAGCAGGGCTGTGCCCTGGAAATATGAAAAGGTAGTGGTGATGTACCAAGGAAAACAGGTGGAAGAAGTCAGTTGTGAAGCGCAAGGGCTAACTCGATCAGGTCGATGTTTTGCTCCGGTGGAGTTAAGAAAAACCAACCCAGCGGCAACCAAGAAGCCAGTGTCAGAAGAAGAGGCTGAAGAATTCCTGAGGAACATGAAAGTACAAGACTATTCTGTGGTTGAGCAGCTGAGAAAAACACCTGCCCAGATCTCACTATTGTCATTACTCCTCCATTCCGAGGAACATCGTCGGGCCCTGTTAAAGATATTGAACGAGGCCCATGTACCCAGTGAGATTTCTGTAAACCACCTGGAAACCATTGCCAGCAAGATTTTCGAGGTGAACAGAGTGACATTCTCAGATGATGACCTGCCGGTGGAAGGAACGGAGCACAATAAAGCTCTATACCTAGCTGTCAAATGTGAAGACTCGGTGGTAACCCGAGTATTGGTGGATAACGGCTCAAGCGCCAATATTTGTCCATTATCCACCCTGGACCAGTTAAAGATTGACCGTGGAAGAATCCGGGAGAATAGCATCTGTGTCCGGGGGTTTGACGGAAACGAAACAGCCACTGTGGGGGATGTTGTACTTGAACTGACCATTGGTCCGGTCCTGTTTACCATGGAATTCCAGGTGTTGGACGCCACGGTATCTTATAACCTGCTATTAGGATGACCCTGGATTCATGCAGCCAAGGCGGTGCCTTCCACCCTACATCAGACGGTGAAGTTCGAGTGGGAAAGACAAGAGGTCGTGTTACACGGCGAGGATACAGCATGCACCATGGGCGGAACCATTGTGCCTTTCATAGAGACCACTGATGACAAAGGTCCTTGGGTCTACCAGATTCTCGATACAGGGTCGGCCAACAAAATTTCTGAAGGAGAAATCATCCCGCACCCTAGGGTAGCTACCGCAACAGTCATGATGGTATCAGAAATGTTGGGTAATGGATTTGTGCCGGGAAAAGGCTTGGGAGTCGAGCTTCAAGGGATAGTCCAACCTGTCTCCCTTCCTAAGAATCTGGAAACTTTCGGGTTGGGGTTCAAACCAACCGCAGCAGACAGGAAGCAAGCGCGAAAAATGAAGAAGAGGGTCTGGTTTCTGCCTAAACCAGTGCCACGCCTCTCAAGGTCTTTTGTTAAAGCAAGTGACAAGGGGTCACCGATCCCAAAGATTCGAGGACCTTTGATCGGTATAAATGAAGACCTCAATCAGAGTTTTGAGAGGCTGTTCGCGGATGTCAGTATGGTGGAAGCTAGAGAAGGTTCCAGCAGAGCAGAGATACAATTTGTGGGGCCTGAGGCCAAGACCAACAATTGGACGGTTACTCCTCTTCCTGTCCGAGGGGAGTCTTGGTAGTAGGCTTTGATTAATGTTTTGTTTGTTTGTTTGTTTGATCAGATTATTCAAGGGTGTAATCCAAATTTTACTTTCGTTTTTGTAAAAGTGTGAACCCTTTTTATCCCGCAAATTTAATAAAGTTCTTTTCTTTTGTCCCATTTTAATGTTTGTTTTGTTCTTTTTCTTTCTGAACAGTTCTCTTTTTACTGGTTCTAATGACATGGCATGCACAGCGGATCTTCGACCTAGTCTAATAAATCAATCTGAAACCGACTCAATGATGCAAAAGGTCATTTGTGACGATGAATATGAATGTGACGAAGGTGAAGCCTTCGAAGAAATAAACAGAGAACTGTGCCAATTTGAAGAGAAACCCAAGCCTAACCTAAATGACACCGAGGCTGTGAATCTAGGAGACGTTGATAACGTCCAAGAGACCAAAATTAGCATCCACATTGAGCCGAATGTCAGAGCAGAATTGATCAAAACTCTCAGGGAATTCAAAGATGTTTTTGCCTGGTCATATGATGATATGCCTGGATTAAGCACCAATTTAGTGGTTCACAAATTACCCACTGACCCGGCATACCCTCCGGTCAAGCAAAAACTAAGGAAATTTAAAACAGAAACGAGTGTAAAGATCAAGGAAGAAGTGATTAAGCAGTTACAAGCGAAGGTCATTCGGGTCACTCGATATCCCGAGTGGTTGGCCAATGTGGTACCAGTCCCAAAGAAGGATGGAAAAATCAGGGTGTGCGTTGACTACCGCAACCTCAACAAAGCAAGTCCCAAGGACAATTTTCCGCTGCCCAACATTCATATCTTAATCGACAATTGCGCAGGGCGCGAGATTGGATCCTTTGTGGATTGCTATGCAGGTTATCATCAGATCCTAATGGATGAGGAGGATGCTGAGAAAATAGCGTTTATTACGCCATGGGGAACCTACTGCTATCGGGTAATGCCGTTCGGGTTAAAGAACACTGGGGCAACATACATGCGAGCAATGACTGCGGTGTTTCATGACATGATACACAAGGAAATTGAGGTGTACGTCGATGATGTGATCATCAAATCTTGGCGCCGGGAGGACCATGTAGCAGACCTAAGGAGGTTTTTCCAAAGACTCTGGAGGTATGATATCAAGCTTAACCCGGCCAAATGCGCATTCGGAGTTCCATCAGGAAAGTTGCTAGGATTCATCGTCAGTCGACGGGGGATTGAGTTAGACCCATCCAAAATTGAATCCATCAGAGATTTGCCACCGCCAAGGAACAAAACAGAGGTAATGAGTTTGGTGGGTAGACTCAATTATATCAGCAGGTTCATCGCTCAACTCACAGCAACTTGTGAGCCTATATTTCGGTTGCTGAGAAAGGATGCTGCGGTAGGTTGGACAGCAGAGTGTCAGGAGGCCTTCGACCAAATCAAAGGGTATCTGTCTAATCCACCCGTGTTAGTCCCGCCTAATCCCGGGAAGCCCCTAATCCTTTACCTGACGGTTTTGGAAAATTCATTTGGTTGTGTACTGGGGCAACATGATGACACAGGAATGAAGGAGCGGGCCATCTACTATCTTAGCAAGAAATTCACAGTGCATGAGGTCAAATATACTCAACTCGAGAAAACGTGTTGCGCCCTAACTTGGGTAGCTCAGAAGTTGAAGCACTACTTGTCTTCATATACTACTTATCTCATATCCCGCTTGGACCCATTGAAGTATATCTTTCAGAAACCTATGCCCACGGGTAGGTTGGCAAAGTGGCAAATTCTGCTCACAGAGTTTGATATCATCTACGTAACAAGGACGGCCATGAAAGCCCAGGCACTGGCAGACCATTTGGCAGAGAATCCCGTTGATGAAAAATACGAGCCTTTAAGAACGTATTTTCCTGACGAAGAGGTGATGCATACGAATGAGTTGGAATTACCTGAGGAACCGGGTTGGAAGCTTTTCTTCGATAGAGCTGCAAACACAAAAGGGGTAGGAATAGGAGCAGTACTCATTTCTGAAACAGGACGGCATTATCCTGTTACGGCTCAACTACGTTTCTATTGCACCAACAATATGGCCGAGTATGAGGCTTGCATTCTGGGTCTGCGCTTGGCTGCTGACATGGATGTCCAAGACGTCTTGGTCTTGGGAGACTCGGACCTCTTGGTACATCAAATTCAGGGTGAATGGGAAACACGAGATCTAAAGCTCATACCATACCGACAATGCTTGCATGATCTGAGCAAGTAGTTTCGATCGGTGAAATTCAAACACATTCCGAGAGTTCACAATGAGGTTGCAGATGCTTTGGCCACCTTAGCATCAATGCTGCACCACCCTGACAAAATGTATGTTGATCCTCTACACATCCAGGTCCGTGATCAGCACGCCTACTGCAATGCCATAGAAGAAGAAGCAGATGGCGAACCCTGGTTTCATGATATCAAGGAATACCTCAGAATGGGGATATATCCAGAACATGCATCTGGAGACCAAAAAAGAGCCCTTCGGCATTTGTCGAATGGTTTCTTCCTCAGCGGAGGAGTATTGTACAAAAGAACCCCGGATTTGGGATTGTTGAGATGCATAGATGCCGGGCAGGCAACGTCGGTTATGGCAGAAGTACATGTTGGAGTTTGTGGGCCACACATGAGCGGATATGTATTGGCAAGAAAAATCCTTCGAACAGGGTGTTATTGGCTAACCATGGAACACGACTGCATCACTTTCGTGAGGAAATGCCATCAGTGCCAGTTACATGGAGATTTGATTCATTCTCCGCCAACAGAGTTACATACGATGTCAGCACCCTGGCCGTTTGTAGCATGGGGCATGGATGTCATTGGGCCCATCGAGCCAGCAGAATCCAACGGTCATAGGTTCATTCTAGTGACCATTGATTACTTCACCAAATGGGTTGAGGCTAAAACCTTCAAATCAGTAACCAAGAAGGCAGTGGTGGACTTTGTTCACTCCCATATCATCTGCAGATTTGGGATCCCAAAAGTGATCATCACGGATAACAGTGCGAATCTTAATAGCAGCTTGATGAGAGAGGTATGCCAACAATTCAAGATTACACACCGCAATTCCGCCCCATATCGTCCTAAGGCAAATGGAGCAGTCGAAGCAGCCAATAAGAATATCAAGAAGATACTGCGAAAAATGGTGGAAGGGTCCAGACAATGGCACGAGAAATTACCCTTTGCCTTGTTGGGTTACCGCACTACCGTCCGGACTTCCATAGGCACAACTCCTTATTTGTTGGTGTATGGAACTGAGGCCGTGATACCAGCGGAGGTCGAAATTCCGTCCCTCCGAATTGTCACTGAAGCCGGGATTGATGATGATGAATGGATCAAAGCTCGCTTGGAACAGTTGAGCCTGATAGATGAGAAAAGATTGGCAGCAGTGTGCCATGGTCAGCTGTACCAGAAGAGAATGGCAAGAGCGTATAATAAGAAGGTGCGCCCTAGGAAATTTGAAGTAGGGCAGCAGGTATTAAAGAAGATCCTCCCACATCAGGTCGAGGCAAAAGGCAAATTCGCCCCAAATTGGCAAGGGCCTTATATCGTGACCAGAATATTGTCCAACGGTGCTTTGTGTTTGACAGATGTCGAAGGTAGATGTGTCGACATGGCTATCAATTCAGATGCAGTCAAGAGATATTATGCGTAACTTCTTTAATTATGGCAATTTTTTGGTTTATTTGTTTGTATTTGGCATTTGTCGAATGATGAGATGACGGAGGCAATTCTTTCTTCTATCCAAACACTTTTAACCCTCGCTTCCCCCTTTGAGCCTTAAGCAATTCTTTCAATACCCCTCTTTTGGAATCACTAATGGGAAAGATATGAAAAAAAGAGAAAAGAAAAGAAAAGAAAAAGAAAAGAAAAAGACATGGAAAAAATGAGAAGAAGGAAAGGAAAAAAAAAGAAGAAGAAGATAAATCACAAATACAAAACCGTGGGAACTACGTTTGACCTGATTCCTCAAAGAGGATACGTAGGCGCCTCACGGCTCGGTCATAGTATGCATCATAGCAAATATAGGATGCATAATGTACATAGTGTGCACAATATAGCACAATGTGCGTAACGCACGTAGCTCAACATAAGCGTAAAAAATAAATTCCCCAAGCAAGAAAACTGGGGCAGAGGTTATGTTTTAAGTTCCAACAAAGGTTTGATTCCAAAAGTTGTAGCACATCACCCTTCAAATTGTTTTCATTTTTATAGCCTTTCTTCAAACCCACACCAAAACCAACATCAACATCCAAAAGACCTCCCGATCAATGTTCGAGAGATGCCAAGTCCGGCGAATAAGGCCGAGAATAATACACTGATCCCCAGCAAAGAAGAGGATCGTAAGACTGGAAATGAGTTGATGGTCAAGGGAATCTCCAGAAAGGAGGGACGTATCTACAACACCCCGATTTCCTGAAAGGAATAAAATGAGAGAGTCTTATCGGTGAAAACCTTCACAAGCACCGAGAGGCGATGTAAGATGAGGGATATGAAATGAGAGAGTCTTATTGGTGAAAACCTTCACAGGCACCATAAGGCGCTGGGAGATGAGAGAAAAGAGAGAGTCTAATTAGTGAAAACCCCTCGAAGGGCACTATGAGGCGACAAGACAGATCAGCAAAGCTACCACATTCGAAACGAAATGAACACTCCTTTATCATCCCCAGCAAGTCAAACCATCGGGCAAATCAATTGATACAAATAGACTGGGTCGGGAATCTATGGTGCACGCCATGATCACGGGGACCAGTTGTGTCCTCCAGATAAGTTCTTTTGATTGTCTCCTCCCACAAAAATATTGGTTCAGAAAGATTTTCTCCTTTCCATATCTTTTATTTCTTTTCCTAAAACGTGTCTTGAAAGGATTTTTCAAAGCTTACTACCAGAAACCGAAGGGGAATTCATCCAATGCAGGATAATACAAACAGTCTTAAAGGCCGGTCCCAGGCCATGCAGTGATCATACCCGACACTATCGGAGGAAGTAAGGTCATAAAGGGAGTGGTTTCAGGAGTTAAAAGCAGACTCCCGCAGCATGTGCTTAAAGAGAAAGCAGAAAGGGGAATTAATTGAAAGCCAATCCCCAGCAGGCTAGAGACCCCCCCAGCAGGCAACTCTGCCCGTTAATCGATTATGGGGACATAAAGCAAGAAAAGGGGAAGAGAGAAAAGTTGCTCGCCGGAAAGGCACCCTCTACCACCACAATTAAAACTGACTAAATCCTTTTGTCTGTTGCAGGAGAACAAGGAATTGACAAAGGCAGCAAGATGCAACACCAGGGAAGTCACCAAAACCGGGGCAGAAAATTTTCTGCCAATTGTCGAAAATTTTCTCAGAAGAACGGGGAAGCAATTTCAATACTTTTAAGTTCTAGGTCGCCCACCAGTATAATGCGGGAATACATTTATGTTCTAGGTCGCCCACCAGTATAATGCGGGAATACATTTATGTTCTAGGTCGCCCACCAGTATAATGCGGGAATACTTTTAAGTTCTAGGTCGCCCACCAGTATAATGCGGGAATGCTTTTATGTTCTAGGTCGCCCACCAGTATAATGCGGGAATACTTTTAAGTTCTAGGTCGCCCACCAGTATAATGCGGGAATACATTTATGTTCTAGGTCGCCCACCAGTATAATGCGGGAATACATTTATGTTCTAGGTCGCCCACCAGTATAATGCGGGAATACATTTATGTTCTAGGTCGCCCACCAGTATAATGCGGGAATACTTTTAAGTTCTAGGTCGCCCACCAGTATAATGCGGGAATGCTTTTATGTTCTAGGTCGCCCACCAGTATAATGCGGGAATACTTTTAAGTTCTAGGTCGCCCACCAGTATAATGCGGGAATGCTTTTATGTTCTAGGTCGCCCACCAGTATAATGCGGGAATACTTTTAAGTTCTAGGTCGCCCACCAGTATAATGCGGGAATACATTTCAGTTCTAGGTCGCCCACCAGTATAATGCGGGAATACATTTAAGTTCTAGGTCGCCCACCAGTATAATGCGGGAATACATTTAAGTTCTAGGTCGCCCACCAGTATAATGCGGGAATACTTTTAAGTTCTAGGTCGCCCACCAGTATAATGCGGGAATACATTTATGTTCTAGGTCGCCCACCAGTATAATGCGGGAATACATTTATGTTCTAGGTCGCCCACCAGTATAATGCGGGAATACTTTTAAGTTCTAGGTCGCCCACCAGTATAATGCGGGAATACATTTATGTTCTAGGTCGCCCACCAGTATAATGCGGGAATACTTTTAAGTTCTAGGTCGCCCACCAGTATAATGCGGGAATACTTTTATGTTCTAGGTCGCCCACCAGTATAATGCGGGAATACATTTAAGTTCTAGGTCGCCCACCAGTATAATGCGGGAATACTTTTAAGTTCTAGGTCGCCCACCAGTATAATGCGGGAATACTTTTAAGTTCTAGGTCGCCCACCAGTATAATGCGGGAATACATTTATGTTCTAGGTCGCCCACCAGTATAATGCGGGAATACATTTATGTTCTAGGTCGCCCACCAGTATAATGCGGGAATACATTTAAGTTCTAGGTCGCCCACCAGTATAATGCGGGAATACTTTTAAGTTCTAGGTCGCCCACCAGTATAATGCGGGAATACTTTTAAGTTCTAGGTCGCCCACCAGTATAATGCGGGAATACATTTATGTTCTAGGTCGCCCACCAGTATAATGCGGGAATACTTTTAAGTTCTAGGTCGCCCACCAGTATAATGCGGGAATACTTTTATGTTCTAGGTCGCCCACCAGTATAATGCGGGAATACTTTTAAGTTCTAGGTCGCCCACCAGTATAATGCGGGAATACATTTAAGTTCTAGGTCGCCCACCAGTATAATGCGGGAATACATTTATGTTCTAGGTCGCCCACCAGTATAATGCGGGAATACTTTTAAGTTCTAGGTCGCCCACCAGTATAATGCGGGAATACTTTTAAGTTCTAGGTCGCCCACCAGTATAATGCGGGAATACTTTTAAGTTCTAGGTCGCCCACCAGTATAATGCGGGAATACTTTTATGTTCTAGGTCGCCCACCAGTATAATGCGGGAATACTTTTAAGTTCTAGGTCGCCCACCAGTATAATGCGGGAATACTTTTAAGTTCTAGGTCGCCCACCAGTATAATGCGGGAATACATTTCAGTTCTAGGTCGCCCACCAGTATAATGCGGGAATACATTTAAGTTCTAGGTCGCCCACCAGTATAATGCGGGAACACTTTTAGCTCTATAGTTTGGAATCAGTAGCCCCACCTGAAGACGGAAGGTTACAACAGAGAGCCCCAAGCAGGAAAAACAATAAAATCCCCAGCGCCAAGAAGCAGAAGTCTGCCAAAGCAAGCGCACATTCAAAAGGAAGAAAGAACGCGTCTCAGAAGAAGCAGTTCGGAAACATTGTAGCATGCCCAGTATGACAATACTGATGAAGAGACATACCACTGAAGAAACCAGTGGAAGATTTAAAGAAGAAAGCCATGTTCCCAGCAAATCAAACAAAGTGATGAAAACTGGCATTCAGAAAGGCGATGGACCAGCATCATCTCCAAAGTTCACAAAATAAAGGCGTCAGAGGAAAGCGTTAGCCGCCAAGAAAGCAAGACAACAAGAACAAGTTGAAGATATATGAGATCTCACACTCTAGCTTAGCTTCTTGTTTTTCCTTTCAAGAATAATGTAACAAGGAGATTAGTGAGCGGTAGCATCCTACAGCAGCATGCAACAGCGCACAACAGCAGCAAGCAATACAGTCACACGGTAGTCCCAGCTACCAAAATTTCCCGAACTACATTGACCTGATTCCTGTTTCAGCCCAGGATATGTAGGAAACCTCTGAAGCAAAGGTTCGGTCAAATCTTTTTCAAAAATGCTTCACACGGAGTATTCGGACGGGCAAAAATCGCTCGCTTATCTTTGCGCGAAAACCCTTCGTGTCTTCGTGCAAAGAGGGGCAGCTGTAAACACGTGATTTTTGCTTCACGAGCAATCACTCCAAAAGGAAAACAAAATATAAAAATAGTGACAAGTGACCCCGCGGTACAAATTTTTCATGACATGTATTGTTAGTCTTTTGAGGGTCTGTCCATTTTGCATTTAATCATTATCAAACAAAATACAAAAATGTGTGTCATTAAAAGAAAATTCAAAACATATATATGTGCATCGTTCGTTCTAGGTCTATTTACTTAAATATTTTGTTGCCTTGTTATTTAGTTTTAATTTCATTATTTTTATTATTTGTTATTTTTTTGTTTTAAAAGAAAATGAAATTAGAAAACAAAAAAAAAAGGGATTAAAATCGGTTTGGGCCCAGAAATTGAAACAAAAAAAGGGCCCAAAACCAGCATTCAGACCCAGTCCGAACCAGGCCTCAGGCAAACCTCCCAAACGACGCCGTATAAAGGCGTTTGATCTGAGCCGTCTGTCCAGGACGATCTAACGGCTCAGGACCCCTTTCAGTAACCCGTTTCAAACCCGACCCAGGAACCAATCCGATCCAACCCCTCACTTAAACCAAACGACCCCGTCTCATTTTTCACCATCAGATCCAAGCCGTTGAGATCATCTGATCTAACGGCTCAGATCCGATCAACCTCCCCATATATAAACTCAGCCCTTTACCCCGCACCCCCTATCCGAACCCCACCCCTCACTCGTCTCCTTCCCCAGCCTGAAACCCCCAAACCCTAGCAAGCCGCCTTAGTTTCCCTTCCACCAAAACCCGGCGGCATGAACGCCGGTGGCCACCTCCCGAACACCCTAAGACCCCCTCACTCTCCTGAACATGGATCTGTTACTCCCTAGCCTCGAATCACTTTCCTTCGTCTCGAATCTTCATTTGAAGATTTGAGTCGAACCCGGACCTATGCCAAACCACCCCATCTTCATACCAGACACCCCCCTGACCTTCCTCGTGACCAAACCAAGCTTGGTTTGGTCCGAATCTACCCACAACTCCCAAAAATCCAGATCTGAAAATCCAGACCTTAGAACACATGCACCCGGGGAATCCGGCCGGTCTTGAAAGGGGTTTTGAGGTTCAATGGATCTTAACCAAGGTGTTCTCATGTGAGAACACCCTGGTTAAAATTTGTTCGGCCTCAAATGGGCAGAGTTGAGTCGGATTTGGGTCTGTTTGATTTAAACATTTTTCGGTAAGTTTTCTTTCCCTTTTCGTTTATATTAATTGCTGATTAAGTCATTAGCATTGCTTTGTGGTAATTGTTTGTTATTTTCTGATATTTTCTTAATTTCTTTCCTCTCAGTAAAGACCTTTTATTTGGTCGATTGTTTCTGTGTATGATTTAAATGTATCCTATGATAAGCATGTCCGATTAGTATAGTCGTCGCATGAATAATTTATATAGGCCCCAGTAGTTGAACAAAAGTTGTCTGATACCCTTTAGGTCCCTGAACGTATTGTTTATATGAGCGACTATTTATTACCTGTTATAATTAGTATAGTCGACTCGATAAATGTCGTCGATTAGTTTTCCATAACTAATAAATCGAATGAGCTAATAATGTCGCATGACTAATTGAACTTTGCCACTGACTGAATGCCCCAGCATTGTTTGAAATGGTTTGTTTGCATTGTAAAAACTGACTGAAAAGTTTCAGTCCAGGCAGTCTTGAATTTGAACTTTCATCAGTTCAAGAATGCCCTGATGCTGCAATAGGAAGGGCAGTAATAATCAAGGGTTAACAAGGGTATTCTAGGGTGTTAAAAAGGACAGAAAGATTAGTTTAAATAAACTGACAAGTAGGGCACTAATTTGGGATTAAACTAATACCAATGGGGAACAAGACACAAGAATATGGGGCTTAAAATGAATAATAAAATGATGCCCATAACTCTTGATTAAACAAAAATCAGGCGTGGGGAACAAAGGGGCTGGCACCAAAGATGCTTAGGCATGGGCTTAAAGGGTATGGGTATTCTGCCAATTGGCAGGGCAGGCAGCTTAACAGCACTGGTTCATTTGGCTTATAAATAGGCCATTTGAGAACTTAAAAGGGGCTGGACTTTTAGTCTTCAGAAAAAGAAGAATTTTGAGTCTTGAGGCTGGAATCTTTAAGTCTTAAGAAAGGTTTGTGAGTTAAAAGAAAAGATTGAAAACATAAGAGAGTTCCAGTAAGACATTGCAACCAAACACTGTCTGAAAGTTGTATAAGAGTACATTTTGGTCAAGCTGTCTTGGCCAAGTTCTGTGTTTGCATTGACTGAACTGTTTCTGGTTGTTGAATTGGTAGTGTTGCTGCATTGAATACTCTGTTGTTGCTGTTGTTTCATCATTCTTTTCTGGGTTCACTGGTTTGGTACTCGACTATTTGTTGGTTCTCTTTGGTTCTGGGAAATATTGTTGGTTGTCTGAGGGCTGTGGAAAACATTTGATTGTTGGTTTGTTGCTGTGCTGTTGCTGTGTATCTGCTGTTGCTGTGTTTACTGCATACTGCCCAGCTGATCATTCCTTTCTTCTTTGTTCTCTATACCAGGTACACAACCAATGCACTGTCAAAAAATGTAATTGGAAAAATGAGCATGAATCCAAATGAAAGATCCTGAAGAATGTCTTTTATACATAGATTATTACATTAAATATTCATGTGATGTGTAATAGTTTTACATTTGCTTATGGATACTAGAGGTAGTCTTCAGGCCCATAAATGTCAATGCATGGTAGTCGGATGCTAGAATGTGTATATAGGTTGATGATGAGAGTATGCCCAAGGCAGTAGGTAGTATCCCATACTTAATTCAATAGTGTAGTATGAGCCTGTAATGTAGTCCAAGCATGAAATTTGTACACTGTAAATTAGGTTCTTTCCTTTCCAATAAATTGCCATACATAACTCTTAAAGCCATGTTTCAAGATAAAGAACACAAATTCAGGGCCTCAACCTCATGAAGGTCGGGCCCAGGTCGAAAACAGACTAGGCGGGCCCGCATCGAGCGATCAGTGGCCCAGGTCTGGCCTATCACGCATGGGCTGGATTTGGGCCCATGATTATTTGTTCGGCTGACTATATATGCAGCCTCATTTCTGATTTTTTAGCTTTTCTGAATGTCATTACAAACAACTTGCAAGCATTTAATTAATTAGGACTATCTACTGTTTTCAATTGATAAAGACAAACACGACAAGAAACGTAGTTGTTATAGGATATCCTTTAAAAATAAGAACGAGATGAGTTTCGATGAAAATAAACAAAACGCGCAGATGCGGAGCCCTTGTTTAAATGTATATTATCGAAGCATTTAGGTTCCAGGACGGGTTGTTTAGCAAATCTCACAACCCTCCTAAAATAACAATACGTTAGACTCTTTAGGACGCGCCTTAATAAATCTTACCTTCTTAAACTCGGGTGCGCATTTATGTGACCCAAATCCAATTCTCAACGGAGTCGAAATGTGTTTCTAATCACGGGTATATTGATTGTGACGTGGTTCGAGATGCATGTCCATGACGTTGCAAAATTCGTTAAAAAATAAGAACGAGACGAGCCTCGCCAAATAAAAATACAAATTGCGGGGCCCTCAGTAAATATTTGCTTTAAAAATTATTTGGACTTCGGGATGGACCGTTTAGTAAAATTCCACGGTCTTACCCAAAATAAATACGCTAGTCGCTTTAGGCGCGTCTTTAATAATTTAATTTCCTTAAACTCGGGTGCGCATTGATGTGACCCAAATCCAAATCTCAACGGAGTCAAAGTGTGTCGACGACCACGGGTACATTGATTATAACGCGGTTCGAGATACATTTTCACAACGTTGCAATTCCTGATAAAAACAGTAAAATGATAAAAGCGGTTAAAAGTTAAATTTTGCACATAAGTTCACACTTGTATAAAATCAGATAATCAAGCCGAATATGACAGTTGAGCGACCGTGCTAGAACCACGGAACTCGGGAATGCCTAACACCTTCTCCCGGGTTAACAGAATTCCTTATCCGGATTTCTGGTACGCAGACTGTAATATAGAGTCATTATTTTCCTCGATTCGGGATTAAAATTGGTGACTTAGGACACCCTAAATCTCCCAAGTGGCGACTCTGAAATAAATAAACAAATCCCATTTTGATTGTCCTTTAATTGGAAAAACTCCATTGCGCCCTGCGGGTGCGGAAAAAGGAGGTGTGACAGTACCCTTGCCGCAACATAAACTCGTCAAATCGCTTGTACCATTGTCTAGAAGATTGTTTCAATCCGTACAACGATTTTTCAAGTTTGCATACCATATTTTCTTTTCCAGCAACTTTGAATCCTTCTGGCTGAGTCATGTAGATTTCCTCCTCCAAGTTTCCATGTAAAAACGCAGTTTTTACATCCATCTGAACTAGTTCCAAATCCAATTGTGCTACCAAAGCCAACATAATTCTAATGGATGAATGTTTTACAACTGGAGAAAACACTTCATTGTAATCAATTCCCTCCTTTTGAGCATATCCTTTGGCCACCAATCTTGCTTTGTAGCGAACATCTACTTGGTTAGGAAATCCTTCCTTCTTTGCAAATACCCATTTGCACCCAATTGCTTTCTTTCCCTTCGGGAGATTGGCCAATCTCCATGTTTGATTCTGATGAAGGGACTGTATTTCATCACATGGCAATCCTCCACTTATCTTCTTCTGAACTTTGGACAGCGTCTTTATAAGTAGTAGGAACAT
Source organism: Nicotiana tabacum (assembly GCF_000715075.1). NCBI lineage: Eukaryota > Viridiplantae > Streptophyta > Magnoliopsida > Solanales > Solanaceae > Nicotiana > Nicotiana tabacum. The sequence goes on from NC_134089.1 coordinate 116,462,639, forward strand.
CATCAGCTATAATTGAGGTTGCACAAGCAACCGTCTCTATGAGACGAATAGGTTTCGTTATTGTTCTTTTTGGCCTGCTGGTTGCTATTGATTCAAGTTGTTGTTGAGGTTCCTGAGTTGAAATCTCCTCTACTGGCTCTCCTTCCAGAGGGTAATCTTCATTTGTTTCCTCCTCTGCTTCTTGTGTAGGAAAAATAAATTTTCCCTCAAACTCCACATGCTTAGAAGCACCTTTATTTTGTTTGGTATCTTCTGTTACCTTATTTACCATAGCAGATTCATCAAAGGTAACATCCCTGCTGAATATTACTTTCTTTGTCATAGGACACCATAAGCGATATCCTTTGACTCCAGAAGTAATTCCCATAAAAATAGCCTTCTTTGCCCTTGGATCCAATTTTGACTCCGTCACATGATAATATGCAGTTGAGTCAAACACGTGCAAAGAGTTATAATCTACAACAGGTTTTCCATACCATTTTTCAAATGGTGTCTTGCCATCAATAGCAGCAGATGGTAGACGATTAATGAGGTGGCATGCATATGTAATTGCCTCAGCCCAAAATTCTTTGCCCAAGCCAGCATTGGACAACATACACCGTACCTTCTCCAGCAAGGTCCGGTTCATACGTTCTGCCACTCCATTTTGTTGTGGTGTATGCCTAACAGTGAAGTGTCAGACGATGCCATCATTTTCACAGACCTTATTGAAATGATCATTTTTGTATTCACCTCCATTGTCTGTGCGAATACACTTGATCCTCTTGCCTGTTTGATTCTCCACCATCGTCTTCCATTTGAGAAAAATTCCCAACACTTCATCTTTGCTCTTCATTGTATACACCCATACTCTTCGGGAAAAATCATCAACAAAGGTTACAAAATAGTGCTTCCCACCCAATGAAGGTGTTTTGGAAGGACCCCAAACATCTGAGTGTACATAATCCAAAATGCCTTTAGTATTATGGATTGCTGTACCAAATTTAACCCTTGTCTGTTTCCTTTTAACACAATGCTCACAAAACTCCAAGTTGCAAGCCTTTGCTCCTTTTAACAATCCTTGATCTGATAGAGTTTTCAAGGATTTTCCTCCAGCATGTCCCAAGCGCATGTGCCATAGCTTGGTTGCTTCTGCTTCTTTGTCATCACTGGATGTCACTGTCGCTGTCCCAATAACTGTACTGCCACGATAGCGGTACATATTATTATTCTTCCGATTAGCCTTCATTACCACTAGTGCACCGGAGCATACTCTCATCACTCCATTTTCTGCAATGATTTTGAACCCTTTTGATTCTAGGGCTCCCACAAAGATGAGATTCTTCTTCAAATCCGGTACATATCGAACATCTGTCAATGTTCTGATCATTCCATCATGGTTCCTTAATCGTATTGAACCAATGCCATATGAGGTAAGAGGGCTGTTATCCGCTGTGTGGACGACTCCATATTCTCCTTCTTGAAATTCCACGAACCAGTCCCTGTTGGGACACATATGATAGCTACAAGCCGAGTCCATCAACCATATGTCTGATGATGTTGATGACTCTGTTGTAACTAATGAGAAGTCTGAATCATCACAATCAGCTACATTTGAATCCATAATGGCCTTTCCATTATTATATTTGACCTTATTCTTCAACTTCGGACAGTCTTTCTTCCAGTGCCCTTTTTCTCGACAAAAGGCACATTCATCTTTGCTGGGTCTGGATCTTGACTTGGATCTTCCCTTCTTTGTCCTCGTTTGATTTTGAGGACGACCCCTCACAAACAGTGCTTCTCCTTCTCCGCCCTTCTGTTTTTCTCGCTTTCTTTGTTCATAGCTGTACAAAGCCGAACAAACTTCTCTGAGAGAAATTTTGTCATTTCCATGGAGTAGAGTAGTTTTAAGGTGCTCGTACTCATCAGGAAGTGACGCCAACAACATTAAGGCCAAGTCACCATCATCATAAGTTGTATCCATATTTTGCAAATCTGTGACCAACTTATTGAAACTGGTGATATGTTCATTCATCGTGGTACCAGGAACATAGGTGAAGTGAAACAGTCTCTTCTTCATGTACAATTTATTTTGACTGTTTTTCTTCAAAAATTTATCCTCCAGTGCTTTCCATAATTTACTTGCAGAAATTTCCTTTGTGTATGGATATTTCTGCTCTCTAGCAAGATAGGATCGAATGGTACCGCAGGCAACACGGTTGATAATTCTCCAATCTTCTTCTCCAATAACATCTGGTTTCTTTTCTTCAATGACCAGATCTAGCCCTTGCTGAAAAAGGACATCTAGAACCTCGCCTTGCCACATCCCAAAATGTCCAGACCCGTCAAATATTTCTACCGCAAATTTCGCATTTGACACAATTCTTGTCATAAGCGAAGATGCCAATGATGACGTATTGTTGACACTTGATGTAGATTCTTCTTGTTTATTGTCTCCCATCTTTGACACAAATATTATTTAATAGCTGACGACACAAATCAAGATTATTTCCTTTCTGGTGTGGAAGATCAGACTAAGCTGCAACCACAGAGCATACTCAGACAGAACCTTGACTCAGTTACCAAGATAAATCTTTTCTGATGTGGAAGATCAGACTATGCTGCAACCACAGAGCATACTTAGACAGTACCTTGGCTCTGATACCAATTGTTGCGGAAGCCAAATGTATATAGTGTGAATAAGTCACAACTACTATACCAAAAATTATGACAGCCACCAAATAATAAATAAGACAATAAAGCAACAATAAAGAGAACACCAGAATTTACGAGGTTCGGCTAATTTTGCCTACTCCTCGGACACAACCAAATATTTTATTCCACTCCAAAAATACAAGTGAAATAATACTAGAGAGAGAAGATACAAATGCCTTAAACAGATGAGAAGGCAAATGAGAGGTGTGTTTCAATCCTAAACATTAGGCCTTCTTTTATAGGGGGGAAATCCCCCCAAACTTAACTCCCAACCGATGTGGGACTTTGGCATTTTCCCAAACTTCAACAAACATCACATACTGACCGCAACTCCAAGTCTTGACGTGCATCTTAGATTGCATAGTTGTTGATGCTCAATTACACTATTTTTTTTCTTTTTCCTCTATAGATAGCTCAAGGCAGAATGCGGAGTGAAGAGATAAACCTCATCATAACCCTTCCTACAGGACAAGATAAAAGAGAATCAAGTTCCTGAAATCAATGTGTTAATTTTACCAACCTGAAATTGCTGCCGGACTTACCCTGCCTTCCCACCATAAGTGGGACTATAATTGTAGATGAGATTATCAAGCACTTTGCGAGCTACTGGCTTGTTAGTAGACTTTCTAGCTTCGCTGCAATTTAAAATATACAAATTAAACTTACAAACCTAGAAGCACAACAGCAAAATATTTTTTTTTTTTAAAAAGGACGGGGTAATAGAGGTTCAGGTATAACTTGACTCAATTCCGGCTCCGGACAGGGCAAGAAATAATTAGGAAAAGATAGGTATGTTTGGCTAGGTGCAAATATGAAGTAGGATGACAAGAGGATGAAAGTGCTTATGCCTATCATACTCTTAATCACAATATGCAGAAGTTAAACAGTTACAGTTGACGAGTAAGAACAATTTGTAAAAAGCAGGCCCCTCAATTAGTTCATACTACTTGTGCATCTGTATGTTTATATCCAAGACAACTGTAGCCTTAAAATCTGTCTTTGCCAACTTATGAGCAATACAAATGAATCCAGTGCCATAGTGGATGCGCTCAACCTATAACTACCTATTAGGAAAGCATTAGTTCTCTTCAATATCTCATCTTAGAAATTAGGATAATCAGATAATTGATAACCAGAAAGCATTTCTCGTCCCTGATAGTATGCCTGGATCTGAACCAATCACCAAGATTCCCCACCCCATCCCACACCTCCGAATCATCCTCGGCAGACAGGAAAGGTAAGAAGGGTCTATACCTGATAAAATAGTTGGCAACATGTGTAGTAACTTGAACTGCATCCTCAGAATGTGGAATCCTTAATGAGCCCCATTCGAAAACATTTTTCTGTAGTAACATAACCAGCTAAAAGCATTTAAATTTGGAATTTCAGGTAAAAGAATTGTGTCAAGATAAAAGGTCGAGTTTTTGCATTAAGATGAGCTATTATCTCCGAGGAAAATTTCAAAGGGCATTAATATATTGTATTAACTCTCCTTGTTTTAATATAAGCCCATAATTAATATCTTTATTCCAATGAAAACATGAAAACAAGATGAGTGTGTATAAAGTTCTGTCAGAACCTTTTTCATGAACCTACCAATAACCTTTGTGCATTACCCACTAAAACGTAATCTGTAACGTAATTTAAGAACACCAAAGCCACTCAAAGAATGAAACAAGCTAGGAAAACATTACACTATGCTATCTCACGTTGTTATATCTAACTATTAAGTTACTGCATACTTCACATATTAATTGTAAATCTGAAGTCAGACGCCAAAGATGGTACCTCTGGGTGTCATTGAAAACCAGCTATAGGATAACGTTTAGCTTGAATAGTAGAGACATAGACCTGAATCAGATAATTAATTAATCAAAACAAATCAGTTCAAAAAGAATATCTACTAGATATCTTATCAATCGGAAACATTCACCAGAAATATCCCAACAGAGAAAAGTGGTAGAATTCAACATGTACCTTGTTGTTTTCATCCGTACTAGTTGTCAAGACCCTGAAAAAGCCACTCAAGTATTTATTCGCCAGAAATCTTTCTGGTGATATACCAAACTGCAGCATTAATAAGGAAACACACAATTAATCAGCCGTATCACTGCATACCTAAAGCGCCCAATAAGGCCTGAAGCAAAAACAGATAAAACGAGAACTCAAAGACGAGGAATATCTAGCCTGCTTGTATTCTAAGATTAGCATGACTCATTCACCTAAAGAAGTGTAACGACCCAGCCAGTCATTTTGAGTGTTGTAACCCAGTTCCCCCATTTACTGCTTATTCTATGCTCAATTTTTGTTATGTGACTTGCCAGGATAGTTGGTTTGGTTCCGGAGATGTTTCGGAATGAATCGGGACACTTAGTCCCAAGGTTGGAAGCTTAAGTTGAAAGAGTTGACCGGATATTGACTTATATGTAAATGGCTCCGAAATGGAGTTTTGATGGTTCTGATAGCTCCGCATGGTGATTTTGACTTAGGAGTGTGTCCGGATATTGATTTGGAGGTACGTAGATTTTGGCTTGAAATGGCGAAAATTGAAAAATTAGGAGTTTGGAAAGTTAGAGAAGTTTGACCGACAGTTGACTTTGTGGTTACCATGCTTGGATTTTGCTTCCGGAAGTTGTAATAGGTCCGTTGTGTTATTTATGACTTGTGTGCAAAATTTGAGGCCAATCGGAGTTGATTTGATAGGTTTTGGCATCAAATATAGAAGTTGGAAGTTCATTAGTTTCAATAGGCTCGAATTGGGGTGCGATTCGTGTTTTTGATGTTAATTGATGTGATTTGAGACCTCGACTAGGCTCGTGTTGTGTGTTAGGACTTGTTGGTATATTTGGTTGAGGTCCCGAGGGCTTCAGGTTTGATTCAGATTGAATTCGGGTTGAGAATTGGACTTAAGAAAATGCTGGTGCTTCAGCTCTGGTGAAATCGCACCTGCGAGAGGTGCGAGCTCGCATAAGCGAGCAGGGGGTCACAGGTACGGGCCTGAAGGGGGTTGGCCAGTGGTCGCAGGTACGAGGGATCTTCCGTATCTGCGAGCCTGCAGATGCGGAGATGGGTAAGTGAGGTTGGCTTCGCAAAAGCGGACGCCTGGGCGCAGAAGCGCTTCCGCAGGTGCAGATCTTGGAGCGCAGGTGCGAAGCTTGGGGAACTTAGTGAGATCCGCAGGTGCAGAGTTTTTTCCGCAGAAGCAGTTCCGCAAATGTGGAGTTTTGGGCCGCAGAAGCGAAGGCCTGGGCAATGTTTAAATTTGAAGGGGTTCCAAGGTTTTAATCATTTTTGGACTTTGTAAGCTCGGATTAAGGCGATGTTTGAGAGGGATTTCGAGTGATTTCTTGATGTAAGTCACTTTTGATCATTTTTATTCAATAATATTGATTACACATTGAATGTTCCACCTAGTTTATGTGCTTTTAAGGTGTAATTTTGGGAGTTTTTGGCTAGGGATTGGAGAGTAAAATTTGGAGATTTGAGTAACGATTAGGTGTCGGAATTTGGTAAATTTGGTATCATTGGACTCATGGTTGAATGAGTGTTCGGATTTTGTAACTTTTGCTGGATTTTGAGACGTGGGCCCGGGGTTGACTTTTTAGTTGACTTTTTGACTTTTGATTAATAACTTAGCATTTTCATATGGAATTGATTCCTATAGCTTGTGTTGATTGTATCGAGTTGTTTGTGGCTAGATTCGAGGCGTTCGGAGGCTGATTCGCGAGGCAAAGGCTTGCTAGCGGGGTGATTCTATTTGCTTGAGATAAGTATCTTATTTAAACTCGGTTGAGGCACTAGTTGCCTGAATTGTTGTGATAGCAATGTGCTATTGGGTGTGCACATGCGTGGGATGAACCCATGTACGGGCACCGGGATCATATATTTATGCGGGTTGTGCTCAGGCTCTTATAAGCCTAGAATTGACTGTTAAACTTTAAGCTATGATATCTCTCATGTTGTAACAGTTTGTGTGATCTATTAGGGCCATGCTGAGGCTACATAGAGGTTTAATCCCTGAACGAACTTGATAAATGCTTTTCAGAGATGAAATTGACGATTTGAGCTACAATAGCACACTTTGCACATGCCTACACTTTAGCATATCATTTATACCAGTCAGGAGCATGGGAATCTTATTTCATTCATCATATACATGTATACTTGTTTAACTGCTCATGTATGGTATATTTGGACTGGAGGCCTGAGACTATGTCGGGCGGATTATGTTATTGGCACGTGAGTTGTCCGTGCGGATCCATATATTGATATTATTTTCACGTGAGTTGTCCGTGTGGATCCATATATTGATATTATTCACACGTGACTTGTCCATGCATGTTCTATTATTAGCACGTGTTTGTCCGTGCAGCGTGTGGATACAGATCCATCCCCTTAGAGTCACTCTCTCATGTTCTCTCTTGATGGTGTATATGCGGTTATTGAGAATACTGATCAGTGGTTTGGAACCGATATGGAAAGTTGAGAGAATCCGGCCAGTGTTGTGTCGAATTTGCATTTCCTTGTTCGTTTATCTGATTTAATTGTTTTCCTCCTCTACATGCCATGATATTGTCTGAGCAGGGTATTTGAGAAAATGTACACATGCACACACAGATATTCTTCTCATGAAACTTGATGAGTTAGCTTTAAATACTATTTTGTGCCGGTTTAAAAGACGGAACTACATCGGAATAACTAGTATCATTAATAATTCAAGCTTCTCTTGCCTTGCCTTATTTATTTACGATACTTATTGAGTTGGATGTACTCATACTGCATTCTGCATTTTGTGTGCAGATCCAGGTGCTTCCGATCATAGAGGTTGCTAGTGGTGGAACTTGTTCAGTTCGGAGACTATTGAGCTAGCTGCCTTGGCGCCCGCAGAACTTGACTCTCCTCCTTTCTCTTTTAGTTTCATTTATACTGCTCTACTTTCCTAGACAGTGTTTTTCTGCAGTCAGACCATTGATATTGTGTAGATGCTCATGTACTCAGTGACACCCGGATTTTGGGGGGGAAATTTTGTATTGAGTTGCGATGTTTTTCTTCCAGTTATTATGAGATTTTATTTACTTAAACCTATTTCAGCATGTTTTAAATTAAAGACGCCTGTATTTGTGAGTTGTCGGCTTGCCTAGTATCGCAATAGGCGCCATCACGGCATGTGTGTTTTTGGGTCGTGACAAGAAGTTTGTCTCTCCTGCGTTAAATCTTCAAACGAAGTTGACGCGACAATCACTGATCTCTAAGTGACAGTCTATGAGTTATGCAAATGTTTATGGAGGAACATGAATTCCTTGCTAAGACAAGCTGAAATAGAACTGCAGATACAGCAGTGTGAATGAATCTAACAAGTAATGTAAGAGATATGGAAGTAACCCCATAGCAGGTGACTCAATGATCAAATGCCTGAATTAATGTTGGATGAAACTAGCATAAGAATCTTAACATTCTAAAACCCAAAACTGATATACAAGCCTTACTAGATGTAATATGCTAAAAGATTTAGGACATAATTCAAGAGTAATACTATTGAGCAATTACAATCTTCACTAGACAAAATAAAACATGTAGTAAATCTTGTAAAATCACAAGTAAGTGTCACACAAGGACAAGAAAAAACCTAATTTGTAAAACTCACATGATGATTTTGCATCACAAGGCAATCTATACTCATCTTCTTTAGCAACACGGGGGGAATCTGCAGGAAAGTTGATAGCCAGTTGTATATCAGTAAAATAAGAATTATTACTGAAACTTGACCCCTTCACAAGCACAACCACTGTACTTTCACATAGCTCTCAAGAAAGTACAATGAAGAGTTTACATGAATGAGAGTATACATTCTCTTTGATATGCAAATGCGGGTCATAAGTGCTCATTCAATATAGAGTTGAGCATCAACAGGCTTTTAAAATGCATGAAGTGAATAGTAGACAATCCTTCCTCCAATATGCCATCATCATAAGCACAATTCTGCTCATCACCACCACCAGTTCCTTTGTTTCCCCTTTTAAATCAGTCCTTCAACCACCGTTTTCTGTTCTTCTTCGAGATGAACATTTTACACATAGCAAGGCCAAGATATTTAAGTAACAGTTCTTACAGATCACATTAAATGCCAGGTTTTGTTCTTCCCAAATAATATTAAACTCTCCTTTCATGCGAAAATTACCTATTATGGTACAGTTTGAATGCAATGGGAGCCTTACATTCAAAGCCGATCAGGCAAGCCTCTTTAATGTTTTTCTATCAATGAAAAGCTTGAATTTACCATTATGACCCAACTATCTGTTATATTTATCTTTTAAAGCCCTTCGAATAGGGTAATCTGGCATTTTTCCCAAGTGAAATGAAATGGAGAAGCAAAGCAGAAAAGAGAAAATTGGAAGAGAGAGAACAAAAAGAAGATGAAGTCATAAAGAGGCAAACAAACATATACCTTCCAAATACTGTTCCTTCAATATCCACATTTTCCACAAACTGTACTGTAGATGCTTGACTCGCTGCACTGAATTCCTCGAGGATATTGTTGTCCTATTATTAGACAAAGAAATGTCTTGAAATCAACCCATGGAAACAACTGAACTCAAGTCTTAAAAATGTAAAAATCTGATAATCGTATAGGAGAAAGTTTGGGTCACATAGAGGTGCGCAAGTTGTTTCCCTATACTGTCTAAGAGGCGGGATTGTGTCCCTGACATATTCTGTTTGGTTTGTAGTTGGTTTTCTGGAAAAACCCTACCTTGACGTGTCAAATATTTCGCAATATTTTAGATATAATACACAGATGTGTGAGTAATATGCAGGCATCAAAGTATACTAAGGTACAACTCAGAACGCGAAATTAGGTATATATGAAAGAAAAAAATCTACAACTGGAAGCACCAGAAAAAGATAGGGAAAATTCTAACTGGCAGCAATATACAACTCATATTCTTTATTGCCTCTTATTCCAAAGAGTTTCTAACTTTTACTGCATCTATACTCGTATAATCTTTAATCAGATGCTATACAATGTCATACATGGAATGCGCTCTCATACATGCACTTAGACAATGAGTATGCTAAGCATACATTCAGGAGTAATTGACTATCGGGAGATTCTGAGAACTGAATATAATATTACAAGCTCGCATTTTATGCATAAAAAATTATAATGGAACACTTTCTGACTTCCCACAGAAATCTTTAATTACTGTTTGTTTGTTTGATAGTATTGTATCAAGTGTCTATGCAAGTTTGTCCTGAAAGCGGAAAAACTGCTGTGAAACCCTTTACAATATATTATATTAAATAGTACCGACTTTTCAAAGTGTAAATTCTCAATAAAGGTAAATGGAACATCTATGTTCTCCGATACACTTTACCTTGGTGATGATCATTGTTAAAAGTTCATATCCCAAGCAGATTGCAAGTATAGGGAAATGCTCGCCAGCATCATTCTTCTCCAAAGCTTTCTGCGAGTATCATTGAAGCATTTAAAATCATTATAATGATTTTCATTAAAGAACATCTTTACTAATATCCTGTATTCGAATTAAAAGACTAGGAAATTTCATTATGTCAAACTTTTTGGTCACAGATTCCAATCCAAATGCAGAGTATTTCCACTTAATAAATATTGCGGCAATAGGAGCATGATAGCATGAGTCTATGTAGGTACAAGCAGAGTAGATAATCACCTGGAAAATTCCTTTAATAACATCAAAATATAGACCGTCCTTGGCCCACCCACCAGTGAAGATAATGCCATTAACAAGATTAAGTTTCTGCAAAGAGAAATTGAATAAGCAAATCTCAAACTGCAATTGATAGGGACGATCCTATGGAAGATAACATCTACTGCTTTTAACATTTCAACACTTCAAAAGACGAGAGAAATGAAAAAGGAATAGTAATTGATACTTGCTTGATTGAGAATTTCAGGAGGCTCTGTGTATATGAGAGGAGTGACTCTAGCACCAGACATTTCAGCAAACTTAACATAGGAAGCAGCAATGCAGGAAATATTAGTAGCGTTGCTAAGGCGGCAGGAGGCGCCATCGCCGGGATGACTAACAATTCCGATAGCCGGCCGGTAATTAAGTGTTGGGTCAGGAGCTGGACAGCTCGACGGGAGAGTCAGCTGGGAGTCAAAGTGTTGACTTCCTGCAGTAGCAGAAGTAGCAATCCCGAAGACAACAAGAAGAAATGAAATCAAAACTTTTTTCCTCATTTAATGTAATTAAGACTGTGTTTCGCTAAGTTTATAAGCCGGTCAAACTGGCTTATAAGTATTTTTTGGCTTATCTACACATTTGGTAAAATTAAAAATGCTTATAAGTTAAGTGCTTATAAGCCAAAAGCCATAAGTTGGTCTCCCCCAACTTATCAAATTTCAGCTTATACGCACTTTAGGTTTGACCAAAATATTTATTATTCTATCCTTAAAATACTTTTTTTAGAACAAAACTCTTCGTCTACCTAGTTTTTCGGCCGCTTATTATTAATTTCAGCATTTTTATCCAAACACGTAACTGCTTATTTTTTAAATCAGTTTCAGCACTTAAAAGTGTTTTTCAGCACCTAATGCTTATCAGCTAAGCCAAACGGGCTCTAAATACGAGGGGAACAAGTACAATGTAGCAAGTGTAGGAGTAACGCAAAATCTAAGTTCTGAAATTATTATAGATGGGAATTAATGCATTTTATTTTGTTTTAGTTTGGAACCAATCGTGGATTATCTGTTAATTCCGAGAAAAGGAAATAAGAAGAAAAGGGGAAAATAACAAAAATGTGATATGATAATTTTTTGACACCGGCAATAGAAGTTTTGGGAAAATATCCCGGCGACAGATTTTAAAGCATGCTTGCCAGAATTTCAGCAAATTATGACAAATTTTTGATGATCACCGAAATTTTCAATTGCAATGCTAAAAATTCAACCCCGACGGATTACCATAATTTTGTAGCATTGTGGCTGAACTTCTAGTGCTTTAAAATTATGACAATTGGCAGAATCACTTTCAAATTCTGACTAACATGTGTTCAAATTCAGCCGAGGCTCTATCGAAACAGCTTCTTTGTCCTATCGGGTAGGGATAAAGTCTGCGTGTACATTATCCTTACCAGACCCCACTTTATAGAATTTTACTGGGTAATTGTTATTGTTGTTTATGTTTCAAAATTCTGGCTAAAGGCTATTTTTCAGGACTTTTCTTATTGGGGTCAAAATTTAAAGGGAAATTTTCGTTTCTATACCATATATGAAACTATATTATCAAATATGTTCATAGTTTGCATATTACCCGCCATGCTAATAGTATTTCTACAAAATATAGACAATTCATTAAATAGGGAATCATTGTAGTTGTAGGCTTCCTTATTTAAGCGCATTAATATTGGGGAATTAAATATTCTTACATATATTTCACAACGCAAATCACACATTAATATTATCGGCTATTTCGATTCAAAATTTAGCGACTCCGTTTTTGCGATACACTGCGTTTCAACATTTTTTCTGATTTCACAAATCAAAAAAGACTAAATCTTCTATAATTCTTCTGCAACAAACGCAATTATGTCCAAAATCCTAATTATGCTACAACTGGATGGGAATTGGGATAGTTATGGGAGATTTAGAGAATTTCAGGTCGATGGCATTGTAGTCGATGAGGATGCGAGCTATAGTCTATTGATTTCTACAATAGCACATCAATTAATGATCGATACATCCGAAAGAATTATAGAAATCAAATACAAAGCAAAGGAAAAGAGAGCAGCAATTCCACCATTGACACCCATCAAAAACTTTGAAAATTTGAATTCAAATTTGGGTTTTCAAAAATCATTATTTTTCTACAATTTCTGCAATATAATGTATGTCATGTCTTCTTCTTCTTCTTCGAGTTTCAATCTGAAATTTAGCCAAAACCAAGTCTAATCTTCACCAAAATCCCTCAAAATTGAGATATAAACTCCAAACCATATTCCCAATTATTTTCAACAATACTCAATCCAAACAAAATGATTTTTGAAAATCCAAATTCGAATTCAAAGCTTCAAAGCTTTTTAATGGTTGTTAATGGTGGAGGGGTTACAAATTTTCGCTAGTTTTAAAAGAGGAATAGTGGATGATTGAAGAGGAAATCGTGGAGTGTGGTTTGATACGTGAGTGAGGTTGTGAGATTTGGAGAGAGAAACTTGGGGGAGTAAGAATATACGGTTGAGTAAAATTAGGAGACTAATTAATACCATTAAAATCCTAAAATGATACATAAATAGTAATTATGTATATAGAAGGTAATTATATTAAAAGTTAAGCATGAAGGGTAATATAGTTTATTATATGACATAAGAATGTAAAAATTCCAAATTTAAATGGTGATACTAAATAAGTCCATCCAATGTAATTATGAAGAAGAAGAAGGGAGATATTTAAGGTAAGGCCCATGGTTGGAGCCCATGAAAGAAGCCCATTAGTGGACTACCATGCAAACCAAGAATCTAATTTTTTCATACCTATACAAAATTAGAAACTTTATTATAAAAAATGTTCATGTTTACATAATTACCCTACCTACTTATGTTTAGTCTACAAAATATATACAATCCACCTTAAAAAGCTTCCAAATTCATTATTTGTGCTTTTGATCAAGGAATTTAGTTACATCTTTTTTCTTTTTTCTCTATCTCTCCCCTCTTCTCTCCAAATTAATATATTTAGGGATTTAGATTTAGTAATACGCCATTCTATATGTATACTAGTTTCTCGACACGTGCGTTGCACGTGTATGTCGAGTCATGTAATAACAGTTTCATAAAATAATATCAATATTATTAAGACAAAGCTTTGAGTAAATAATTATACATTATGGAATAAAGTGCAAGGTTAATTATCAATATGAATCACTGTACAATGACTTACTTGTCGAGGTCAAGATGATTGAATATAAGTGATTATTATTTTTTTTAAAATACTATTTTTACGATAGTAATTTCCCCATATGGTGCAGATAGTTAAATAAAAATTATATCCTCAAACACAGTGTCCACTAAAAAAATTAATGGTGCACTATAAATTTCTTCTAACACAAAAAAATCAATCCAATAAAAAAAAGTCTAGAAGTTAGAATAGAAGATCGAAGGAAAAATGAACGTCCAATCTTAGTGCGAATAAAGAAGATTTTGGCAGAATATATGTTCAAAAGAATGGCTCTCTCACTGTTGGCTTAATAGAGGGAAAAGCCTTAATATAGAAGCGTCTTTTGATTTTAAAGGCAGCCAACCGTTGCAAATTCAAAAGATTAAATTACAAATAGAAGCATTGCAATCCTTGGAAAAGATACCTTCTTTTTAAGTACTTTTATCATAAGTAATTAATATTTATAAAAATTATTATATATATAAAAGTCACCTACTTATTATTTTATTTAACAATAATTAATATACTGGCTCAAAATAAAGGAAGGACAATATTGAGTATTTGTATAATACATAACTAAAGTTAGCTAACCAAGCCTTGAAACTTTGAAAGCAGTCAATATGGACTTTCACTATATCATGTTGTAGCAAGTACTTTAGAATCCACCATTAGATTAATTGAAAGCGGCCTCTTCACTTTCTTATATATGTATAGAGAAGATAATCTCATCCAGAGAGCTATATAACCGCTCTATTATTCCACTTTAAGCTAGATTCAAAAAACTTTAATGCCATCAATAAATTTTCAATACGAGGAACCTATTTGAGATTTTTCATTAACTTTGTTGTACTTCTATTTTTTCAAAATAATATTAGTCATTAATTTTTAATCATTAGCCTTATATCCCAGTACTTAAAATATTTTAAGTGCCATATTCATGGGCTAATTCATATTGTTGACTATTATAATGCCCAAAGCATTAATACTTTATGCCCAAATTAAAGTATTTTTATCTCAAATTGTTATAACATCAAGTATATATTTAATCCACACAAATAAAATACCTCATATTTATTACTTTTATATCTCAAGATAATTATCAAGCATTATTACACATTTAATTCATGTCTTACAACCTTGAAAATCATCTTTCACATATTTTTATACCTGGCACAAAATTATATATTAATAAATTAATTTTATTTGGTAAAAGAAATAATTACTATAATAACCTTAGTTATTCCTAACCATAACATACATGCAAGACATAATTAAAATAATTATGAAATCATGACCATTATCCGATCATTTAATATTGAATTTTATAAATCAGAGATGGTTAAAGAACGTAGAACCTGAGTTTAGCACTTTCTTCTTCTTAATCCGTTGCTTTGGTGCAGTTAGTCATGTCGTTAACTGATAAACCGATGAAAAAATTTGAGAACCAAAAAGTTCATCCACTTTATTGTTTATTGTATTTTGTCCTTAAAAGAATTGTCCAAATGTGTAGACAATCCATATAAACCTAGTGCATCTATCTTTTAGTGGTTACTCTAATTAACACATACTCTTGTGAATACTTCAGAAAAGATCCAATCCAAAATGTATGCAAATTATGTTTACATAATCCAATTCCTTATAATGCAATTAAAACTTGATAATAGAAATTCAAGCATAATGCAATTGGATATTTGGGAATAGAATAATCAAACTAAATTTTGAATTAACTCTAAAATATTTTTAAGTATTTGGATCTTTGTGAAAAGTTTTGATAAATGCGTTTAAGAAAGATATTATTAAAAGAAGAGATACTGTTTTTAATAATTATTGATACATTGATCAGACAAGAAGTAATATTATTTGTCATTTATTATTAAAAATAAAAAAGCATCCGAATGAAAAGGAATTCTTACAGGAACTTCTTGAAAGGTAAGAGCATAATCTCTCCACAAATATTGGTTGCTACTTAAAACATTTAGAAAGCTTTTGAAGAAAAACAATATACATACACATATTTTTTTTTACTAAACGCAGTGGTTTGCTTTTTCACTAAAGTAACGAACGAATAGAATTCAAATTGGATATTTAGTTGCATACTAAAAGGACATAACCTTTCATAAAAGACACTTAAAATTAAATTAGCTTTTATTCTAATAAATATTAAATTTTAAGAAGGGTATTATAGTAATTTAACTTTTTAGTTTAGGGCTTCCCACTTTTATAATAATCATGTATCATGTATAGAAGTACATAAGGATCGAAGGACAGCAGCTGGCAAACTTCAAACTTGGACAAACTTTTTCTTTCTTATAATCATTAATAATTGACAGTTTAACGCAAACTAAAGATCTTAGATGTATTTGTAGATCGTGCCATCAGTACTACTGCTCAACATTGCAGATAAGAGTATCGCATATATTTGTGATGTCTGCATGAACAACGACAATTGGCTTTACTACTGCGTTGGTTGTGATTTTGCATCTCATTTGCACTGTGCAATTAGTCCTGAAGTTGGTGTTTTCCCGAGACAGCAGCGTCCAATTCCAAATCAAAATCCGAACACAAATCCAAATCAAACACTGGAGATGATAAATTACTTGGAGTTTTCTCAAATGCCTCCACTGTTAGTGATTTTGAGACTAAGGAGATCGAGCATGTAAATAGCTGATTTAACCAAATTCAACATATTGACACAAAATATAAATGTACATATTGTTTACGTTATTATTTTACCCAGTTAAATACAATTACAATATCATACAACTTGAATACAATTTTTTTTCAAATTTTATATGATATGTCTTTTGTATATTTTGTATCTGATTTATATATAGTAAAAATAAATTTCATACAACTAATTATATATTATACAACTTATCTACAACATATCTACAACTTTCATACATTATTTCTACCTAGTTATATACAACTACAATATCATACCACGTAAATACAATTTTTATACAATATGCTTTAGTATATTTTGTATCTGATTTATACATAGTAAAAACAACTTTCATACAACTAATTATATATTATACAACTTATCTATAACTTATCTACAACTTTCATACATTATTTCTACCCAGTTATATACAACTACAATATCATACCACGTAAATACAATTTTTATACAAATATTGTTCAACTTTCATACAATATTTAAACAACAAAATAACAATTTTTCTACAATTTTATTATAAATGTACTACAATTTCGTAAGTATAATGTATGTCATGTCTTCTTCTTCTTCTTCTTCGAGTTTCAATCTGAAATTCAGCCAAAATCAAGTCTAATATTCACTAAAACACCCTTAAAATTGAGATATGAATTCCAAACCATATTCCCAATTGTTTGCAACAACACCCAATTCAAACAAATAATGGTTTTTGAAATCCCAAATTCGAATTCAAAGCTTCAAAGCTTTTTAATGACCGTCAATGGTGGAATTGCTGCTCTCTTTTCCTTTGCTTTACACTACTGGAATTAGGGATTGAGAGATAGAGAGAGACGCAGAGAGAATCCTCAATTGTTTGCAACAACACTCAATTCAAACAAATAATATTTTTTGAAAACCCAAATTCGAATTCGAAGCTTCAAAGTTTTTTAATGGTTGTCAATGGTGGAATTGCTGCTCTCTTTTCCTTTGCTGTACTTTACTGGACGAGATTGAGAGATAGAGAGACGTAAAGAGAGAAAGAGCGCAAGAGAGAGAGAGACAGAGAGAGAGAGAGAGCACATGAGGGAGAGAATAAGGATGAGAAATAATTGATTCCTAATATAAATGAATACCCATCTAATTTCTAAAGTGTATATAATTGGTAAATTTGTATATAGGAGGTAATTAAATTAAAACTTGAGTAAGGAAAGTAATAAAGTTTCCAATAATGTATAAGTATGTAAAAATCCCTATTGAATATGTTGTTGTTGTTAATATGAATTGCCAATTGCCATTAACTTTCTGCCTGCCTTGTTTCTCCTTTGAGGTTTGTGAATGTATGTTAATTGAATGCGATAGAATTGAGTTTTGTTGACTGTTGAAATCTATCATGCAAAATTCTTTGGACAATGAGCAATCTTTGACAGGATTCAGGAGCAAACATTATCTTTGGCGAAGGCTATCGACATGAGGATTCATGTTTCCAGAAAGTTTAGTCACTCAATGTGTTCAAGCTTCCATTATGTTGGGCTTTCTAAACGTTATCTAGGTTAAAATAGCATGGGCTAGTCAGTTTTTGGACGGATTATTTAAAAATAGCCAACGTTTGCCAAGATTTTAAAAATAACCACTATTTTACTGCAACAAAGACCGGTCCAGCATAATATACTGAAATTTGGTGCACCTGTGTATGAACTTCTAGCATATTATACTGGACCGGTATACTTTGCTGGCTCCAATATAATATACTGGAATTCCAGTATATTATGCTGGAGTATTTTCAGGATTTTGAACAGTATTTTCGTTCAGATTTATCTTTACATGAAAAGTGGCTAAATTTCATTAACTTTTGAAACCGTGGCTATTTTTGAATGACCACCTATAAATCTGGCTATTTTTGAATTTCTCCCGTTATCTAGCGTAAAAAGCGAGCAAAAATTATTTATAATCACTCGGTAAAAACTAATGGCAACTGGTCCATAAAGCATACAATTCATAGCCCAAAACCAATTATAAGGACTACCCAGTGAAAACTAAAAACCTAGCGAGAGACCCTTGCTCCTCAATGCAACCATAATAACTTCTAGCCCAACCTTTGATAGTCACCTAACATTCTTTTACACTTAATATTAGTAGTCAAAAAATTTCAAATCCCACCAAATGACCCACAAAATCCTTCATACATAGTGAGATCCCCGTCAAAATCCACTCCTTCAACCCAAAAATTCCATTAAACCCAACCGTCTTCTCCATAACCCCCAAACTTTCACAAAATTACAACCCCTTTTTTATTTTTTACAAAAAAACTTAAATTTTTAATTATCCAATCTAGAAAAATATAATATTGCATGAGCAAAAACACTCATGATATAAGAAGAAGAGGAAGATGGTGATGTATAGGTTTTACATGTACTATACACATTATACACTAGTATAAAGTGTATATACAATTTTTATAAATCATTGAACAGTATATATACTATTATACAAAATATATACAAAATTGTCACGACTCAGATTTTTTACCCTCGGGAATCGTGATGGCACCTACTCATGAAAGCTAAGCAAGCCAACTATTAGGGTTCTACACAGTAACAGTCAATCCCAAACAGTTATAAGTAGAAATTAAAATTTAACAGATGATAAATGCGGAAGAGTTGTAATATAATCAAATAAACCAATACAAGTCTACCCACAGATCTGGTGTCACAATTTCACGAACATCTACGAGTTACTATAAATACTAGTCCAAAAAGAAAGTACAACTGTTCTCGGAAAAGAAAAGAGACAACAGAAGGCTAAAACAGGGAAGGGGGACTTCAAGCTCTGCGAGCGCTAGCAGATCTACCTTGGTCTCCCTGGATTGAAGGCAGCTACCTCAGCTACTCACCGGGTTCCAGTACCGGGATCTGTATAAAAGAGTGCAGAGTGTAGTATCAGTACAACCGACCCCATGTACTAAGTAAGTGTCGAGCCTAACCTCGGCGAAGTAGTGACGAGGCTAGGATACAACAAACAACATAACCTGTGTAGTTAAATCATATACAGAAGAATCATAATAACAGGAATCAATAGAATAAAGTGGGGAGGGGACGTGCTGCGGGGAATAACAGGTTATAACAATAAGCCAATAAAGAAGCATCAATAAAGAAGCATACTGAACATCATATCTATATCAACAACAATAATGAAACGGTATTACATGCATGACATCACCCTTCGTGCTTTTACTCTCGTCCTCACCATATGAAACAACAGAAATCACACGACATCACCCTTCGTGCATTACCTCACATAATCGTGGCACGACATCACCTTTCGTGCATTATTCCTCACAATATCGGCACGACATCACCCTTCGTGCATTAACTCTCAAATCATGGCACGACATCACCCTTCGTACATTAACACTCATAATATCGGCACGACATCCCCTTCGTGCTTTACACTCTCTCACAATATCATGCACGACATCACCCTCCGTACTTTATGCTCTTCCTCACCCAAACAATAGAAACAATATGTCTCGGCAAGGGAAACAACAATATCAGCAATAATGTCCCGGCAAGGGAATCAACAATATCAACAATAACATCCCGGCAAGGGATTCAGCTATAACCAATTTCGTTTCCAACAATTATTTTACAAGAATGAAACTCAACTTGTGCCAATTCTCAACACTAAATAATTGCCACAGAACTTTCATAAGCTTTGTTCAACATTAATAATCATCAAGTTGAGCATAATCGATACATATTAGAGTCACAAAATCATGATATAAGACTCACGGGCATGCTTGACACCAACGTATAGGTACTCGTCACCACACCTATACGCCGTACTCGATACAAACACATAGCAAATAGACCACAACTCTTATTCTCTCAAGCTAAGGTTAGACCAAACACTTACTTCGAATCTACGGACAAGATTAAGCCTCAACTACCGCTTTACCTCTCGGTTCCACTTCCAATTCGCTTGTATCTAGTCAAAATGTACTTAATAACATCAATAAGTGCTATACAAACCAATTCTAATTCATGAAAATAGGTTTCCCATTGTTTTTCCCAAAAAGTCAAAAATCGACTCCGGACCCGCTTGGTCAAAACCCGAGGTTCGAACCAAAACCCGATCACCCATTCACTCACGAACTCAAATATGTAATTAGTTTTGAAATCGGACCTCAAATCGAGGTCCAAATCTTTAAAATTTGAAAATCCTATCTTCTACCCAAAACACCCAATTTCCAATGAAAAACCCTAGATTTTGAAGTGAAATCATGCAAAAAGATGTTATAGATTGAAGGAAATAGGTTAAAAGTCGTTTACCTATGATTTGGGAAGAACTCTCTTCAAGAAAATCGCCTATGGGATGTTTAGGTTTGAAAAAGTGTAAAAGTGAAGAATCCCGTCAAAATCTCACTTAACAGGTCTTAGATATCGCATTTACGACTAGGGGTTCGCAATTGCGAACCCTTTGGAATCCTTTCATCTTCGCAATTGCGAAGGAAAATGTCGCATTTGCGATGGGCTTCGCAATTCGCAGCCCAGTATTCACATTTGAGAAAAGGGCATGCCCAGGCTTGGTTCGCATTTGCGACACTGGGGTCGCATTTCCCAAACCTGAGCATTTCGCATTTGCGAACACTGATCTCGCAATTGTGAGATCAGAGGCCTGTTACACAGCTGCAACATACCAACAATTTTCCTAAGTCCAAATTCACTCTGTGGCTTATCCAAAACTCACCCGAGCCCTCGGGGATCCAAACCAAACATGCACGCAAGTCTAAAAATATCATACAGACTTGCTTGTGCGATCAAATTATCAAAATAACATCAGTAATTATGAATTTAACCTCAAATTCATGAAATTACCCAAGAACATTGAAATTTCCATTTTCTCAACTATAGGTTCGATTTATACCAAACCAATTCCGATTCTTACCAAATTTCACAGATTCAACTTAATTATTATTTTAAACTTGTACCAGGCTCCGGAACCAAAATACGGGCCCGATACAACAACATCCCAGTATAATCCCACTAGTGGGGTCTGGGGAGAGTAATATGTACGCAGAACTTACCCCTACCCCGAGGGGCAGAGAGGCTATTTCTAGGAGACCCTACTCAAGAAAGTGACAAGAGACGATATATTAGTACTAATCAATAGACTCATAATAAAATAACATAAAATAAAAATAACAGCAATATAAGAAATATAGGAGTACGAAAAAGATGGAAGATATAATAATATCCAGCAGATAAAGCCCTACATCAGTAGCTGAGCAGTAGTATCCACGACTAACTCCTAACTGGCTAGTCTCACTTTAGTGTGCTGTAGAAATACTCACAACTTCCCCTTGCCTACAACCTTAATGCTCGACCTCCATAATTCCCTGTCAAGGGCCATGTCCTCAGTAATCCTAAGTCGCACCATGTCCTGCCTGATCACCTCTCCCCAATACTTCTTAGGTCTCCCTCTACCTATCCTCGTGCCCACCACAGCCAGTCGTTCACACCTCCTCACCGGTGCCTCAGTGCTCCTCCTCTGAATGTGCCCGAACCATCTGAGTATTGCTTCCCGCATCTTGTCCTCCATGGGGGCCACACCCACCTTCTCTCTACTATCTTCATTCCTAATCTTATCCATCCTTGTATGCCTGCACATCCAGCAGGAGTACAAGAAATATAGGAGTACAAAAAAGATGGAAGATATAATAATATCCAGCAGATAAAGCCCTGCATCAGTAGCTGAGCAGTAGCATCCAAGACTAACTCCTAACTGACTAGTCTCACTTTAGTGTGCTGTAGAAATACTCAAAACTTCCCCCTAGCCTACAACCTTAATGCTCGACCTCCACAATTCCATGTCAAGGGCCATGTCCTCAGTAATCCTAAGTCGCACCATGTCCTGCCTGATCACCTCTCCCCAATACTTCTTAGGTCTCCCTCTACCTATCCTCGTGCCCACCACAGTCAGTCGTTCACACCTCCTCACCGGTGCCTCAGTGCTCCTCCTCTGAATGTGCCCGAACTATCTGAGTCTTGCTTCCCGCATCTTGTCCTCCATAGGGGCCACGCCGACCTTCTCTCGAATATCTTCATTCCTAATCTTATCCATCCTTGTATGCCTGCACATCCACCTCAACATCCTCATCTCTACTACTTTCATCTTCTGGATGTGAGAGTTCTTAACCGGCCAACACTCGGTCCCATACAACATGGCAGGCCTAACCACTGCTCTATAAAACTTACCTTTTAGTAACGTTGGCACTTTCTTGTCACACAGGACTCCCGACGCTAACCTCCACTTCATCCACCCCACCCCTATACGGTGTGTGACATCCTCGTCGATCTCCCCGATCCCCTGAATAACTGACCCAAGGTACTTGAAACTACTCCTCTTAGGAATGACTTGAGAGTCAAGCCTCGCTTCCACTCTCGCTTCCATCGGCTCGGCCCCAAATTTGCACTCGAGGTATTCCGTCTTCGTCCTGCTCAGCCTGAAGCCTTTATACGGGCCCGATACGATCCAGAAAATGCATCATTTTACTTCTAAAAGTCTTTATATTTTCCTGCAAATAATTTTCTATAAAAATTCTTTTCTCGGGCTTGGGAACTTGGAATTAGATTCCGGGCATACATCCAAGTCCCATATTTTACTACGGACCCTACAGGATCGTCCGATCACGGGTCTGGGTCCGTTTACCAAGAATGTTGACCAAAGTCAACTTTAACCAATTTTAAAGACCAAATTCATATTTTTTTTCTAAAATTTCACATAAAAGCTTTCCGGAAATACGCCCAGACTGCGCATGCAAATTGAGGTGAGACAAAAAGAGGTTTTAAGGCCTCGGAACACAGTTTTGACTTCTAAAACAAGAGATGACCTTTAGGGTCATCACATTATCTACTTCTAAAACAACCGTTCGTCCTCGAACGGACATAAAAAAGTACCTAAGTCGGTAAAAAGATGAGGATAATGGCTCCGCATATCGGACTCGGGCTCTCAGGTCGCTACCTCAATAGGCTGACCTCTCTACTGCACACGAACTGAAGGGAAATTCTTTTATCTCAACTGACGAACCTGCCGATCTAGAATAGCTACCGGCTCCTCCTCATAGGTCAAGTCCTTGTCCAACTGGACAATGCTGAAGTCTAACACGTGGGATGAATCGCCGTGATACTTCCGAAGCATGGACATATGAAACACTGGGTGCACAACTGATAAACTCGGCGGCAACGCAAGTCTGTAAGTCACCTCTCCCACTCGATCAAGAATCTCAAAAGGACCAATGAATCTAGGGCTTAGCTTGCCCTTCTTCCCAAATTTCATCAAGCCCTTCATGGGCGACACCCGAAGTAATACTCGCTCTCCGACCATGAATGCCACATCACGAGCCTTGCGGTCGACGTAACTCTTTTGCCTGGACTGAGCTGTACGTAGCCTATCCTGAATGATCTTAAACTTATCCAAGACATCCTGTACAATATCTGTACCCAACAACTGAGCCTCTCCCGGCTCAAACCATCCAACCAGTGACCGACACCGCCTACTATATAAAGCCTCATAGGGAGCCATCTAGATGCTCGACTAGTAATTGTTGTTGTAGGCAAACTCTGCTAATGGCAAGAACTGATCCCACGAACCTGCAAAGTCAATAACACATGCTCGGAGCATATCCTTCAAAATTTGAATGGTACGCTCGGACTGTCCGTCCATTTGAGGATGAAATGTTGTGCTCAACTCGACCCGTGTGCCCAACTCACACTGAACTGCTCTCCAAAAATGCGAGATAAACTACGTACCTTGATCAGAAATGATAGACACGGGCACACCATGAAGACGAACGATCTCCTAGATATAAATCTCTGCCAACCGCTCAGAAGAATAAAAGACTGCCACAAGAATGAAATGTGCTGACTTAGTCAGCCTATCCACAATAACCCACACTGCGTCGAACTTCCTCTGAGTCTGTGGGAGTCCAACAACGAAGTCCATAGTGATACGCTCCCACTTCCACTCAGGAATCTCAATCTTCTGGAACAAACCACCAGGTCTCTAATGCTCGTACTTTACCCGCTGACTGTGAGCATGTGATTTTTGTCCTATATGAAATACTCCTATATGATCCCAAGAAAATAGGTTTTCTGTTAATTATTTGCCATTTTAGGAATTTTTGTAGAATTTTTCTTAATTATTTGCATTTGTCTGTGCATGTTTAATTTATTTAAATCATGAAAAAATACCAAAAATATCATATGTTTTGCATTTAGTATTTGTATTATATTTTTAGAATTAATCAGTAATTATTTGTTTTATAAAAATTTAAAAATCACAAAAATAGTTCATTTTTACATTTTTGTCTTTTAATTTTTAGTTTATTGATTTTCCTCTTTTAATATAGAGTTAAGTGATGTTTATAATTTTTATAATTAGTTAAATAGTTTAATTTCACATTGTTAGATAATTTAGGATTTTTTTAAATATGTAGGATTTTTTAATTAAAAGAAAAAAATGGAAAAAAATTATTTTGAAATGAAAGAAAATTGAGAAGGGGTTTATTTGCTGAAATTGGGCCTCTTATACATTTAAATTCGGCCCCAGACCCGTCCAAATTACCCAAGAACCCAAGCCCAAAATAATTACACCCGGTCCAGTTCCCCCAAAAACCCAAAGGACCTCGTTTCATCACCCTTTAATCCCAACCGTTGGATTTCCTTGATCCAACGGCTCGCAACTCCCTACCCAAAATCAATATAACTGTCCTAATGAGAACCCCCCCGTCTAACCCCCTTCAGTCATCACTCCCACCTCTCTCTCAATAAACCTTAGCCGCCCTAATACTCCACGCCGCCCCCACCGCAAACCACCACCGAAAATCGCCTCACGGCGGTTCCGGTAGTCCAATCATCACCAAAATAACACAATGAACTCCCCTTCACCTCCCCATTCCAAATCTCCACTCCCTTTCCCTCGAATCACTGTCGTTTTCTTTGAGTCTTAAATCGAAGGACACGACCAAAACCCTAGTTATTCCAAATCCCACCAAATTAACACCCTACAACCCTTACCCCTCTCTAAGCCCTAAATTACCTTTAGCCCCTTCCAAATCGGCCCCAATTTTCTTGAATTTTAGATCGTATTTTCAGAAACCCTAAAAAACCTCTGCCTGAGTTGATTCCGGGGTTTTAATAGCTCCACTCTACATGAGTCGATTGCTTTTGATGAGAGCAATTGACTCATGTGGATTGGACCTATTGTTCGAAATGCCTGGATCCAACCAAATCCTCCGGTTCCAGTTGGTTCAATTACGAGTAACTTTCTGAACCTGTTCTCTCTATCTCCTTTTCCTTTTTCTTTTTCTCCTGGCCATCTTCTTCTCCCTTCCTTTTGTTTGATTCTTCATGGGTTAGTCCGTTTGCAGTTGCATGTTTAGGTTTCTTGTTCTGCATTCTTATCATTTAGGAACTAATCATGTTAGTATTTTACGTTGTGAGGTGTCTCTTCATTAGTATTTTAGGTTGCCACCTAATAAAGATCTACTAAGAGTCATAGCTTAAAAATGTGGCTAGCTGCCTCGTTTTTGGGGTGAAAATTATTAATTTTTATCCACTTATTAGTTAATTCGGTAATATCTCGTTACCCGGTAATTAACCAATTCCCCACATAATTTAAAAATTATCTCAAATTACTTAAAATTCTACTTATTTTTTTAATATATTTTATATATCATATACCATGGTCATATGGTACTTTGTATGGTACTAGTCCATAAATATCGGGTATTTTAGCTTCGCCGTATTTTACCCCAAAATGCCAAACTTTGACGAAAATTCATTTTCTTTGACTTGCTTCCCCTTTCACCTTCATGAATTTACTCATCACTTGTGAAATAGCATAATCCGTATATTCTCCAAATAATGTTTAACTTGGACTGATGTCAATTACCTTACGACAAATTCAACGTACAATACTACATGGTGCAACATCGTCGTAACTTAATACTGCGAAGTGTAACATTATCGTAATATTGCCGGGTGTAACATCATTCCCCCCTTTGGAACATTCGTCCTCGAATGTTGACTAATGCTCTTATCATTTTCATAGCTTATAGCTCTTATGAATACCTTAATACTCTCCTTGCTATTTAAGCAGTTGCTCTGTAAATAAATCCAAAGTCTAGGGTATTCCCCCTTTAGTCTTTTTGGTCATATCATGACTTGTGGTCGAAATCTTTCTAATCTCTCAACTGCTGCTACATCCTGTCATGCAGCCTATATGACCTTGGCTTTGTAAGTGTACTTATGCGATTCATCTTTCCTTTTTTCTTTTATCTTTTAGTCAATCTCTAGGCCTTACTTTGTAAACATATACAAGGCTTAATAGAATGCCTCTCTTGGCATCTATTACTGTACTGAAGTTCTTTGCTTGATTCTTTGTAGAACTTACAAATATGGCTATATCTTATTTCATAGATCTAGTTATCTATTCGTATGACTTTACTACATTTACATGGGTTATACTATACCATAATTTTTACTTCAATTTATCGTTACTGAGGTATGCTTACCAAGCTCCCAGTTACTTTTGGTTGCCTATACTTTAGGTATAAATCTCAGTCCTTTAATGCTCCTTCATTACCATTCATCTTAAGAATCATGGCCTAATCTCATGTCATACTTTGTAACTTGTATCTGTCAATTGTTGATTCACCTCAATGTTTATCTACAATCCTCTACGTGAAGACTTGAAACTTCTTATGTAATACATTACCACTAGGGCTTACGTTGCATTGAAGAATATTTGAAGTGATTTTCATAATCATATTTCATAGTGTCTCAATGTGATTCACCTTTTGGGAGTATCCTAATTTCGTGCCGCCAGCGAAATCTTTTCTCCTTTTCTTTTTTTTTCAAATCATTATTCAATCGAAATCCCAAACGTCATCCTTTATCTGTCACAATTATACCCTTATTTTATTACCATGTCAGCATTTCATTCTTTCTAAATGCTATTAATCTTAGATTCCTTTGAGTTCATTTAGGCTATACTAAACTTTCAATAACATAGAGAAACCATTATCTCTCTTGTTTTCATGGACTTAATCCCGCGGATTTATCCATTCTCGTCACCTTTTCACTTGCCTTTCCTTATCCTTACTCATGTTTTCTTAAAACTTTGTCGCTCTACCATACTTTAGCTTGCGACCTATGCATATCCATTTGTACTACTCACAACTTTCCTTCAACTTGCTTGCACCTTAGATTTCCTTATGTTATTCTGGAACGTCAAGCGAGACGTCACATCATTTCTAACTCTTCTATACTCTTTTAACTACACCTCTCGATATGTAGAAACCATAAGCTGGAAGATATGCCACTAACGATGCCGCTATCATTCCTGGATATTGAATCCCCGTGCTTATAACCTTCTATCCGAAGTATGGATTCTTCACAACTTTTTGCATTTTAGTGCCTCGTATGTTGTTCACTTTAACCTTACTTACTTAAAATCTCGTATCATATCTTCTATCTCTTTCATAACCTCCCTTCCACCTAGGTGTAATTCATGTCCATAACTTGAAGCTCTATTATAACATTCGCAACTCTGGTACATGCACAATCCGGTGAGAGCTTCATACTGACTTCTTATGAGGCTGGTACTTCTTCTAACTGGCTTCCTTGTAGAGCCATTATAGATTATGGTTGTTGTGTTATTTCTCTTGAACATCTGATATTAAGAGTGATTCTGTCATGTTCTCCAACACAACTTCTATAATTTTTTTAGGTCCAATAATCATACTCCTAATTTACTTCGGTGATGTACTTCTTTAGTTTCCTCTTTATTCTGATCAGCCTTTACGTAGGCTTAAACTATCTTCTGATCCATGGCTCATGGTATCAGTTATTACCTTAGCCTTTCATGGGCGTTATGGAATATCCATGATACAATCTTCTAACAATTCAATCCTTTGTCTATGCCCTGGGCTCAATTCTTTCTTTTAACTTATATCGGAGTCTTTTATGGCTGTATGATTATCAACAAATATGTTACCTAGATAATGCTCCAAATTCTTGAGTGTATCCATAACGTAGTAACTCGGGATCATTGATCGAATCATTCCTTTTGTTCCATCTCAGCTTTCTTTAAACGTGTGTAATTACTTTTCCTGGTCTTTCTGCCCCTTGTTGCGTCCCTACTTAGCTTATCTTAGTGCCCACACTTTCCAGAGTTTTCAAACAACTCATATGATCTCGAATATTAGTTCTAATTCTTACTTCCCGTTCATTAGCCATGGTAGATGCCACATTCCTTTGGAATGCTTACAATGTTGTTGCGAGATTGTTGTTACACGACCATTTTCTCTTTAGGTCGTTGTGCTTAGGTTGAAGCCTTCTTTCTTATCTCCTTATCTAGTCTTTCGTTGTAGTACTTAGGGAGAACCCTTGACTCTCGTAAAGCTGTGAGCTTATTATATCGTATTCCCGATAGAATTTTTGATGTTTGTGCTCAGTTGTAATTATCTTTAGTTACTTACCTCCATACTCATCTGCTCGTTCGACTGCTTCTGAACTGAAGTTTTGACTGTCTTTCTAGTGGAACTATCTTTTATTTCGTTATACTCATACGGTACCTTTAACTACCCCAACTCCTATTTGAATACTTCTCAAGTATTGCAATGTCATAACTATGAGGCTAAATTCACTATATTGGGTTTTACTATCTTTATCTTGCATGACCTACTGTCTTATCTGTATCCTCTTGACTAGCCATGACTAGGCTCTTCCTGAATTAATTACTAACTACTTGTTGGCCCATCCTTATGTCAATATTCTGTGAAATCTTCCTTGGGTTATTTCTTTGGTCTTAACTTACGTCTCGCACTGGCTCCTTAATTATCAATAACATCTCGGGTAGGAACCCTTACTTCTTCTCCTTGACATTGCGTTTGCATAATGTTCTAGAATCGTAGCATACCTGTAGCATTTGGATAAGTGCAATCTCAACCCTTTCTCATTTTTATCGCATTCTTTCTTTTATCATTCCATATTCCCCCCCTTTAGGGGAGTACTAAGAGTTGGAGCTACGAGGATCTACCTATAGATGTTTTCTTCTTCATCTTTGGCATCGTTTCTTAACATCAATGATCCGTACTCGCCTTGCGGAAATTCTCCTGTACCAAGGATGATAAATTCCCTTACTCGCGAGGGTGACACTTAGCGTAACTGGCACATACAGTCTCTTAACAACTTTGCTCATATTGCTTGCTCTAGGGAAGCGTCTCCCTGAATGATTATTCTCTGAATTCATCGTGAATCTTCTTCTGTGGTCCATTCTATTACTGCCGGAATGAAATCTAAAATTCCCATGATGCCGAGTACTTTCCAATTATTCAGTCCCTAATTCATATTTGGTTTATCTTGTTTACCAGTCCATACTGATTTCTGTTACTCTGGGGATTAACTCTCCCCTCTGGTAGTCACAAACTTATTTCTCGAAATGAGGATATAACCTTGTGGCCTATACTATTTCATTGTCTGAAGGCCCATCACCATTCGTCTCTTCTTTCATTTGACTATAGGTTCTGTAACACTCTACAGTTTTCATCCATGTATCACACTTTATTCATAATACTTCCTTATCTCTCTTCTCATTACTCTGTTAATATTTCTACATATCCCATTTCTTGTGAAAACTTCAATACAACATTCTTTCGCTTTTAGCTTCCCTTTGCTCCATCCAATGGCTCTTTGGGTTGCTCAACATCCTCGCTCTACTAGGGATGAGAGCCACACTTAAGGTAATATTTATCCCATCCAGGCTTTCATTATATCTTCTGAACGCTAGTATTCACATCTAATCGTAATATTCTAGGGTGCACTATTTGGGTGTCTCACAAGAAGATCTATTGGCACATTTGTAATACCCTTCGAAAATGCCAACAAATGAAAGTAATCCATTTACCAATTTGGGTTACTCTAACCCCAGCCGGATCTTGATATACCATCCTTCTCTTAACTATACCTATTAGCCCCCACAGGACATAACTGAAATAGGTGTGACAAATTGTACATACCTCTGTTACTGTTGAATATAACTCAAAAAGCTTATGTTCCTTTGCCTCAATTATAAACGCTGCTAACCTTTATTAACTAGGCGCCTCGTACCCTTCTTCATCTTTCTTCTTTTGCTTGTTGAAACTTGTATTTATCTTCTTAATCTCTCATTGTCTTTCACCATAAAGGTGGATAGACATTCTTGCCTTAAGGCTCATTTTCAAGAGGCTTCCACCTTTCAATACGTACATGATCTGCTGAAGACCTTATATTTACTTATCACAAGTATGATACAAAGTCGAGTTCCTCTAATTCAACACTTCCACAGCTATATCTCTTATCGATCATCTTTCTGAACGTAGGCATCTTCTTATTACGAATAAAAATAGAAGCTCGAGATTTGAATTCTTATAAGTGAGCTCTACCATACAATCTAGAGTAAGAAGAAAGAGTGACAATCCTAAATGCCCTGTAGCCTCCTGCTTATAAGTGTGGTGCACGACACACCCATAAACAAGACTCTACTAGACACGGCTTGTAGACTCCCTAGGATAGAACTGCTTTGATACCACTTTTGTCACGACCCAAATTGATGGGCTGCGATGGGCACCCGGTACCTTACTCAACCGAGTACCAACGTAACATATCTTTCTTATTATATCATCATATACACATGACATACGGGCCTAATAGGCTAGCATGATTCTTTATAAACTCGAAACATAGGCCACAAGGCCATACAATCTTTTATGTACACGACATATGTCTACAAGCCTCTAAGAATACATAAATATCATAAAGGTCAAGACAGAGTCCCGCCATACCAAACAATATACATCTAACTCATACTAATCAAACAAGCAACTCCGAAGCAAATGGAGTGCACCAACATCTTCGGCTCAGCTGATAGCCTACATGGAGGGCTCTCGACCTGTCTATCGGGATCTGTGGACATGAAACGTAGCATCCCAGGCAAAAGGGACGTCAATACGAATAATGTACTGAGTATGTAAGGTACATAAATAAATACATAAGAAACATGGAAGACATATAGAGTACATGACTCAACCTATAAGTCTGAATAACTTTGTAAATCATAAATTACTTTTAGCGTCATGCGTATGCATATGAATGTCATGTCATGCATAGGTACATATTTCATAACATCATCAGCCTCTGAGGGCATCCCATCATATTATCTCGGCCACTGCGGGCAAAATCATCATCGTATACCAGATGATTAGGTGGTGGTGCGTATATAATGCCATAACCTTTCCCATATCCCATATACATATATACGCATATATAACGCTGTTTGAATCATATTTACATATGTATATGCGTATATAACGCCGTTTGAATCATATTTCAGCCACTGTGGGCAACATCATCATCATATACCAACTGATCAGGTTGTGGTACATATATAACGCCGTAACCTTTTCCCATATCCCATATACATATATTTACATATATACGCGTATATAACACCATCTGGTCATGGTTCAATGCACGTGAATGCAATACATGAAAAGTACGTTAATAAAATCTTTCAGAATTTCATAAGACCATTTTGTCTTGAGCAATCTCATAAAGTAAACTTTTTTTTCTCAACTTTCATATTTTTCTGAGACCCATGAACAGATGATAAAATATTATGACACATGGAAATTCAGGAACATATATATCTCTAATACTTCTATGAATAGAGTCATTTATGGAATTTTTGCATTTTCACGTTTCGTTTGTATCGTATGGATCATGCCAACAGAAAGAAGGGATAGCCTTAACATACCTGGAGTAGGAAAAATCCGTATAATGTTCTTGAAAAAGGTTGCACCGTACTCCGTTAGAACCACAAATTTTATGTTGCTAACAATTCTCGTTGGATTTCTTTTAGTTGAGGAAAGTCTCGTTATTAATATCTTTGTAGGAACTTGAATGGTAAGAACTTCTAAGGTTCTGTTATGAAGGAACTTTGTAGGATTTTTCTATGTAATTTTGGCTAAGGTGCAAAGCTCACTTACGAATTGCTAACCGAACAATTAATAAAGGGTTGAATTCAATATATGGGCCATTCTGACATGGAGTCTCTTGATTCAAAGAGTACTTAGCACATTACTTTTCAACTCTTGTATTTAAGTTGTGAGGTGTCTCTTCATTAGTATTTTAGGTTGCCACCTAATAAAGATCTACTAAGAGTCATAGCTTAAAAATGTGGCTAGCTGCCACGTTTGTGGGGTGAAAATTATTAATTTTTATCCACTTATTAGTTAATTAGGTAATGTCTCGTCACCCGGTAATTAACTAATTACCCACATAATTTAAAAATTATCTCAAATTACTTAAAATTCTACTTATTTTTTTAATATATTTTATATATCATATACCATGGTCATAGGGTACTTTGTATGGTACTAGTCCATAAATATCGGGTATTTTAGCTCGGCCGTATTTTACCCCAAAATGCCAAACTTTGACGAAAATTCATTTTCTTTGACTTGCTTCCCCTTTCACCTTCATGAATTTACTCATCACTTGTGAAATAGCATAATCCGTATATTCTCCAAATAATGTTTTACTTGGACTGATGTCAATTACCTTACGACAAATTCAACGTACAATACTACAGGGTGCAACATCGTCGTAACTTAATACTGCGAAGCGTAACATCATTGTAATATTACGGGGTGTAACATTATCCCCCTGTCCAGCAAAAGCAAAGGAAGTTCAAAACTGATTTCAGTGACAAGATCAAGGAAGAGGTCACAAAACAGTTGAAGACGGGGGTGATCCGAGTGGTCTAATGCACCACCTGGTTAGCTAATGTGGTTCCCGCGCCAAAGAAAGATGGGAAGACTCGAGTGTATGTTGACTACTGAGATCTGAACAAAGCAAGTCGCAAGGACAATTTCCCTTTACCAAACATCCACATCCTTGTTGATAACTGTGCCAAACATGAGATACAGTCTTTCGTAGATTGTTATGCAAGATATCATCAGGTGTTGATGGATGAAGAGGATGCGGAAAAGATGGCCTTCACCACACCCTGGGGCACCTATTGTTACAAGGTCATTCCTTTTGGTTTGAAGAATGCCGGGGCAACTTATACGAGGGCCATGACTGCCATCTTTCATGACATGATGCACCAAGAGTTCGAGGTGTATGTAGACGATGTGATCATCAAATCCAGAACATAGGACGACCATGTTCGAAACTTGAGAAAGTTCTTTGAGCGGCTGCGTAAGTATGATTTGAAGCTAATCCGGCCAAATGTGCATTTGGGGTTCTGTCTGGCAAACTCTTGGGATTTATAGTCAGTCGTAGGGGCATCGAGCTAGACCCAACAAAGATAAAGTCTATTCAGGATTTGCCTCCTCCAAGAACTAAGAAAGAGGTTATGAGCCTGTTGGGAAAGTTGAACTACATTAGCCGATTCATTGCTCAGTTGACTTCCACATGTGAACCCATCTTGAAGCTGTTAAAGAAAGATGCAGTGATTAAATGGACGGAGATGAGTGTCAAGAAGCCTTTGACAAAATCAAAGAATATCTATCGAACCCGCCAGTCTTGGTCCCCCCTGAACCTGGGAGGCCTTTGTTTCTGTATTTGACAGTCTTGGGGAATTCCTTCGGTTGTGTCCTCGGGCAACATGATGTGACCGGAAGGAGATATCAGGCAATCTACTATCTGATCAAGAAGTTTACTAGTTATGAAGCCAAATACACTTTGTTGGAAAGGACTTGCTGCGCTTTAACTTGGATTTTTCAGAAGCTTAGGCATTACTTGTTGGCCTACACCACCTATCTCATCACCAGGTTGGACCCCCTGAAGTACATATTCCAGAAACCGATGCCCACAAGGAGGTTAGCCAAATGGCAGATCCTGCTCACTGAATTTGACATAGTCTATGTCACCCGCACGGCAATGAAAGCCCAGGCTTTAGCAAATCACCTAGCTGAAAACCCTGTTGATGATGAATATCAGCCCTTGAATACTTACTTCCCGAATGAGGAGGTGAATTCAGTTGAGGTAACATCAGAAGACACCAATTCTTGGAAAATGTTCTTCGATGGAGCTGTGAATGCGAAAGGCATCGGAATTGGGGCAATCTTGATCTCACCCACTGGTCAGCACTATCCAGCCACAACCCGGCTTCGGTTTTTCTGCACAAACAACACTGCTGAGTATGAAGCCTGCATTATGGATATGAATATGGCAATCAACCAAGATGTGGAAGAATTGTTGATCATGGGAGATTCGGACTTGATTATCCGACAAGCTCAGGGTGAATGAGAAACTCTGGATGTCAAGCTTATTCCCTGCAGAAAACATGTGGAATATCTTAGCAAGCGGTTGAAGTCAATCGAGTTCAGGTACATTCCTCATTTTCACTATGAGTTAGCTGATGCACTCGCTACTTTGGCCTCGATGTTGCCATATCCAGGCAATCTCCACATTGACTCGTTGGAAATCCAAATCCGAGAAAGGCATGGTTACTGCAATACGGTTGAGGTGGAACCGGATGTTTAGCCATGGTATCGTGATATTAAGAGATTTTTGAAAACTAAAGAATATCCCGATCAAGCCAGTGGAGACCAAAAGAGAACCATTAGACGGCTTGCAAGTGGTTTCTTCTTGAATGGTGAGGTCTTGTACAAAAGGACTCCAGATCTCAACTTGTTAAGATGTGTTGACGCCGAAGAGGCCAGAAGAATCATGTATGAAGTGCACACAGGAGTGTGTGGATCCCACATGAATGGGTACGTTTTGGCAAAAGAAAATCCTTCGAGCAGGCTATTACTGGATGACTATGGAAAAGGATTGCTTCAGTTTTGTCCAAAAATGTCATTAGTGTCAGGTACACGGTGATCTGATTCATGCACCGCCCATAGAACTGCACCCTATGTCAACACCGTGGCCATTCGTTGCTTGGGGTATAGATGTTATTGGGCCGATCGAGCCAAAAGCTTCAAATGAACATAGATTCATATTGGTTGCCATCGACTACTTCACAAAGTGGGTCGAAGCAATTACTCTCAAAGCTGTCACTAAGAAAGCTATGGTAGACTTCGTGCACTCCAATATCATCTACCATTTCGGTATTCCTGCAACTATCATTACGGATAATACTACAAACTTGAATAGTCACTTGATGAGGGAGATATGTGAGCAGTTTAAGATCACACATCGAAATTCTACCCCTTATCGGCCCAAAGCCAATGGTGCTATCGAAGCAGCAAACAAGAACATCAAGAAGATTTTGAGAAAGATGATCCAAAGTTCCAGGCAATGGAATGAAAAGTTGCCATTTGTATTGTTGGATATCGCACAACTATGCGCACATCAGTCAAAGCAACCCGCTATCTATTGGTTTATGGCATTAAAGCCGTAATACCGGTAGAAGTTGAAATCCCCTCTCTTTGGATTATTGTTGAAGCTGAAATTGAGGATAGTGAGTGGGTCAAAACCCGTCTGGAACAATTAACCCTGATTGATGAAAAGCGAATGGCCGCAGTCTACCACGGGCAGTTGTATCAACAAAGAATGACCCGTGCTTACAACAAGAAAGTGCGGCCTAGGAACTTTGAAGTGGGGCAACTCTTTTTGAGGAGTATTCTCCCTCACCACCAGGAAGCAAAAGGAAATTCGCTCCCAACTGGAAAGGCCCGTACATTATAAGGAAGTTGTTACCAAAAGGGGCATTGTACTTGGGCAACATTGAAGGAAATGATCCTGAAACAACAGTAAATGCAGACACAGTTAAAAGGTACTACGTTTAACCCATTTGTGGTACCAATACTATCCGATTGGGATGATGAAGGCTTTCATTCACACTACCCCAAACACTCCAATCCTTTGCTAACCCTTTGATCCAGTTACCTTTCTTTTAGTACCCTCTTTGGAACCTGAAAATGCTTGCAAAAAAAAATCCAAACAAAAAGACACAAGAAAAACAACAAAAAACAACAAAAACAAAGTTCCCTGAACTACTTTCGACTTGATTCTGAAAGGATACTTAGGCAGCCTCTCTTTAGGGTTCAGTCACACCAAAACAAAAATTCAATTTCCCCCAAAAGTGAAACTGGGGCAGATGTTGTAATGATTCAGCGATGGTTCGCCGGAAAAGGTTCCAAAGTTATAATTCAATCCAAACTCTTTTTACCCTAAATCCTGTTCAAGCCCTTCCAATCAATCAGTGAGACTGTTCAAGAATCGAAGAACACAACTATTTGGATCCGATGCAATCAAGATGAGAGTAATAAAATGAGAGAGTCTTATTGGTGAAAACCCATACGGGCACCGTAAGGCGATGGTGAGCAGAGAAATTGAAAACGAGAGAGCCTTGTTAGTGAAAACTCGTAAAGAACACTATAAGGAGACAGTGAGAAGAGAAATGAGAGAGGTCGATTGGCGAAAACCCGTAAAGGGTGCCGTTGATCGAAAAGAAGGAATCCCATCCAACCATTGACACTGAAAGAGTCCTGGCAAGGTTTTTCGGTTTCAAAGCCCGGGTCATAATGGGTTCATGAGAAGCTGGATAGTTGCGCAGATCGAGTATCCAGTCCAAGAAGCATGTCACGTCTATTGAAGTCTGCATGCACTTAAGATAAGTCCTTCTTTACTCCACCGAAAGGGACACTTCTCTTTAAATTCATTTTTCTGTCCTTTGTTTACTCTTCTTTGAATCCCTTTCGGTTTAATTCTTCTCCGAAACTAATACAAAGAAAAGGTGGAAAGATTGGTTTTACGAGGTTCTGCTTAACAAAAGCCAAATCCAAAGAAAGTACCCAGCCTCAGCGGATGCATCAAGTCGATCCAAACTGGCCATGATGGCCGATGCTCCAAAGTCAAAATTATGGAAAATGAAAGAAACCCAAAGTCAAGTTCCCATAAAGGCAGAATAAGATGAAAAGGCCAATGTCCCACATGGGTGAACCATCATGTTAAGTTTTGGAAAGTCAAGATCCTTGGTTTTAGAAAAAAGATCGATCTCCAGAAAGCCAGCAGGCGACAGAGATGTTCATCGAAAGAGTTGGGCCGAGATCAAGTGATCAAAACAATAAAGGCCATAAAACCAACCACCGTCTCAAACTAACAATTGTTCTTTGTTTGAAAAAATGAAACAGGTGCAATCTAAAGCAACCTTGCAAGAAGAAGGTGCAACCAAAGAGAAACTGCGCAAGGGCTAGAAACAGCTTTGTAGTAACAATCCATGAAAATGGAAGTCCCCCCCCCAAAAAAAATTCTTTCCTACATTCACTCATTCAATTAAAAAAAAATGAAAAAGAATAAATAAAAAGAGGAAGAAACAGAATAAAAAGAGAGATAAGAAGAAAATTCAAAAAATGGTAGCCTAGGATCC